>NW_027505014.1:0-316894 GCF_021521415.1 Bidens hawaiensis
ACTGGTCTAGCATGAGCTTCTTGAGGTCATCCCATGGCAAGGACATGGCAACCTCAGCCCCAAGGTCTCTCTTTTTGCTATTCCACCAAGTAAAGGCACTAGATTTGAAAACACTTGATGCATACGTGGTATTCTTGTCATTTGGACATGCACAGTGGAGGAACATGCTTTCCATGTGCTCGAACCATTGAAGAAGGGTTGTAGCACCCTCAGTCCCAAAGTAATTGGTTGGGTTAGAGTTGGTGAATTGCTTGATAATGAAAACATTAGGGTTCGTGGGTACATTAGTGGCATTCACGGCTTGGAGTTGAGAGATGACCATTAGGAAGGCTTCCACGATTCCCTTCGTAATGCGAGACGACATGCGACGGCCAGAGTTGCTAGTGCGGCGGGTACGGTTGATGAGATGGGAAGACATACTGCAATGATCAAATGTGTAAAATTTATGAGACTTGTGTAAATGTTGTAAATGTATGAGTTTGTATAAGTTGATACTTGTGAATTCTATTTAACAATTTGAGGTTGAGTTTGTGGTTGAGGTTGAGAATGAAGTCATTTATGAGACGTGATTTATAAGTGTTGACGTAATGGGGAGTAATAAATAAAATAAATACATAAATAAATAGTCATAACATAACTTAAAATTGAAACATGGGGTTTCATTTGTTGGTTAGGATTTCATGAATCACCATGGTTCCTTCCAACAAAATGAAAATATCGAAAACCAAATAAAAGTTGTTGAAATATTCGTGTATTAACTTCACAAAATCAATGAAAATTTAGTTTTGAGGGGTGTTGAGATAAATGGTTGAAGTACGTCGGGAACCACCCCGTATTTGTGTACTTCACCCAACTATTCAACTAAAACACAATACGGAAAACCGAGTTTAGCCACGTATCACCGTGAATTCGGTTATAAATTAAGGATATGATCGTCACACGACCACGATTGATACAATGAGGGTAGTAGATTCGTGAACGTTTGGTGTAATACTCTTTGGCCTAACAAGTTTCACACTCACACCTCACCCTCCAGGAAGGCAACCAGGTCTCACGGCTGATTGAGATGTATGCGCATTGCACTTCCTTAGGCTTGCAAGCCTTGGTGTCAAAGGATCGGTGTACAGGTGTGTCCCCCTTACAGTTACTACGTATCCGCTACACGAATCATCCTCAAGGAGAGGGGAGGTAAAAGGTGGGAATTCTAAAGGAATTTTCCGATTTAAAAATCGTCCTAAAATTTTGAAAAATAATTTTGAGGCATAGCCTCGAAATAAGTGTGTGCTTTTGTGTACAATTGTATATGATAAACAATTTAAATGAATTAAGCTATGTACAAAAATTTAAACAACTAGGGTGCATGTATAGGAACACGTATAGGGACCCTAAACATGCTACTAGGCCGTTACGTCTAACCACCTATCTTATAGCCTTCAGCTCTGATACCAATCTGTCACACCCCAACCTATGGCGAAATATGCCGGGGCGCGACATAATTGTATCATAGCTCAAAAGACACTAAAATAAATACACGTGTCAATATCTAAATTATTAAATTCATATTATTAAAGTACGCAAAAGTACAAACATTGTCTCATGGAAATAAACATTACAATTAAATAGAAAGAAATAAATAAGTCCTTAATTCATGCATCCTAAGTTCCAACTACTCTTTAAGCCATTGTTTCTTTATCCAATATAGCTACCTGCGCCATGCGGGAAAATACATTTATTGATAGGAAAATATGACATGAAATCACGGCCAAAATAATACTTTCGAGGTTCGGTTTCGTTAAAACAAAGTTTATTTAATATTATATTATAGTTATAATAAAAATAAAACAAAGATTTAAGTAAAATAAAATAAATAAATAAATAAAAACCGGGTCCAGGGGGTTCGAACCCGCGCCTGGACTGGTTTTCCTGTCCTGACACCTGCTAACTCCTAGGATGAGAAGTGGGTCCCTTGTTTTTGGCAGGAAGAGTTTCAGCCTTTGTTGCCCGTCTACTTAGTGAACTGGCAGGACGCGAAGATCAATTGATCAATACGAATCTCGAGATTGGATGGTTATCCATTCATTTCTGCAAGCAGGGAGGATCCAGAGCTAAGCCCCCTTCTATTCGGGGCCGGGTGGCCTTGCCCCACAAGCACGCAACCTTCTTTTTGCTCTCCCTTCGGGTTGCCTCTCTTCTGGAGAAAGGGCTTTCTTTATAGATGAAGACGTTGAGTAAGGGGGGCGGAGCTTGAAGAGCGAAGCGAGCTGCGCTAGCCTATTACGTTTTTCAGCAGCAAGCTACGGTCTAACGCTTGCCTCCGGTGGCTAACCTAGGTTGGGGCGAAAACTCCAAAACTAGGGTTCCAAACCTTTCTCTAATAATCAGATAATGAGCCCATGCGCAAACTTTATCTTTTATTGTATTGGCGCCCGGTAGGTAGGCTATTAGATTGAGTCGAAAGCCTACCGGTTCCGATTCGAGCGAGAGCCCAAACGGGGGAGGCGAGAACATCTTGATCGAAAGCTCCACTGTTCTGAATAGTGAGAAAGACTTTTTCAAATTTGAGGTGTGTATTTCGTTTATAACACCAAACAGATAAAATATATATATGCAGGTGCTGCTTCACTCCCACCCATGAACCCTAGATTTCGTAATCAGTTAATTCGTTTAATGTTTGACAAAATTGATTTAGGGTTTACGTGATTGGGTTAAGGACGAACTCAATACACAATTCAATTACCGTTTATAGTTGTAGATTGCGGGTTAATGATCAACAATAGGGTCGTGTTTGTGCTTGAGATCAAACAGGGTCTTGACAACTTCGTGTAGGGCAATTGAGTTAGGGTTTATGATCGCGAGATTGAGAGGAATGTGTGTGCACAATTAGTTGTATTATAATTGTGTTTATATAGTGTATTAGATGTCGGTTAAGCCGCGGGTTTGATATATGCAATTAACGGTGATTTTGATTCATTTTTCCAAGATTAAACTGTCGGTGTGATGCGTTTTTTGGTAACAAATGATATGGTGTGTTCAATTTTTGATTATAACAGAGAATTAAGGTCCAAGCAAAGTGGGGGGGGGGGGGATACGGCCGTTAGTTAGAGGAGGGAGAAGGAGGATTATTTTATTATTATAATTTTGAATGGTAATTGCAGTTTGGTCCTTCATTTATGGCTAAGGTTACAAAGAAGATCCAACGTTTAGTTACAGGTTAGATTTGTATATCTTTGATAGTTTTAACAATAGAAGAAATAATTAAATAAGAGGAGTATTCTATTGAGAATTTACCCGCCTACGAACCTGGTCGGGTAATGATTACAAAACATGAACGGAAAACCCGAAATGTTACACTACATGTGTGCATGGTTTCTTAGATCTTTAGAAGATGTGGATCACGGCCAATACCTATCGACTGTGTACTGTCTTATTGTTAATATTGTCAAGAAAAGGCGGTCGATTAATGATGGAACTGATGGACTTAGAATGATCCTGTGGTGTGTGCATATTTCGCGGTATCTCATGTTACATAGTTCAATAATTACATAGTTCTCACGTCTTGCGTCTTACATTATATGAAATATGAGAATAATTATGTAGTACACTGTACATGTGCTCTGAGTTAGGATATGGAAACCGACGTTGTACATGATATAGCACATATGTATGATCTCTAGTGTAAACAGATTCAAGACCGTTTGAATTTATTAGAAGTAGAATTTACTAGATATGGTAAGACATGCCATGTAATTATCTGGAAGATCTAGCACCAAAATCACTTATTACAACTTTGTGTAACCTAAACCAACTAAAGAACAAAATTACTTGTTATTACTTAATATGACTTTGTGCAACCTAAACTAATTCAATAACATAACACAAGACTACTAAGTTCATTAGTGTACTGATAATCATCCACATGTAAGCTAACATCAAAATAACTTGTTATGACCTATTGTGACTTTGTGTAACCTAAATTTACTCACTAAAAAATGATAAGTCCCGTTAAGTGTCATTAGTGTATTGATCGTCATACACTTTGATTTAATATCAAAATGACTTGTTATTACATAATGTGACCCAAGGTAACCTAAACCATAATTAAATGAAAAAAAATGATTATTTACGTATGTTTGTCATAACTCATAAATAAGAGCGCTCTTCTTACAGATAAAAAAAAATTATCTTAGTACCAAAAAAAGTTTACAAGAAAACCAACTACAAACGAAGAGAATAATTTAATAATGTCATTATGCCAATTGAATAACACTTATGGTCTGCAATAAGTTCTATCATGCCATTGAGTACTACAATTTATTAACCTTGTGGCCTTGTGGGTGCATAAACTAATGATGTCAGTTTGCTAATTAATTAGCCTGGCCTTCATATGGTGTACAATTGCATCATCCATACATAATTACAATTGCAACCGGTGTACGTGTTGGTTGGATCTTAAAATCCCACAAGCATAATTATTGTTGTCATTATCTTGTTTGGTGGCTATTTATGGTGGTTTAAGTAGGCATTTAGTTACTAGTATGTGTACGTGATGTTTATTTAACTAACTAGGATTTAGGACCCACGCTTCGTAACGTGACCATTAAACCAAACAAAAACACAACGTTAAACCACGAACGCGTTATGAGTCCATGTGAAATCAGCCTACATTGGGCTACGACATGGAAAGTAAACAAAAGAATTAAACCCGTCAATCCCAAAATACGCCAAATCATCATATGTGGAACAAAAAAACCAGAATGTTACAGTTGCAAACCAATGCAAATTAGGTTAGTATCGGCGAGTACCAGCACAAATTGGTAAGCACGAATTAGTAAGCCAAAAAAATCATATATTAAAGGCGTAATATCAAACGTCGAAACGCGAATATAAAAATATGTGACAATGGGAAATTTTAAATCATGAAAAAAGTTACGTTGATTTTACCAAACATAACAAATACAAAAGCATAGTCTAAGAAAATTTTAACCGACAAATAAAACATGTAAAGCCGACGCTCGCTCAAGTTTCAGGTTTAGATATATAGTTTGTTAAATGTTATAATTAGTTGAAACAAAAAAATAAAATAAAGGGAATAAAACCATCTAATTGTAACATCTCATATCTTTCGTATTAATAAAAACTTGGATTTATTATTATTTAACTTGGTTTAACTTAATTTTTATCCTCATAACTTTTAAGCTCGTCAAATAACCCTTAAAAACTTTTGAAATCGCTTAAATCAACTAAAAATCGCGTTTATAGAAGTTCACGGGCTATACTTGCCAAAAATCAAAGTTGGACCCCCCACCCCCTTAATGCTGCGTCATGCAGAGAGAGGAGCCCCATGTGGTCGCGTGACGTGGGGAGAGACCTGCATCAGATTTTGTTCGTTTTGATTCACTTAATCTTCAAGGTGAGTAATCACTCCCTTATTTTACAACTTTTAATCTTTTGGGGACCTTATGCGTATCTTATAATTGTCACACCCCGACTCAGGGCCTGGGTGCGACGCCCGTTAGTTGGTATTTGGTTTAGAAAATATATCATAGTTGCGGGTTTGTTTTAGCGGAAGTCTTATAATAATATAATATTCATTTATAAAATATCGGGTTAGAATACCTGTTGAATTTCGTATAAAATATCAGCGGAAGTCTTTTCAGATAAAATATTATTTTATTAAAAACTCGGGAGTTAAATACCCGTTTTATATTTTAATCACCTGTCTTTTAAAAATATAACCCTTTAAATAATATTCTGAATCAAATATATAAGCCACCACTCTAATGACTATGTCTCCAATTTTCTAATATGTCTTGCCTGTCAGATCTATTCTTTACAGTTTCCCTGAAATGGGAGGAAAAATACTTCAATACAAAGATGGTGAATAACGCTGACTCTGAAAAATCTCTTCAATATCATTGTGAAATCAACAATAATACCTTTGTGACAACTCATTAGGCACCCAACTTAATTGGGATGAAATTACCCTAAGTACATGTACAATTAATAATATACACCATGGCCCCGGGGTAATCCGAGACACCATGAATGAATGGATCCAGATAAATGGTATACTCTTAATCTAAGTATGCCCGTTTCTTATTATTGTAACACAAAGTTTTAAGGATTTGTAAATCCTATGTAAACAGTTCAGACTCTACAAGAGTTGTAAAAGTTTAGGGCGTATTAACATTTTATGATTGTAATCAGTTTCTGACACTGATTCCTGTATATGATCAGTTTTGGTTACTGACCCCTGTCTGTAATCAGTTTCTGTTACTGATTCCTATTTCTGAATTCTGATTGACTGTTTGATTGTTATCTCGGACCTATAGTACGATAATATCATTCGTATAAATATCTAGATCTATGATCTAGCTTCAGACCTTGTAGTCTGTTTTGTATAACTGTAACCTTGACAAATCATTTGTTTGTACAAAACATGTGGACCTTTGGTCCCTTTGTTTATTTATTAATTATATATCAGGTTTCTTGTTCAGGAAGAAACATTTATACCAGGTTCCTTTTCAAGAAGAAACATTACTTTAACTATAACCTGTGTGAATGAATAGTATTTTTCTTAATCATTAAGAAATACTATTTAACTATAACCTTTGCATGTAACTGATTGCGTTTCTTAATCGCGAAGAAACAATAATTTAACTATAACCCTTACTTATAAACAGTTATATTATGCTTATCAGTAATCAAGGTTCGGGCTATACCCCCGACTATGGTCTAAGCTATTATAATAATAATAATAAAATAATAACTTAATCAGAAACCCTACCTCGCACAGGTATTTGGAGTTAATTGCCTATGACTGATCGAGCAGCACTTCTACTTTATATCGCGTACTACTGCTTAAACCGTCAGAGCTTCGGAGCTTGGCACGTTTCACGAGACCGGCACGCAAATCGAGATTAGTGAGAAAGTGTGTGAAAATGTGTGTTGGTGATGTGGTTTGAGAATGTCGTGAGCCTCCCCTTTTATAGCCAAAATTGGGTACCATCGCGTAGCGTGATGGCCCCTTAGCTTAGGGCATTGCATAGGGCGACGCCGCAATGTTGAGATATTGCCACGAATTGACACGTGGCTGGACACGTGGCACCGGTTACTTAATGGGTTCATCGTGTAGCGCGATGCCTCTTTACCCTTGGTCAACGCGCAGCGCGGCGCCCCCTTTTTTTCTAATTTCTGGGGAAGAGCATCGCGTAGCGCGATGATGCTGTTCCTGGGCTCATCGCGTAGCGCGATGGGTCCTGGAATCAGATTTTTCACTTTTGATCCTTCGTCTTTGATACCTTGCCACTTCTTAGTCATACTTCCATTCTCCAAAAATACTAGTGCAAAGTGCGCCATCAAATCGCCACATTACGCCCATCGCCCGAGTCCGAGTCCGAGCCGTGCGCTTGTGCGTCGGGTGCTTCGCACCCTCCGCTAGGACTATGGAGAGTGGATAGCCAGATTAAAACATTTCTATGAAATCTTGCTTCCTTATAAAGAGTTTTCATTTTTCTTTTCTTGTTTCCATGTGGGATGAATTATACCTATGTGGAATGCTTCCCTTTTCTTCCATCTTTCCATGTGGGATGGATTTTTCTTATTTCCTTGACATGAGATATCTTTATTTTTCTTATCTCATTTTTCTCATTACTTGTCTTTGAGATTATTTTTAATCCCTCAACTTTCAAAGTTGACATATTTAGCCCAAAATAAATATGGGATTTTCCGGGATGTTACAATAATACTTTTATATATCTTATTTACATCACTTACAATAATACTTTTATATCTCTTGTTTTGGGCTTAATGGTACTGGACGAGATGAGAGATCCACAGATAAGCGTGCTTAGGTGGGAGTAGTAGCAGGATGGGTGACCTCCTGGGAAGTTTCCATATGGGCAACCGAAAACAAATCCGTGAGCTCTCCGTGGGCATAGCGGGCAATATTGATGGTGTGAGGTGCCGAATGTTACAAGTGGTATCAGAGACACTCTTGTGCCGTTCGGGATGGTGGGGCAAACCTCATTAGAGACGGTGAGTCCCCGGGGGTGTCGCAAGGTACACTTTAGGCAAATCCCACATCATGGATTGGATGGTGGGGCAAACCTCATCGAGGACGATGAGTCCAAAAGGGGGGGGGGTGTTTGTAACACCCTAGGCAAATCCCACATCGGCCGTGGACAAGAGAGATCCTTGGTTCATAAGTAAATGTCTCGCCTCTTAAATCACCAACGCATTTTAGGCTTAATGGTAGTGGACGAGAGGAGAGATCCACAGTTAAGCGTGCTCAGGTGGGAGTAGTAGCAGGATGGGTGACCTCCTGGGAAGTCTCCACATGAGCCACCAAAAACAAATCCATGAGCTCTTGTGGGCAAAGCGGACAATATTGGTGGTGTGAGATGCCGGATGCTACAACTGGGCAAAGCTCATCAATCGGAAATATATGGATCATTAGCCGGTACTTAAGGATAGCCCGGAAACATAGGGATCATTATACACTTATAAAGAGCTGCTATAAGTTTTCGTGATACACACATACTTATGTAGACGACTAAACGTATAATATGTTTAAAAATTTTGAAGTGGAAGTATTTCATTTATAATGTTGTTGTGTAAAATCTGGAATAAGAAAGCAAATGTTTGAGCTTAAAAAAAACAAACAAAATTAGTTTTTGAAAATGCGTAGCAAATGTCAATAATTAAAGGGTTGGAACCATAATTCGAACCCGGGCGTTCACGGTATTAGCCATAAGTCTTTACCATTAAACATGAGAATCTATTTTAGTGAGTCCAAGAACTTTATTTATATATGTGTTTTGTTAGCTTTTCATTATTTCTAATGCTCTAGGTTATAAAACAAAACCCTAGGTTCAAATAAAAAAACACATCGCCTCTTCTTCTCTCCGCCTCTCGCAACGATTGACGGCCCCTTCCTTTCACCTTCAGCTTTCGCCGGTGGATGTTCTCGCCGTCGGCCGTTGCAAGATTCTTCTCGCTCGTCCCTGTCGCCATTGATTGCTCGTGACCAGCATTAAAACAAGGTAATGTTAGGTTTAATGCTTTTGTATATTATAAACTTCGATCTAAATCCCATGCTAAGTTAGATTGCTAGTCATTTATTAGGTTGAATTTGTTTAAAATATTAGAATTCATTATTCGGCTGAAAAATTGTTGTTTAAAAAAGCCAAAGGAAGGCTTAACTAAGCTTAATGAATCAGACAAGAAGAACTATGTTATCAGCAATTCGAAATATTATACATTTTATGCATATTTATTCTCAATGTATTTAGGTTGTATGAAATATCTTTAACATTTATTCTCATAGTATGCAGCAAAGAAGAATGTGAATCAGACAAGAATTATGTTATCACAAAATTTAAACCTATAACAAACTTTATAACATATATAAGAAATATAGAGAGTGTATGCCAATAAGCAAAAATAATTCTTTTGAACTCATCTCAGTAGATACCCGACGGGTTTTGGTCGAGTATGGGACAAGCTTTATAACCGGGAACGTGTTTGGGATTACCTAAACCTGGCCCAAACTCGACCCGTTTCCATTAATTATTCGTATCGCATTTTTAGTTTGGTAACTTCTAAACCTTGTGGAACTATAATTACAAGTTGACAACAATCTCATCTAATAGAGAATGGGTGTACACGATGAGAACCACTAGCAATGGATTTTTCAGCCATGAATTTGTACCACATGATAACGTTTCTTGAATTTTACTTTCGCCAACACAACTAATTGGTCAAATTATAAAAGGTATCCAGGTTACGGTAGTTAGGTGCCCGTGCCGCATATGCAAAAATCTTCGTTACAAGAAGAGAGAGGATGTTGGTGATCTATATAACAAAGGATTCATTGATGATTTTAAGGTATGGTATTTTCATGGTGATCATTTCATATGCAAGATACAGGCCAAGAGGATACAACCAATGATGATTCCGACAAGGGTTTTTCTGACCACTATTCCGATGAAGACGAATTTGATTATTAAGAACATTGGTTGTTGTATAAACTTTAGAAATGTTTTGAGGTTTATACATGGTATGCCCACTTTCAATTGATTACTATCATAATGGTGTTAAAACTTATATTATCAATCTGACCATTATTGTTCTAAAAAATGCAGGGCTACAGTGGCAAATTTTTTGAGCATACACGCGACTTATAATTTCCCGGCATACATAAGGTATGTTGTTATCATCATTCTCGTCGTCATCATTATTATTATTGTTATTATTATTATTATCGTTGCTATCTTTATTGTGTATCGTTATTGTGTGTAGTTTGTTTACTATCATGTGTTTAACAAATTTGTGGATTTAGGTTCAAATGGAAGTTGAAAGGGGAGCATGGAATGCAAAAAATACCGACTAAGCGATACAAAGAGATGTAGAGGTGGCCATAATCTTTCGTTCTTGATAGTAGCTTTTTATGTATGATTTTAGATATTTTAGTTTGTAATGGATTTGCAATGACTTTGATTATATTTGAATTTAAATTTGTAAAAGTTGTTATGTGGGTGAATTTGTGGTCGTTATGTTAAAGCAGGTTTTGTGATTTTTAATGTATTCTTTTACCAGAAAAAAGATTATTCTAATTTTAAAATTAAATATATATTAAAAAAAATAAATGCGTCAGAATTGTGTCGTAAAACATTTCTACTGTGCGTTGGAATTGCGTCGTAAAACAATTAATATGTGCGTCGGATTTGTGTCGGAATACAAATTAAAGAAGTGTCTGAATTGCGTCGGAAAACATTTTATATATGTGTCAGAATTGCGTCGGAATACATATATTATATATGTGTCAGAATTGCGTCGGAAAACTAAAAATTAATACCGTATTTATACATATACGGTATTTTTAATACAATAATTATAATTATTAAAAGTTGTTAAAAAGTGTCGGAAACGTGTAGGAAAAATGCGACAAAAATATGCGTCGAAAATTTGTCTTAATTTGTGTCGGAAATGTGTCAAAAAGGAATTTCCAACGAGGGTTTTTCTGACACGTAAAATGCGTCAGAAATGCGTCGGAATCGCTCGTTTGTGACCCTTTTCTGACGCAATTCAACACAATCAGTTTTATAGTAGTGAGATTAACACAATTGGAATGGCCATCATGGTGAGTTTGCTTAGTAAAAGGGATTAAGTTCCTTTATTGTAATATGTATTTGTGTAATGCGTTGTTTTAGCTTTAGTTTCTTGCTAGCACTTTTTATTTTTAAAATCTTTCGTCATAAAAAATGAAAAATTTGATGATTGTTCCTTTATGGTTATTCCTTTATATACGGGGTGTCCCTAACAGGATGCAGGTAAAATTCATTCATAGCAAGTCACGCACTCCTTTCACTAGCAATTGACTGCTATGACACACATCCTTAATATACTAAGAGCATCTCCACCAATTGGTTTTTGATGGCATGGTAGGGGATTTAGATTGGTTTATGGGTGGAGACAAACATTTGTGTTAGGTTTGGTTTGCATTTTCAAACGTTTGTTAGGTGGGTTTGTAGTGGCCCCACCACAACCACTACACACAAATCATATATATATATATATACACACACACACACATATATATATATATACATATTTATTATATTTTAATAAGGTTTAGATTGGTTTATAGGTGAAGGAAAAATAAGGTTTTTTGGTGAAAAGTTTAGAATATGATGTGACGAAGAAGTGAATGTTTGAATTGGTTTATGGGTGAGGATAGCTCTAATATCATGTGAATTTCTCTCATCATACCTATGCTAGAGGATATTCACTATTATGATCTTCATCAGCAACATTGAATTTTGCAAAACCCTCAATTGTTTGCTCAAATAACTACTTTTGTTACACACAAGAATTGGGTCAAGTTTAGTGTGTGGGTGCAAGCGAGCCTCGAATTCGTTTCACAATCAAGTTAATGGGCTAAATACAGTTTCTTGTAAGATTTTATGCCCTGGTTTTATTTACTGTTTGGGCTAGAGTATTGAAGAGGTAGGTCCCAGCAGAGCCCAGTTGGACCCGCAAGACTCACCTTGAACAGGGACGTCTGCGTGGTTGGACCCACAAGACTCACCTTAAACAGGGGCGTCTGCGCAGTTGGACCCGCAAGACTCACCTCGAAGAGACGTCTGCGCAGTTGAACTCGCAAGACTCCTGAGGGACGTCTGCGCAAAGACCAACTGGATCCGCAGGACCAACCATGCTCAGAGACGCGACGTCCTTACGCGCAGTACGCAAGCTGTTCCCGCAGGAAAAGCCTCCCAATGGTGACGTACTCCGCCTGTTCCCGCAGCTACGGATACTAGCCATCAGGGAAGGCTACCCGCGCAGCAAGGCTACACGCACAAGGCACTAACTCAAATAATTCAGTAATGTCACCTGAAGAGGGAATGAGCAAGCCGGGAATACTCCCGCCCAAAGCCGGGAATTCTCCCGCCCAAATGAGCCAGTCCGTACGATACTGGAGGATCTTTTGTACTGTACCTGCCAAGGTATGGACAAAAGAACTGACCAAAGCTGCGACAGCTCACTGACAACAGTACGACGGGCAGCACGCTCTAGTACTTAAAGCACTATCAGCCGCTGCCTACTCACCAACCCCTGTCGGGGCACGTCTATAGCCTGCAGTTGGTGGAAAAGGAATAGTACACAGCCGGCCTGGTCACTATCAGCCGCTGCCTACCCACCAACCATCAGCATGGCACGTGCGTAGCCCACAGTTGGTAGAACAGGAATACTATTCAGCCGGCTGTACCTGCTTGGAAACCTACCTTCAGCTATAAATACACCAACACCTTGGAACGGTATCATCATCTTCTCTCTAGCTATTTCTCTTAATATACACTTATATTCAAGAGCAATCTAGTCTGATTCTCACGCCGGAGGGTGGTCACAAGGAGGTACCCCCCCTTCTCAGTGACGAGCTCACGGTGTCTGTTTTGCAGGTCATCAGAAGAATAACCATCTTGCCGGACCTAACCCTCAGGGGAAACATCTATTTCACCCCCAGATTATCCATAATCTGCCCGGGGTCGATTAGTGTTTCTTCATTGGCGCCATCCGTGCATAAAAGCTAGAACTTAATTCTTTTTCAGTTTTTTCAAAACTTCTGGAAAGATGGTTAACGTTACTCCGGTCCCAAGGCCAGAGAGTGACCAAGAAACCCCGGTAATCACAACCCCAGCTACTGGGAGGAACACCGGCGAGTACACAAATTTTACGAACACTACCCCGGTTACTCAAGCCGGGGCAAGTGCAGTAAATTTTATGAACACTACCCCGGTTACCCGAGCCGGGGCAAGTGCAGTAAACAATCCTTCACTGGGATTCACCAATGCCCAGTTGGAGAGACAACAGACGAGGCTCCCCCGCCAAACACTCGATCAAGTTAAAGCGTGGGCCGAAGCACGTCAGAAGGAATTCCAAGCTGAGTTGGATGAACGCTTGCGTTCACTCCAACAGGCTGACGAATTCGGAAGCACTCAACAGCTCAACATGAGCAGTGAGTGCGAGTACTCGGACGATGATCGGGAGGAATCCGACACCGACGCAAACCCTCGCCATAGGGCAAAAGGGAAGCGTAAGGAAACGGACTTCCAACCGAGAAGGAATTTCGGAGACACCTTCAAACCAAGGAACGCGGGGGGAAACCCACGCGACTTCTCCAAAACCTTTAGACCAACTGCTGCAAATGCGGGAACATCCAAGTTTGCAAGGGACATTGCGGAAGCAATCGCCCCGAGAAGTGCCAAACAGATGTCCAACATCGGCACTTACGATGGTATATCTGACCTAGACGATCATTTGAACAGATTCATAGCGGGGGCAACCGTCAGCAACTGGACGGAACCCACGTGGTGTTATATGTTTCAGATGACGCTGGTTGGAGCGGCTAGAGCGTGGTTTGACCGTCTACCGGTCCACCACATCTACGATTGGGCAGACTTCCAACAGAAGTTCAGACAACACTTCAGTCAACAAAGAAAGTACACTGAAGAACAATGGACGATCCTCAACTGCATCCGAGAGGAAGATGAATCTTTGCTAGACTTCATCACTCGCTTCAACTCAAAGAAGCTGAGTCTGGGCGCTATTAGCGAAGATTTTGTTCGCGCTGCTTTCATCCAGGGCGCGAAAGATCCAGAGCTCATCCGCACCTTAACGGGTAAAGACGGCATGCCACCCACATGGGATGCCATCATGACAGCAGCTAAACGCTTCGCGGAAACGGAAAAGCAACTGGGTAGAGATCTTCCCCAAAGCACAAACCTCTACACCCAGAAAACAAGAGAAAACAACGTCCTTACCGCCCGACTAAACAAAAAGAGGAAGCTAGGTATTTGGCAGTCAAGGGTAAACTTTGACACCTCATCCGGCTCGCACCCTCGGTTAAGCGGAAAGGAAAACATGCAGTCGTCGAACCGGAACTCCAGATGGACGCCACTCACCAAAAGCGTCACCGACATATTCGCCACTGAGAGGCTCCCATGTCCAGAGGCTCCAATTATCCGACAGCGTCCAAACGCTGATCAAAGCAAATTCTGTGACTTCCACAGGACAAGAGGCCACACCACCGAGGAATGCTTAGACTTGAAGGACATCGTCGAAGCATTTGTCAGAGATGGGACGCTCACGCACCTCGTGGCGTAATGAACGCTGAGCAGGCTAATGCGTGTTGAACCCCAGTTGGGAAAAACACGAATGAAACTGCAGCTTCAATGTTGGAGACTACATACTGCGTAAACAACGAGATTCCGAACCAAGTGCATATCGGCTCGAAAGGCTCGATGACACTCCCATCCCAAGAACATGGAAGGGAGCTCAATTACACAGGCTGCATGTAGATCAATTCCAAACTTGTAAAGAAAAGGCCCAGAGCCACTTCTAATTGAAATGATTCTCCTTATCACATTGACGCTGATGATCTTACAATTATACTTATAAACTTTCCACACTGATATGCCGGTATTCACCGCATAAATAAGTGGAGACGTCGTTGCGTATGGACGGCGGCAAAACCCGCATAAACACAAAAAACGGCAAACCTTCACGCAGGTCAGTTATAGGTAAAGTTTGGTCATCCCACTAAATGAAAGTGCCGGTCCTATCCGCACAATCATGATAGAGGAAACTGAACTTTAACATATTGACAACTGCGCGTCGAACGGTTAACTTATTCAAAACACTGATATGCCGGTATTCACCGCATAAATAAGTGGAGACGTCGTTGCGTGTGGACGGCGGCAAAACCCGCATAAACACAAAAACGGCAAACCTTCACGCAGGTCAGTTATAGATAAAAGTTTGGTCATCCCACTAAATGAAAGTGCCGGTCCTATCCGCACAATCATGATAGAGGAAACTGAACTTTAACCTATTGACAACTGCGCGTCGAACGGTTAACTTATTCAAAACACTGATATGCCGGTATTCACCGCATAAATAAGTGGAGACGTCGTTGCGTGTGGACGGCGGCAAAACCCGCATAAACACAAAAAACGGCAAACCTTCACGCATGTCAGTTATAGGTAAAGTTTGGTCATCCCACTAAATGAAAGTGACGGTCTTACCCGCACAATCATGATAGAGGAAACTGAACACTAACCTATTGACAACCGCGCGTCGAACGGTTAACTTATTCAAAACACTTGGAAATTTGCTGTTAAACTAAAGTATGCACGAGGGAATCATATATTGTTTATGTGGCAAAACAAGTGCCAAATTAAGCTATAATATGCATGAGCAAGTCATATAACGTTTATAAAGCAAGTCATCCAGCGAAATTGGCGGTCCTACCCGCACAAACATTTATATTTCATATAAAATTCAAACATTACAATGGCCGGGTATCTACCCTCCTACAGAAATATAAATCTATCCTAACGGTGGGAAGGGATCTCAAGGTTCAAACTTCAGGACCACTCCCTCCAAACCCACTTGTACCCGCACCATCAGTTGGCTGTGGCGGTTCAAGGAAAGTCTTGAGAATGGTTAGCCCATCATCAGCAGCAGCAATCTCGTTCACCTTCTCCACCACCGGATGCGGGAAGGCAGCATACTGGTTCACTGCTTGGTCATAAGCAGCTTTAGTGTCCACATCATATAGAGGGAAGTTGGAAGGCGGGATGCCCTTCTCAACAAACCCTAGACCAAACAGGAAGCCAGCCTTTTCCCCATCCTCATGAGAAGCGTTGAGGGCTGCGCTCATGGCATCGTCATAAGATGTGTTCGTGAAGATCCGATGCACAACCTACAACAAGAAAAAATACAAAGTATCAAAACCTTTTCTAAGTACAAAGAAAAGCGTAAAGATATTATGAAGCTACGCATACCTGCGACAACGCTTCTCGTAGAAGCCATTCCTTGGTGATCAGAGCCTCCTGGAGGGCAGCTTGAGCTTGGTTACGGGCGCGTTCGGCTTCATTTTTGTTAAGGTTGGCAAGCAACACTTCCTTAGAAGCAGCCTCTTCAACGCCTTTTAGTTTACGCTCAGTGTGGTCAAGCATACCCCTCTGATCCAAGATCTCTTGGAGCTTCTTGGCGTCTTCCATAGCCAAAGCATCATGAGCCTGCTGAAGCCTCTCTAGTTTGGCTTTAAGCTCCTCATTTTCGGCGCGCAGAGGTTCAGCAACGGCTTCAGCCTTGGTGGCCCTCTCGGTCGCGTTCCGCGCAGTTTCCTTAGCCAACCGAAGCTGTTCGTTAACAGCTTGGGTAGCCTTGGAACGGGCCTCGAGCCGGGCCTGCACTTCAACCTCGAGGGCCTTGAAGGCCTTTTCCTTCTCCGCAACAATTGCGGAAAGTCTCCTGTTCTCCTCCCGGATAGCCCGCGCCTGAGCCACTTCTTGGATACGCGCAGCCTTTAACTTGTCGTTTTCACGACAAAGCAACTCGACGCGCGGCTGCATCCGGGCAAGGAGAATCCGAAGCTCATTTGTCAGCCTACCCTCCTGGTAGCTAGACATGGCTTCCCCCAACGCGCCACTTGAGGCCGCGTGACGCGCCCACTCGACGCAGTCCACAGCCGTCCGAAGGGTTGTTCCCCGGCGGATGTTCCACCGTGGAACATACACCTCATTCGAATCCGACACTGCAAAAACAAAAAGCAGTTAGGAAAAGATGATTAAAATATAAAAAGGCCAAAATAACCCTACGCACCTGTAGGGTCGACAACAGGCCGGTAGCCGCCAAACCCATCACCCGAACCTAACGGATAACCATCCAAGAGGTCAGGCAGATGGGAAGGAGGCAGAGATTGGCTAGAAGCCCCGAACATACCTGCTGAACCGACCGGGGACGAGGTAGTCGCCGTTGCCGGAGGCACGGTTGAAGCCGCCGCGGTAGAGACCATTGGAGGTGAACTCACTGGAGGTGAACTCACAACCGTGGCCGCCGCTGCGGAGGAGCCCGCGGAAACAATCACCGCCGGCTCAGTGAAGGATTCCGTGAAGATCGCACTGACAGCCGGCGGGGATGATGTTACAGTTGGAACAGTTGCCTCAACAGGGTGAGCTACTGAACCAATACTGCAAACAGGCGTAGCCGCCTGGGTCATCGCCTCGGGTAGGTTGACCAAACCTACCGTCATGGGTCCAGAACTGCTCCTCCCCGCATCACTTTGGAATGCAGTAGCATCCACGCCTGCATGAAGACAAGATATTAAAAACAATGGCGGAAAGAATTGCGGGTAAGATTAATTTACACTTACGAGTTTTCTTGAGCTTGAAGGTTCTGATAGGCGGGGACGAACCCGAGGGAGCCGGCCTCTTCACGCCGGTCACCGTCGTCGTACTGGGCGGATCGGAGGTGACAGCTGTCTCAACCTCCGAGACAGTTGTCTCACCACCACCAGGGTTCCCCGCCGCCTCCTCACTTTCGGTCTCCGACTCAGACCGGTTCCCTTGATCGGCAGTGGAGGCAACATTCGCCTTGCCCTCCACGCCGGCAGCTTTCTTCTTCCTCGCGAAGAAAGGACCATCTGCGGATTCCTCATCAGAAGATGACAAAATTAGAGTAATTCCAGCAGAGGTTTGAGCATTGAGTGGGCGAGGGTTAAATAATCCCTTACCTGGCCGCGTGGCGCTTAGAATCTCGTGGTCTGGCGGGTAGACCTCCACGAACCTATCCGCCGTTTGCTCAAAGATGGGCAACTCATTCTCGTCAAGAGCACGAGCACCCAACCGAGCGGGACCACCGCTCTCACACGGTTGCAGAAGCGACTGCAAATTGTTCCCCTCTGAAAATAAACAGAAAAGCAGTTAGAAGAAAAACCCTAAATCAGCAAAAAGATATGAAGCATACCGTAAGGGATAGAGTTCAAACCGTATTCGAGGACGATGGGAATCTGTGGCGCCTCTGCCCCAGCATCCTTCCATACTCGGCTCATCCCAAGCATCACCATCCCAGACTCCGCAAAGCGGTAAACCGGAGTCTGGATCTGGGAGATCTTGGCGAACCATTCCGCCTCTTGGTAATTGGAGGCGTGAAGGCTAGGGAGCGCCCTCCCGTTCTTAAACGTCATCGCAATGGGGACGACGCGAGCGGAGACATAGAAAAACTCCCGCTTCCAAGAACGAAGACTGCGCTCGGTAGCGCAGATCTTCAAACCCTTGATCCGATTGACCAAGGTATACCAGCCCTGGATGCACCTCCAAGAGTAGAAGGTCATCAGGCGGTCGACGCGGGGCTCAACGCCCAGAATATGGCACACCCATTCAAAATGGCGAACCTTTGCAATCGCCATCGGGTGCACCTCCGTTAGGTGTACACCGTGTCTCTCCAAAACACGGTACACAAACTTCGTCAATGGGAACCTCAGATTCCCATAGACGAAGAATGCAGCATACACCCCTATCTTGCCCTTGGGGCATCATACACCGTCTGGTGAGACTCAGGAAACTCAGGCTCGAAAGGCTCGAGCATGAACTTCTTGACGATGTACTGGTACAGGTCGACGGAAAGAGCACACTGGCACTCGCCAGCAGTACTCTTATCATCCTTATCAGACGCGGACATCGGATTCTCGATGTATACTTCGGACTCCTCGGCAATAGCCTCAGGATAACGAATGGAAGACATGTTTTGGAAGATGGAAAGAAGAACGATTTCATGAGAATGCTCGACAAAAGTTAGAGTATTCGCCGGAAATCGCTTAGAAGTGAAACTGTGAATTGAGATGCATCCTCTCCTCCCTTTATATACTCATCGCAATGAATGCGATGAATTTAATGCGGGAGAGACGGAAAAGCGCAGGTGCAATGAAACTATGACACGTGGAAAAAGCAAGCTGACAACAGCTGTCGACAGGACGTGCGCCGTAAACTTCGCGGCCACGCGCCCGAAAACTCGCGCCCACGCGCCTGAAAAAGCGTCTGGAATGACCATATACTGTCACGTCGCCATAACTTCATGCACGTCCTGAACCTGTCAGAAGAAACCGTCAGACCACGCTGACGTCCCTTCAACAGTTGGACTGTTCTTATCCTTTCACCAACTCTTCGAATTTCAAAAAGATTCAAAAAGATTCAAAAGTAAGCGGGACTATACCCCTTACCTTGGCAACCAAGTAACTATAAGACAGGTGCGGGTACAGTGTCAAGGCAAAACCCTTCACATACTTAGCACCTGCAGGGAATTGAAGCCAAGAATACCTCGGCAAACAAGTAACTATAAGACGGGTGCGGGTACAGTGTCAAGGCAAAACCCTTCACATACTTAGCACCTGCAGGGAATTGACGCCAGGAATACCTTGAAAGTAAAGTAACTATAAGGCGAGTGCGGGTACAGTGTCAAGGCAAAACCCTTCACATACTTAGCACTCCGCAGGGAATTGAAACCAAGAAGGATCTTCTGGGCCATGCTTGCGGAAACGGAAATAACATCCCCGCATAGCGGGAACGTTGACAACTAGATTGTTTGAAGCTCCAAGATGGAATTGGTTGTTTAACATAATTGATCACTATGTTTAAAACTACCAAAACCTCATGGAGAATCTACACAAGTGGAACTCGACGCTCCTGACTTGCGAGGAGGTTACAGACCTACCCGCATCATACCCAAAGATCAAGCAGAAAAGTCAGGAATTTCTGCACGTGACATTAGGACTTCCGCGGGAAGAATCCCCATGGAAAACCTTAAAACTAAACCCTTTTCAAAACCCCTTGCTTAAGTCCAAAAGTTCACCTCACTTATTAACAATTCATGAGAAGAACATTGGACTGGGGGGACTTGAAGAGGTAGGTCCCAGCAGAGCCCAGTTGGACCCGCAAGACTCACCTTGAACAGGGACGTCTGCGCGGTTGAACCCGCAAGACTCATCTTAAACAGGGACGTCTGCACAGTTGGACCCGCAAGACTCACCTCGAAGAGACGTCTACGCAGTTGAACTCGCAAGACTCCTGAGGGACGTCTGCGCAAAGACCAACTGGATCCGCAGGACCAACCATGCTTAGAGACGCGACGTCCTTACGCGCAGTACGCAAGCTGTTCCCGCAGGAAAAGCCTCCCAATGGTGACGTACTCCGCCTGTTCCCGCAGCTATGGATACTAGCCATCAGGGAAGGCTACTCGCGCAGCAAGGCTACACGCACAAGGCACTAACTCAAATAATTCAGTAATGTCACCTGAAGAGGGAATGAGCAAGCCGGGAATACTCCCGCCCAAAGCCGGGAATTCTCCCGCCCAAATGAGCCAGTCCGTACGATACTGGAGGATCTTTTGTACTGTACCTGCCAAGGTATGGACAAAAGAACTGACCAAAGCTGCGACAGCTCACTGACAACAGTACGACGGGCAGCACGCTCTAGTACTTAAAGCACTATCAGCCGCTGCCTACTCACCAACCCCTGTCGGGGCACGTCCATAGCCTGCAGTTGGTGGAAAAGGAATAGTACACAGTCGGCCTGGTCACTATCAGCCGCTGCCTACCCACCAACCATCAGCATGGCACGTGCGTAGCCCACAGTTGGTAGAACAGGAATACTATTCAGCCGGTTGTACCTGCTTGGAAACCTACCTTCGGCTATAAATACTCCAACACCTTGGAACGGTATCATCATCTTCTCTCTAGCTATTTCTCTTAATATACACTTATATTCAAGAGCAATCTAGTCTGATTCTCACGCCGGAGGGTGGTCACAAGGAGGTACCCCCCCTTCTCAGTGACGAGCTCACGGTGTCTGTTTTGCAGGTCATCAGAAGAATAACCATCTTGCCGGACCTAACCCTCGGGGGAAACATCTATTTAACCCCCAGATTATCCATAATCTGCCCGGGGTCGATTAGTGTTTCTTCAAGTATATGTGTGCTATACCTCTAGGTGAGTTCTTAAACAATGTAAATGTTTTCGGTGTATGTATGTTCGTGTTTTATTAATTAATTTATTTAGTTAATTATTTATTGAATTGGTTGCATAACCGTTAGCAAGGAGGATTGTGCCAAAGAGGTCATGTATTGACGAAACCGAAGTGTACTTTAGTGGCATAGTAACGCCCACTTTGGTGGCAAAGTGTGGATGAAACGTTGACGAGGCGTACGTAGGTATAATAACATAACCCTTAATAACTAGTTTTATACCCGTCCAGTGGACGGGGTACCTTAATGTCATGATGACAACTTAGATCTTTCATCTATATGAGAGATAAGAAGTTCAGAAAACAAAAACAATTCTTTCATCTATTTGGGAGACAAGATAAGAAGTTTCGGGTAGTTAATCCTTAGATTTAACCAATGTTTTTTCTTAACGGGCCCAACATACGTTTGCTTCCATCCAGGGTCATCATAATCATAAATTAATAAAAGAAATCAATATGAGCAAGAAAAACAAAAATATAAAAACCCCACGTCAACAAAGGAGCATTATTCATACATTAGGAATAAATGGATAGAGCTATGAGCTAACCAATTAGACGACCAAATTCTTATTTCTTCAACGAAACCATGATACAGTTTTAGGCGAAAGATGATATATGTCAGGACCTTTATTACACAATAGAAGTTTAGTCATCAGCTACACACACTTAGAAAAATTGTCATGTCCTATATGATCACTTATTCCCACACCAATCTAAAATGAAAAGTCATTCAACTTTCAGAAACAAAAAAAAGTAATGCCTTTACTCACTTCATTGTCTCATCAAGACAGGATGGTGCCTCATTGTTCAATATCCATCCAAAATCGCAAAGTTCTGCACATCATACACATAGTTTAGCTTTTAATGGTTGAACGTTCAACACATCACTTTTTAAAAACAATCCATCTCCTATAATCATGGAACCCGCATCCAAACAACCTCGATTCATTTGATTATGCTAAAGTGTAGAAATTCAAACAAAATCATATATATAAAAGTAAAACAGATCAATGGACAATATCACTTACCAACATCCAAATCTTTATGCTGAGATGAAGTTAATTGTTGGTTTCAGTTACTAATCCCATTTTCTAGTCCCTTACAAACATCCAAAATAAAATCATTAAAAATATACTACAAAAGTGCATTATTCAAAGCGTGGCTAATATGGTAACAGAAAATAGCAAAAATAACCATATGACATCGATAACTTCAGGGCTAAGATCACCAGCATATATGTTGAAGTGACCTACAAAATCAAGATAGAGATATCACAAACTAATAAAATTATTGAGTTATAAGGTAATATTATTTTATTACATTAATAAACCTGATGTGTCTTCTCCTTGGCTACTGCATACGGCCAATTAAGGCTGCCTAACCTGTAAAATATGTATGTTTACCAAAGCAATTAATATTGACTAATAACAATAATGGAAAATAGATATTAAGGTTGTTGCTTACAGATGCCTCCCATTAAGAGTCACGATGATCAAAATAATCCATAAAATCGTATGATGGCTGAAATCCAGATAAAAAAGAACCAAAAGCATGAGATTCCGTCAATTTAAGACTAACACTCACTTGACATTAGAACAATAGCAAATTATTGTGTGGTTCCTTCAATAATGATGAAAACGTTTGTTCATCAATATCTTTGTTATATACAAAATAAGATAATAGCAAAAGACACTTGTTCATCAATATCTTTGTTATACACAAAATAAGATAATAGCAAAAGAAAATGTTGTGAAATATTGGATTTCAAAGAAAAAAC
Organism: Bidens hawaiensis; assembly: GCF_021521415.1. Taxonomy (NCBI): domain Eukaryota; kingdom Viridiplantae; phylum Streptophyta; class Magnoliopsida; order Asterales; family Asteraceae; genus Bidens; species Bidens hawaiensis. The sequence continues at coordinate 23,143 of NW_027505014.1, forward strand.
CTTAAAACAGATTATGTTATTGTTATATTCTTTATCTACAATCTATATAACATAAAAAGAAAAACTTATTAAAAATTTAAATGCAAAATTAATGGGAATCAAGAAAATTGAGTTAATCTGCATTGTGTGTACTGACACCGTAGATATTTCATCCATAATTTACATTCAGATACTACAAAGAATTCTAAATGGATAGGCAGGTAAAACATTAACTAACTACAAATTTACAAATTGGAAACAAAAAAGTATGTAAAATTAAGAAATTACCTGAAATCAAGGCTTAATTCTCTGCAACGATAAGCCAACCAATCAATTGATCTTGAATTTGACAATTTTAATGAAGATCAAATACACAACGAGAAGGTTAACTAAAATACAATAATATCAAAAAGAGGATTATACATAAACTCAAAAGGTTGAGTAACCTCAAGTTTGGCGGTTCAAGCGACTTACCTTGAATTTGTAGAATTGATTGTTAGGCCCGAACTCATCGTCTCCTAACTTACTGAGAAAACCAAGACTTAAATCTGTTTTCCGGAGAACCACTTGGTGCTGGCAATATGCCAGAGACGTTAGGCACAAGATAAATCAACATCTTTCCGAAGCTAAGATAACCCTTCTCTCAAATCCATTGACGGCCATTTAGGAAATGAAATTTTGAACGAAATTGAGGAAGAAAGGTTTCCATCATCGACTGTGTTAAATAGGGAATAAAACAACCCTAAACGTGGGAGAGAGGAAACCTGGGAGACTGGGAGTGTCGCCGGGGAAAGAGGAACCGCATACAAACTGTCACACAAAACCGCAGATTAAGTAACTGGCTGCCATCACCACTTTGGTGGGATGGTAAAGGCTTTGGCCTTTGGGTAAGAGGTCCAGGGTTCGATTCCTGGCATTGGCGGTATAATGTAAATAGTAGGAGGAAAGCTTGAACATTCAAAAAAAAAAAAAAAAGTAACTGGCTGTAACCTCCACTTCTAGAAGAATTTCTTGGACTTTAAACGGCCTAGATTTCATCTCAGGCTAATCTGACAGATGCAATTAATCTAAAAGGCAGTTACATCTACCGGAAACAATATATTATATAATTTATTAGTCGTCTTGAGCAACTAAATTTGAAGGAAAATTGCGATGCTAATGAGCTTGTCATGACATGTCTTTGTTTGTGAATTAAATGATTTTGGAACTTACCTGTTTAAAACTCAAACTAATCAGTGTGAACGAACTTTATTTAGGGTCTGTTTGGTATGACGTAATGGAATGGATGACGGAATGGAATGAACGTGAGAATGGAATGGACAAAGAAATGAAATAAATCATTATTATTCATTGTGTGTTTGGTTACCATATAAGAATGTAAAGATCATCCTTTTATTATTAGTAATAATAATAATAATAAATACTAATATAAGTATTAATAATATGAATATTCATACTAACTTATTTTTAAGACTTGTGCGTTTCAACGACATCATTAAACGAATAAAAACAATAATAAAAATGTTGAACCACGTCTGCGTGTTGTGAAGTGCTGAGTCGCCAAATAATAATACTAACATTGATAATACAATAATAAGTCTAATATAATAATTATTATATAATAATATATAAAAATAATGATAATATAATAAAATTAATAATAATAAGAATAATAATAATATAATAATAACCTTGATAATGTAATAATAATTATAATATAATAATAATAATAATAATAATCCTAATATTATAATAAATCATAATTCATAATATATTATTATTATTATTACATTCCTTGAATGAATGAAAAAAAACACACACACATATCTTAAAGAATGAAACCTATATTTAGAAGGAATTTCATTTATTGGGGAATGGTTCATTCTATTACCATATGACAACAAAACATGGTTTTTTTTCATTCACATGAAATGAACTATTTAATTCTGTCCTTCATTCCTTTATACCAAACACTACCTTAGTGTGTATTTCAGGAAGTTAAGAAAACACTAGTAAATATGAGAAAGTGGAAAATTAGGGTATCAACCGATTAATCTGAATAAAAGTTTTCGACATTTCAATAGAACTCTGATCTCATTACTTCAAATACATAGTTAACTTTTTTTTACGTAAAGATGTGCATGCTTATTTATGATATATAATTATGAACAGAAATTTAATGGGAATGGACAACAAAATTTCTTGGCGTTGCTCGTGATTAAAATTAAATCATATGCTCATTTTACTTTTCTCAAAATATATTAAATCCGAACAATCGTTTTATTTTAGTTTTCGTCTCTTATTTTGATTCATATTATAATTATTTTGGTTCAATTAATTACGTTTTCTAACTCACTTTTAATTATAATTATTATAAATGTGTATAATTGAGAACTTTGGTGTCACAAAAGTTTTTTTAGGTTTATGACTTTAACTATTTTAAGAATTTTTTTAAGTTGTTGAGTTGGTGTGATTGTTGATGGAATGCTCCATAGTTCTTAATATACCACCTAGGCTAAGTTCAAGTCTCCCCACACTAACATATTTCTTTTTCTTTTTGCTCCTTTTTTTTTTGTTATAGGTTTTATTTTGTTTATTTCTTTTAAACATGAAAAAACTATTCTTTTGGTTTATATCAGGGTACATATAACAAACCTAATTGATATCGATAGAATTTGCAACCAGTCGATGTATTTGTTTTAATAATGTTAACTTGGCAGAAGTATTTTTTGGGTTTAGTTCTGAAACGTAACAAACATAGCTAATACCAACCAAATGCAACGACTGTGTTTTACTGACCGAATAAGCATTGTTTTAAATATGTAAAATTTTTGTGTCATATGCTATACGAGTATCACTACCATTCTTGGTGTTCACTAAATTGTGTTTTAGATTTAATGTATGAACGGATACGAACCTAGCTAATACCAACATAATCTGTGTCAATCGCCGCAACGCGGCGGATTACTCTCTAGTTACATTAACAAATGAGGATACGGATATCCTTCATCAAGCGAGCTGCAGATTGAAAAGATATAATTTAGCTTTTAAAAAAATACGTTGTATAAAAGTATAGTTGACCTTGGATATTATATTCATTTATTTCAATAATATAATAAATAAATCTATTAACAATTTGGTGATATAACACTGTTGACTTCAAAACCAAACTTGGCCAAACTTGGAACACCTCAATATGTCAAAATTAGTTTCAAACTCACCAAGTAAACTTGTATATATAGAGGTTGGACCATCTATTTCTTACACCATTCCATATTCTGTTTTGTACTTAGAAGAATAGAAATTTTGTAAGCCCGAAATGAAGATGCTAAGCATTAAAACCCTACTCTTGATTTTATTTTTGAATGCGATGTTGGCTTCAATGGTAGCAGAAGCCGCATCCGGTAATAAGGTTAAGCGAGTTAAGCCTCCTAAACCTGTTAAACCCATACAAGAGCTTCTAACCTGCAAGAGCCGTAAAAGCAAGTGTTTCATGAAGCGCATAAAATGCCCGGTAGAATGTCCGAAAGTTAAGCCAAAGAACCCGAAAGACAAAGCTTGCTTCCTCGATTGTTACTCTCCCAAGTGCGAGGCTGTATGCAAATGTTAGTAATTTTGATATTTTAAAATTTTATAAAACATTATCATCTTGAACTTTTTGTTTATTGCAAACGAATATTATTTTGGTTCTTATTTATTCGGCATGAAGAACTAAAAGCCATGGGAAAACTAAGAGTGATTGCAGTATAATTTTATGCCCTTGATTTTAGAATGATAATTATTATTTTTGTTTTTGATAGCACGTAAACCAAACTGTAATGGTCCTGGAGCTGCATGCTACGACCCACGATTCATAGGTGGAGATGGAATTGTATTCTACTTTCATGGAAGGAGCAACGAGCATTTCAACTTGATATCTGATACCAATCTCCAAATCAATGCACGCTTTATAGGACTTAGACCTGAAGGTAGAACTCGGGACTATACATGGATCCAGGCATTGGGTCTCAAGTTTGGTCATCATAACTTCACCCTTGAAGCCACCAGGACAGAAAAATGGGATGATAACGTTGATCACCTCAAGTTATCACACGATGGAATGGAATTGATAATTCCAGATGGCCATTCATCTTAATGGAATTCAACCCAAGGCGACATACAAGTCGAAAGGACTTCAACAACCAATGGTCTAACCGTCACTATACCTGATCTTGCGGAAATATCCGTTAATGTGATCCCAGTATCAGAAGAAGATAGTAAGATACATAATTATCAGATTCCTGCAAATGATAGCTTTGCACATTTAGAAGTACAATTCCGATTCTTTGGGTTGTCATCTAATGTGGAAGGAATTCTTGGTAGAACCTACCGTCCTGATTTTGAAAACCCAGCAAAACCAGGAGTGGCAATGCCGGTGATTGGTGGTGATGACAGGTACAAGTCTAGTTCACTCCTTGCGACAGATTGTGCACTTTGTGTGTTCTCTCCCGATAATATCAAGGATGAAAATGACTCGCTAATGATGGAATATGGTATGCTTGACTGCAAAGGTGGAGGTAATGGAATCACATGCAAGAAATAAGTCTACAATAGTATTTAATATATCTTCGTAATGATTCTTGATAAATAATTATATTGATTAATTTTGTGTTTAAAGTGTATGTGTGTTTCCTGTTTCTTTCACTTTTGTACTAGGAGATCAACAGATAAAACCTTTGAGTAAGTGTCATTTGTTTTAAATTTGTGTAAGAATTAAACATTGCAATTTTCTTTATAACTTTCTCTTTCTTAAGGCAGTAGGCACGATCATATTATACTGGTTCTTAGCATACGCAAAAGATTAGGTGTCTATAAACCAAGGATTTTAAGGAAACGTCAATACCGGTTACACGTTTAGAGATTTCTTCCCTTTGTTAGAATGTTACGTGGAAAAGAAGTATCAAATCCAATTAGAAAACCCGAAACAAGAAACATTTGTGACCGATAATGAGATGGATATCCGGGTACATGAAACAGGTAACAGGTTACGTGAATGTTTTATACATTTTTCATGGGTTTGGCCAGATATATGATTAAGTGATACCCGTCTAGTATTGTAAATTATGAAACGAATAAGAATGTATATTAATATTACTCTCTCTCTCTCTCTCTCTCTCTCTCTCATGCACACACTGATTAAACTAAAAAAAATGCCTTGGTTAACACTTTTTCAACATGTATGGTGTGGTACCGCTCAAATAATCTTTTGTAGGCATTGGACTTTTGAGATTCCTAATCTAAAAGAAACTTTCGAGGTTTCGAAGTATTTACTGATCAATGCGTCTATCTTAATGCTTCATAAGAAAGTGGAAAACTTTGCAGTATATTGTGATGTGTCTCACGTGGGTATAGTTTGTGCTATAATGTAACGAGACAAAGTGATTGCTTAAGCAACATGACCTGGATTTAGCTTGTGCACAACCTTGTGGCACCAAATGTGTTATCTACAACTATCACAAGAGCCTAAAGCACATCTTCAATCCAAAGGAATTGAGTGACTATGAATGTGTTTTGCCAACACCTCGGAGGGCCGTCTCTGAAAATACAAAAAAAAAAATTAAGGCCCGGGACATGAAAATTAAAAGGCCGTAAAATACATACTCAAAAACTCAAATAATAATAATAATAATAATAATAATAATAATAATAATAATAAAAGTTCTTTTTAGCAAGTTGATCTATCTAAAATACTTAAATGAATTGTAATGCTCTTTTAGCATTTTTGAAAGCAAAGCCTTTGACTAACTCGTTGTAATTCATCATGTACATCATTTTATTTAATATTAGAACTTTAAGGTTGCTTTTGAAAAACGTATGTATCTTCGTACTCTTCATGATTTGTGTCTTTCTTAGCCTCCCTTTATATGTTTTTTGACTACCGGACAAGTGTTTAGATTTAGCCACCTAGGAGAAATAATATCTCAAAAACAAATATTAACCTAACTAATTAACTATCAAGTATCAACTAATAAAAGTTACCATATATTAAAAGGTTAATATATATCAAAGTTAACGAATATGAAAAGTATTTAACAATAAAACTAATATGAAAGTTAATAAATAAGTGAATGGAAAATAAAAACTACACAAGTTATTAAATAACCTCACGTCCACACCTGTTTAGCCGTTTAACTTCCTGGACGAGGAGAAGACCGACGGTGGAACAAACAGAAGATCTCAAGGTCCCTCGCTGGTCGGAAGTCCTATGGTGGTCGCCGGCCGCCGGGAAAACAGAAGATCTCAAGGTCACCTGTCGGAAGTCCGATGGTAGAAGGAAAAACAAACCCTGGCTAGTGGCTACATTCGTCGTTCAAACCCCGGCTGTTCTAGTTCTCACGCTATTTTGATCTTGTTATTAGTTAATTAACTGGTATTATTATTATTTGTGAAAAACTATAAAGGGGTAGCGGCGCAGCTTGTTGCCCGCTTGCCTTCTGTTTCGATGTAATCCAATAAACAATTAATACGGCAAAAAAAACTATAAATCAATTCGGCTGTTTAGGTAATTAGGCCTATTATTTTTAATCAGTTGGGCTTTAAAACAAGTGGGCCCATAATTCATATATATAACTTAAAAACCTATGGGCCCTCATAGACGAGTGGGCCTGGGGCCTAAGCCCTCCCTGCCCTCCCCTTGGGCCGGGGCTGACCTCCGGTGAAGCTAGCGTCGTCACAAATGTGGTAACAGAAAGAAAAGGATCAAACCTTAGGATACATGCAATGAGGATAGATCTACAAGTAAACTTAACTGAACAAAGCAAAGATGCACAAAAATAGGCACTGGAGTTGGAAAACTATAATAATAATGGAAATTCAAATAACTAGTGCTAGAAGTATATGTAATTCTTAGACTGAACAATAGGATTTGATTCATATATTTGGTTGAACACGAGACATGCTGAAAGAGTCTCACAAATCAAAGTACATAATGCACCTTGACAGTGATAAAAATTATAGCAATCTGAAAGGGAACTATTGGAGAAGGGAATGAAGAAATCCGTTGCAACTTATGTCGGGAGATGTTTAAACTGTTCACAAGTAAAGGCCGAACTCCAGAAGCCTTCAAATTACATCCAATACTTGAAAATGGTTGTATAAAAACGGGAGATGATAACATATTTCATCACTAAGCTCCCTAAGACCGGTCATAAGAATCAAAACCATTTAGGTGATAGTCGACATGATAACCACATCAGCCCACTCCTTACCAGTGAAAGAAACTTACTGCATGTATTGGCTGGCTGTGTTATATGTGGATAGGATAATGGCGTACCCTAATCTATCGTATCTTATCGGGATATTTTCTTTACATCTAATTTTGGCAAAGCTTGCACCGAGCGAGTGATAGGAACCCGCTTGAACTTAAGCAACACCTACCTTCCGCAAAGTAATTGTAAAGTGAGTAGACAGTTGTTGGAAGATATGTTAAAGGTGTGTGTGATAAACATAGGTGGCAGTTAGGAGAACTACCAACCATTAATGGCATTCTCATATAATAACAACCATCACACATGCATCAAGTTTGTCACTTGTTTGAGGCCCTACAACTAGTTTTATGTGTGTGTATGTATGATCTTTATAATAAATACACATTCTTCTAAAACCAGGAAGTCTTAAGGAAGGGTGTTGTTAAATGGACTCCGATTTAACTTAAACTAGCGACATTGAAATCGTCTCCTCGAATTTTATGATATTAAATTTTAGGTTTTCGCTTTTCGATTCTAGCTTGTATATTTTAGAATTTTCATTCAAATTATTGTGTCTTTTTATTATCACTGTGTTTTTGGTTTATTTTCGTTATTCTGTCTTTTTTCCTCGATATTGTGTCTTTCTCCTTGACTTGTGTTATATCACTAAACATTGTGTGATGTTTTATTCGTTATTGTGTTATATATTACGATCATTTATATGTTCATACCATTCATAGATTTATGAGACACTATAGGATAACTTAACCCTATCTTTAGTAGGCCATTATTTTGAGTTGAGTTATTATATGAATGCTTTGTAATTTTTCAATTTAAGATTAAGAATTTTTTATTTTAAGTTTGTGTAATTTATAATTTAAAATTTAAGTAATTATTATTGTTATTATTTTTTAGATCATAAAAGATAAATGCGTTCTACTATTTTAAATAGAAAGAATTCAAAAAACAATTTTGTGATGAAAATAAAAGTAAAAATAGACATGATGTAAAAATAAGTAGAAATAAAGGAAGTTTGAGAGTGGATGAATAATTGAATCAAAATGAGTCAAAAATGAATTATTTTAGCCACATTTATGAACACGAATACCCCTTCATCTTCTCGTATGCAACCAGATTTTTTCTTTCTTATTCATCAACTCAAGAGTATATCTGTTTAGCCATTGTTCAATTAATTAGCATATGATGCTTAAAATTTACTATATCAAGCTAGGAGATTGGCTTTAGCTTAATTGACATTTGAGGGGATGTGGAGATTTAGGATGGAGATCACTTGTCTCAAGTTTGAATCTGATCTCAACCGGATTTTACAGCAGTGAGATTTCAAGCAGCGAGTTTTTCCTAGAACAGGAGATGGTGGCTTGGCCTACTCAGCGTTGTCTGTGATCTCAGGTGTATATGGTTTGCTGTTGCTATTAAGTTATCTCGGGTATCTGGATTCGTTGTTCGTTTAAAAAAAAGAATGTTGCAACTTAGCTTTTTGAAAATACATCGTATGAAATTATAGTTGACCTTTGCAATAAACAATAAATAAATTATAAATCTATTAGCAGCTTATTATAAGTACATACATCCTTGAACATTTTCTTTATCGTAGTTACAATTTGGTAATATAACACTGTTGACTTCAAAACCAAACTTGGCCAAACGCAACGTGGAACATCTCAAAATTAGTTGCAAACTCACCAAGTAAACTCGTATATATAGAGTTTCGGCACAATCTTTTTCTTACACCATCCTATATTTACTTCTACAGTTTCCAAAATAAGATTTTTTAAGATCCAAAAATGAAGATGATAGGCGTTAAAACCCTACTCATGATTTTATTTTTAAATGCAATGTTTGCTTCGATGGTAATAGAAGCTGCATCTCATAATAAAGTTAAGCGTGTTAAGCCTCCCAAACCTGCCAAACCCGTACAAGAGCTTCTAACCTGCAAGAGACATAAAAGCAAATGTTCATGAAGCGTATTAAATGCCCCATGGAATGCCCGAAAGTTAAGCCGAAGAACCCAAGAGACAAAGCTTGCTTTCTGGATTGTTACTCTCCAAATGCGAGGCCTTATGCAAATGTAAGTAACTATCATCTTTTTAAGATTTTATTAATATCATCATTTTGGCATTTCTATTTGGTATAAATGAACGTGGCTTATTTGTTTGACATGAAGAATTAAAACCACCAAAAACCTTAAAGTGAATGAGAATATAATTTTTATGCCTTGATATTTGAAAATAAATGTTTATTGCTTTTCATAGCACGCAAACCAAACTGCAATGGACCTGGAGCCGCATGTTATGACCCCCGATTCATAGGTGGTGATGGAATTGTATTCTACTTTCATGGAAGAAGCAACGAGCATTTCAACCTGATATCTGATACAGACCTCCAAATCAATGCCCGCTTTATTGGACTTAGACCCGAAGGTAGGGCTCGCGACTATACATGGATCCAAGCACTGGGTCTCAAGTTTGGTCATCATAACTTCACCTTTGAAGCAACAAGAACCCCAAAATGGGATGATAATGTTGATCACCTAAAGTTATCACACGATGGAATGGACTACACATTCCGGAGGGTGATTCTTCTGAATGGAAGTCAGCTGAAGGTGATATACAAGTTGAAAGGACTTCAACAACCAATAGTCTAACGATCACTGTACCTGATATTGTAGAAATATCAGTTAATGTGATTCCTGTATCAGAAGAAGATAGTAAGATACATAATTATCAGATTCCTTCAAATGATAGCTTTGCACATTTAGAAGTACAATTCCGATTCTTTGGGTTGTCATCTAATGTTGAAGGGATTCTTGGTAGAACCTATCGTCCTGGTTTTGAAAATCCAGCAAAACGAGGAGTGGCGATGCCGGTGGTTGGGGGTGATGACAGCTTCAAGACTAGCTCACTCCTTGCGACAGATTGTGCCCTTTGCGTATTCTCTCCTGCTAGTATCAAGGATGAAGATGACTCACTAATGATGGAATATGGCATGCTCGATTGCAAAGGTGGAGAGTATGGAATTACATGCAAGAAATAACTCTATTGCAATATTTAATGTCTTTTGAGTGATTGTTGTTACTAAATGATTGTATTAATTTATTTGTGTTGATATGTATGCGTGTTTATTGTTTCTTTTCTGTAATTGGCAATGCATTGATAAAATGTATTTGAATTAATGTCTCTATTTCATGTGTCTGTGTTTCACCGTATGTTTGTCAAGTCTCAGATCGATAATCAAACACGAATTAAACGAATAACTCTCGTTTATATTAATCAGAAAATATTACTCAAAAAACTGATTACAAACTCTCAAACTCTAACTCGGTTTGACTCTTGATGAACCCTAACTTGGTTGCATTAACTTCACAATCTCTAATGTCTAACCACAATTCGGCCTATATAGACTAACCAAACTTGTTATTCAAGACATTACCAAATATATAAAACCCTAATAATTTTTAGGCTGGGCTTTACACTTTGGCCAAACAACAAATAAGCCAACAATTCGATCCCATGATCACCAATTAAAAGTTTCTTTAACTATAAATTCTCCCTAAGATCAATAGTAATAACCAATAGAACATTTGACTAAGCTGATAGTGATCTTTGAATGCTTCTCTTAAACTATATTTAAACATAGAGATGCCATATACCTCTTTCTTATTATGGATTGGAATAGATCATCATTCCACATACTATACAAGTGTATGGTTTGAATAATGGGTTGTGAGATTTTATCTTTAGCGGCTTAGCCTTTAATATTGCACAATGATTACATGACAGATGTTTTATATTATCACGGAAGAATGCAGAATGTATCAGATGGGTCGGAGGGGTGTAATTTGGGTACCATAATCGGGTACGGTTGTCACACCCCGGCTCAAGGCGTAGGCGTGTGACCCAACGTTGTACCTGTTTTGTAAATATATCAGAGTTTAAGGTTGTAAAGCGGAAGACTTTAATAAAATATTATTATATTTAAAAGACAGGATTTTAAAACACCCGATAATTTGTACATAAGTGTTTGGATTACAAAACCATGTTTCACATTATTTTATTTATAAAACATCCATTGAGTCACCAGATCGTCTAACGGCTACCCTTCTTCTCCAAGCACCTATTCTCCATTACCTGTAAAACAGTTATAAAAATACGTCAGCAACACATGCCGGTGAACACGCTGACACAAAACATTTAAGTTACTAAATCATCCCCTCGGGTATCTTATGACCCAGCCCATCGTGGCTTAGGAAACAACCAAGTTAAATACACTATTATAAACCTCCAGTTATACTTGAAACCTCTCCGCGATACCGCAGCATCGAGGTCTTAGCAACTATCAATATACACGAGATAATCCCCTCTCGGACATTACTTAGGTCCGGCCCAACGTGGCGGAGGCATTAGCAAGTGTGGTGCGGTGTGCCCACCGTCTACCCAAATATGTAAGGATCCAGACAAACGTATACAATAGCCTGAGGGCCAGCATTACTTTTTTTTATAAAGTTTTAGGGATATAATCCCATGCAAACATTCACATACTTGTTTTATAAAAAGTTGGACGTATTCACCTTTCTTCTTGGTCGGTGTTTCTCACCAATTTGTCTCGTTACCTCGGACCTATAGTACGAGAATAATATTTTATAAGTACTAGATCAACTATCTAGCTTCAGACCTTTAGTCCGATTGCATAACCTTTACCTTGACATTTTATCTCTTTATAAATATAATGACCTCTAGTCCTTACTTTCGTTAATCATTTATAAACTACGTTTCTTCTTCAAGAAGAAACGTACATTTCACATTTCTTTTATCATAAGAAATATTTATAAAATCTTTAAATAAAGACATAATATTTCATTTATAATCTTGACTTATAAAAATCTATTTTTCACTTTATTATATGATCAAGGTATGGGCTATATCCCTGACTAGGTTCTAAGCCATTTATAATATAATAATCGGACAGAACCCCTACCTTGAATGGCTTATTACTCGAAATGCTTATACTCTACTTGAACCGCACTTCTAATTGGGCTGCACTTCTACTTGGAAGGAGGTCGAGAGAGTAACTAGGCAGAGTTATGGCACGCATTTCGAGGTAAGCTTGGTAGGATATCAACATATCGGGATTATGGCACGCTTTCAAGGTTAAGTAGGTGTTTTTTTGGAGTGTGAGATGAGTGAAGACCACCCCCATGGCCGGTCTATTTATAGAAATTTTTCTGCAACTTTGCATATCGCAAAAGCTTCGCTGAGTCGCCGCGTAGGCTTGCCACGTGTCGCCACGTGTCGCTACGGTATCGCCACGTGTCCTGCATCTTCGCGTATCGCGAAGATGCAAAACTTCCATTATGTTCATTTTTAGTCCCTGATCTTTTGGTAACTTGTCGTATCTTGATTTCGTCTCATCCTCCAAAAATACAAAGGCGGCTCTTAAGCGGCTCGCGGTGATGCGAGCGTACGAAGTGCGCCATCAAAGCGCCACATTGCGCCCATCGCCCTTCACCCGAGCCCGTGCGCGTGCGCATCGGGTGCTTCACACCCTCTGCTAGGACTAGGAAGAGTGGTTGGCCACTTATAAAGTGCTTTATATTTCTTCCTTTCTCCGATGTGGGATGGAGTCTCCTTACTTCAATCCTTTAACATAAGCTACTTTCCTTTTTTGTCTTATTTTTCTTTTTTACTTTTACCATGAATATTTTTAGTCCCTAAGTTTTATTTGTTTGTCAAATTTGGACCAAATTTTCGTGATGTTACATCCTCCCCACCTAAGAATGAATCTCGTCCTCGAGATTTGCTAAAACAGATGTGGGTAATTTCTTCTCATTTCTGATTCTAGCTCCCAAGTAAACTCAGGTCCACTTCGAGAGTTCCATCTTATCTTGACTAACTTCAGCCTTCGACGTTTAAGTTGCTTGACTTGGAAATCTTCAACTTGTAGGGGTTGTTCTACAAATTTTAGATTTTCGTTGACTTCGACATCCTTTAAGGGCATGGCTAAACTTTCGTCAGCCAGACATTTACGTAAGTTAGAGACGTGAAATACATCGTGTATCCCTTTTATCTCTTCTGGCAAACGTAAGCGATAAGCAACAGTACCGATTCGTTATAGGACTTCAAATGGTCCTACGAAACGTGGACTTAACTTTCCTTTCTTGCCAAATCGTACGACTCCTTTGCACGGTGATACTTTTAATAAGACCTTATCGCCTACCTGAAATTCCAATGGCTTACGGCGGACGTCTGAATAGCTCTTTTGTCGGTCTCTTGCCGCCTTAAGTCGTTCACGGATTTGTAATAATTTATCTGACGTTTCTTGGACTATCTCAGGTCCAAATATTTGATTATCTCCTGTTTCGGACCAACATATAGGCGTTCTACATTTCCGTCCATATAAAGCTTCAAATGGTGCAGCTTGAATACTTATGTGATAACTGTTATTATACGAGAATTCCATTAGAGGCAGGTGATCGTCCCAACATCCACCTAAATTGATCACACAAGCTTGAAGCATGTCTTCAAGCATTTGAATTGTTCTTTCACTCTGCCCATCAGTTTAAGGATGATAAGCGATGCTAAGATTCAATTTAGTTCCTAACGCTTGCTGGAAACTTTTCCAGAAATGAGACGTAAATCTACTGTCTTGGTCAGATATGATAGATAATGGCACACCATGTAATGCTATGATGTTGTTTACGTAAATCCGTGCCAATCCATCCATAGAATAAGATTCATTGATAGGTAAGAAATGAGCGGATTTAGTTAACCTATCAACGATTACCCAAATAGCATTGTGCTGTCGGGTAGTTTTAGGAATTTCGTAATGAAATCCATTGTTATCATTTCCCATTTCAATATAGGGAGTTCAGGTTGTTGAAACAAACCTGAAGGCTTTTGATGTTCTGCCTTGACTTGTAAACATGTTAAGCACTTAGCAACGTACAAAGCAATATCCCTCTTCATCCCATTCCACTAGTAGTTTGGCTTAATATTTTGATACATTTTATCACTACCAGGATGCATCATGTACTTCGATTTATGAGCTTCACTCATGATCCTTTCGCGCAAATCACCAACAATCGGTACCCAGATTCGGTTTCCAAGTCTGAGTATGTCGTCATCTCCTTTTACTAAAGAATCAATGGTACCGTTACGTTTTTCTTCGGAGATTTGGTTTTCTTCAATTGCTTGTTTCTGAGCTTTCTTGATTTGTTCGATTAGATCTATTTGTAGTTCTAATCTCAAAGCTCGAACCCTTATGGGTTTCTCACGTTCCTTTCAGCTCAATGCGTCAGCTACCACATTTGCTTTTGCTTCATGATAGATGATTTCACAGTCGTAATTGTTTAAGGTTTCCATCCATCTTCTTTGACGCATGTTAAGTTCCTTCTGATCAAATATATACTTTAAGCTCTTATGATCAGTGTACACGATAAACTTAACTCCATAGAGATAGTGTCTCCATAACTTTAAGGCAAAGATTATGGCACCCAACTCTAGATCATGAGTTGTATAATTCTTTTTGTGTACTTTCAATTGAAGAGAAGCATAAGCTATTACTTTCTTTCTTTGCATTAGTACGCAACCCAAACCTAAATGAGATGCGTCACTAAACACAACGAAATCTTCTGTACCCTCTGGCAAAGCCAGTATAGGTGCATTTGTAAGTTTCTGTTTAAGTAAATCAAATGCTTCTAGTTTCTTGGTTCCCCATTCATACTTAACATTCTTTCGGGTTAATGAAGTTAAGGGAACTGCTATACGGGAGAAATTCTCGATGAATCTTCTATAATATCCAGCCAAACCTAGGAAACTTCGGACCTCAGTTGGCGATCTAGGAATCTCCCATTTAGCTATTGCTTCTATCTTTGCGGGGTCCACTTGAATTCCATTTGCATTGATAACGTGGCTAAGAAATTGTACTTCATGCAACCAGAATTCGCACTTGGAGAATTTTGCATACAACTTCTCGTTTCGGAGTATCTCAAGCAAGATCTTTAGATGAACTTTGTGGTCTTCTTCCGATTTAGAATAAATAAGTATATCGTTGATGAACACGATTACAAATTTGTCTAAATAAGGCTTACAAACTCTGTTCATTAAGTCCATGAAAGCGGCTAGGGCATTAGTGAGTCCAAATGGAATTACGGTGAACTCATAATGTCCATACCTCGTTCGAAAAGCTGTTTTCGGTATATCTTCATCTTGAACTTTCAACTGATGGTATCCAAAACGTAAATCTATTTTCGAAAAGAAACTCGCTCCTTGCAATTGATCGAATAGGTCATCAATTCTAAGTAGCGGATATCGATTCTTAATAGTTACTTTATTCAAGGCTCTGTAATCGATACACATTCACATGGAACCATCTTTCTTCTTAACGAATAAAATCGGAGCTCCCCAAGGTGATGAACTTGGACGAATAAACCCTTTCTCTAACAAATCATCCAGTTGTTTCTTTAATTCCTTCATTTCTGTCGGAGCCAAACGATAGGGGGATTTGGCTATTGGAGCTGTTCCCGGCGTTAAGTCTATTCTGAATTCGACTTCTCGATTGGGTGGGATTCCTGGAAGTTCATCTGGAAAGACATCAGAAAATTCGGATACTATGGGCACATCTTTGATTTCTTTCGGTTTTGATTCTTCCGTCACATAAGACATAAATGCTAAACATCCTTGGTTTAAGCATTTGTTAGCTTTCATCATGGAGATTATGCTAACATGACCAGCATCTTTGTCGCCCGCGATTTGAATTATTCGCTTGTCAGGGGCTTGAAGTTCTATGGTTTTCTTATTGCAAATGATATGAGCATGGTTGTCGGATAACCAGTCCATACCTAGAACTATATCAAAGCCCGCTAAGGTCATAAACAGTAATTGTACAGGGATGGCGTAGCCTGCCAACAAGATCTTTCCTTTTTCTAAGGTTTGAGATATTTTGACTATCTCACCACTGGCCATTTCGACGTTTATGGTTTTATTTAATTTCTTTAAAGGTTCGTTTAATATACTACAAAATTTATAATCTATAAAACTTTGATTTACACCAGAATCAAATAAAACTCTTGCATAAACGTTATTAACTAAGAACGTACCGGTGATGGTTTCCGGTTTGTCTGCGGCCCTCTTGGTATCGAGTACAAAGACTCAAGCATTCCCCTTCTTTCCTTCATTCTTGGTGCCACTTCCCTCAGCACCTCCAATACCGCCACTCCCAGCAACATTCTTCTTAGGACATTCAAAACTAAGATGCCCCATTTCCTTGCAATTGAAGCAAGTTATTTTGTTCTTCCAACAATTAGCAGTGGCATGTCCTGGCTTCTTGCATGTATCACAGATGATGGATGAAGATACTGCAAACCGGCATCGACCCTAGTGATGTCTCTTACAAATCTTGCACAACGGGTAGTTGGAATTGAAACCACCCCTCCTCCTATCCACATCTTTTCCCTTGTAACGATTATTTCCCTTTCCTTTCTTGTCATTCGTGCAATATTCCTTCTTGTCCTCTTCTTTGTTGCAGATTAGACCATTCATCAAATAACCAGCCAGTTCCATGGCGGATTCGGCTGTCTGCGGCAGATGAGACCTTACCATGTCTCTTATCTCTCTCGGTAAACCCCATATGTAGCGAGTTACCTTGCTCGATTCAGGTGTTACCAACTGTGGCACAAGTCTACAATATTCCTGGAATTTGGTATTGTAATCTCTCATATTGGTCCCTACTACCTTGTGATTGAGAAACTTGGTTTGAACTAAGTCATTTTAATGCATCGGATAATACTTCTGCATAACCAGATCTTTAAACTCTTCCCACGTCAACTGATACATGGTTCTTCTTCCTCTTGCCATCAACAGAGTGTTCCACCACTCTAAGGCTTCCCCTTTAAACATCTGTGCCGAGTACTGAATCTTTTCCTCCTCAGTACATTTTCTTATTATAACAATTGATTCTATTTCTTCGAGCCATCTTATGGCGGCTATGGCTCCTTTGTCGCCATAAAATTCTTTTGGCCCACAATTCTTAAAATCTTTAAACAAACAACCTTCAATTCGTAAATTTTTCTTAAAGGTTTGGTGGATCTTTTCACCATTGGTTGATCCTTGATCACTTCCTTCATCTTGAGGGGTAGGATTAGGACGGGATTTGGATTTGACAGACTTACTGGGTTGTTGGCTTTCACTTTGATGGACAGATTTTTCTTTCATAGCGGGTAATAAGGTATTCATGGCATTGATCATTTCTTGCATTTTGGTTATCAACTGCTCATGGTTTCCTTGAATAGGCTCAGTTTTTTATTGGTTTCTTTTAGCATTCGAAGCTTCCTTATTTTGGAATGGATTACTTTGTTTCGACATTCTGAAATTATAAGGAAATTGACTCATTACTTAAAAGTTTTTATTTATCTCAGAAACAGGAGTACATTATGACAACTCCTATTACCATGAACTCTAGGAACAACGATACCATCACGAGTACAACAGACTTATTCTAGGAACAACCGATACTACTACAACGGAACAAGAAACAATATAACCACAACAGAACAGGGAACAAACGGTACGGTCACAACAGAACGAGATCTTCAATCCTTCATGTATTTCTTGATTATCTTCTTCAACTTACTACACTTGTGTAGTAACTTCTTCTCCACTTTCTTCTTCTTGCTAATCTCCGTAGCCAACTTTTTCCGCAATTCATCCGTCTCATGCAGTGCCCGATCAAGGTGCTCTTCTTGGGACTGAGGGATGAAACTTGGATATCTGTACTGGGGCGGTGGATCACGGTATCCCATCATGACTATGTCATAATGGTTCCTTGGATACGGCGGTGGTGGACTGGATTCAACTGGCATGTTGTGAAAAACTTCTGTAGCCTCTTCTTACTGCCTGATTTCCTCTGCTTGTTTCGAGATGGTTGGAACGACACCAGTGAAAGGTGGAAAACTACCTGTGAGTGCTTGGACATATGGATCTTGTGGATCATAATGAGGGGACAGGTGAAACAATAGTTGCTGGCAGCCCATAGTTGGTGGACAGTCACATCCTGAGTTTTGCACCTCAGGGTTCCTCTCATCAATGCTCATCTCCTTTGAAATCTCTTCTTCTGGATCTTCTTCCGGGACTTCTTCTGATTCTTCTTCCGACTCTTCTTCTGGTTCAACCTCCTCGGGGTCTTCTGCTGGTTCAACTTCTACATTACTTTTATTCACCTCAATCCGAATGGTCTCCGGTTGCATTACTCTCATCTTGGGTCTCCTTAATGGACCTGAAACAGAATGAGGAGAATCTGTGGGGTTGTAGACTGGGGTTCTTGGGTCAGAGTAAATCTGCATCCAACTTGGGGTACCATCCTTAGGATTGGTCTTAGCTTGCTCATCAAGCTCCATATTATCAGAAGGATGATTCTTCGGGAATGGCGGGTCACTTGGAATGTTGATAGGCATTTGCTCTGTGCCTGGGAAGTAAATGGGTTGATTCCCATATGGGACCACTGGTGTGAGGGGTCATGTGATGATCAAAGAAGTTAGCATAGTATTCATCACTTTGACCGTCGGGAGGAACGATGGGTTCTGGATGGCCTGCCTGTCTCATTTCTTCATAGAAGGATTCTATCATCTTCTTGAATATCGACATCTATGAAGATTAGAATGATAGGGGATAGGAAAGAATACCAACCTATCTTATCCTTATATAATAATATAATAATTATTGAAACTTATCTCAGATCAAAGCTTAGGTATACTTATATACCTAATTCGCTAAGATCGATGGCTCTGATACCAACACTTGTCACACCCCGGCTCAGGGCCTGGGCGTGTGACCCAACGTTGGTACCTGTTTTGTAAATATATCAGAGTTTAAGGTTGTAAAGCGGAAGACTTTAATAAAATATTATTATATTTAAAAGACAGGATTTTAAAACACCCGATAATTTGTACATAAGTGTTTGGATTACAAAACCATGTTTCACATTATTTTATTTATAAAACATCCATTGAGCCACCAGATCGTCTAACGGCTACCCTTCTTCTCCAAGCACCTATTCTCCATTACCTGTAAAACAGTTATAAAAATACGTCAGCAATACATGCTGGTGAACACGCTGACACAAAACAATTAAGTTACTTAATTATCCCCTCGGGTATCTTATGACCCATCCCATCGTGCCTTAGGAAACAACCAAGTTAAATACACTATTATAAACCTCCAGTTATACTTGAAACCTCTCAGCGATACCGCAGCATCGAGGTCTTAGAAACTATCAATATACACGAGATAATCCCCTCTCGGACATTACTTAGGTCCGGCCCAACGTGGCGGAGGCATTAGCAAGTGTGGTGCGGTGTGCCCACCGTCTACCCAAATATGTAAGGATCCAGACAAACGTATACAATAGCCTGAGGGCCAGCATTACTTTTTTTTATAAAGTTTTAGGGATATAATCCCATGCAAACATTCACATACTTGTTTTATAAAAAGTTGGACGTATTCACCTTTCTTCTTGGTCGGTGTTTCTCACCAATTTGTCTCGTTACCTCGGACCTATAGTACGAGAATAATATTTTATAAGTACTAGATCAACGATCTAGCTTCAGACCTTTAGTCCGATTGCATAACCTTTACCTTGACATTTTATCTCTTTATAAATATAATGACCTCTAGTCCTTACTTTTGTTAATCATTTATAAACTACGTTTCTTCTTCAAGAAGAAACGTACATTTCACATTTCTTTTATCATAAGAAATATTTATAAAATCTTTAAAATAAAGACATAATATTTCATTTATAATCTTTACTTATAAAAATCTATTTTTCACTTTATTATATGATCAAGGTATGGGCTATACCCCTGACTAGGTTCTAAGTCATTTATAATATAATAATCGGACAGAACCCCTACCTTGAATGGCTTATTACTCGAAATGTTTATACTCTACTTGAACCGCACTTCTATTTGGACCGCACTTCTACTTGGAGGGAGGTCGATAGAGTAACTAGGCAGAGTTATGGCACGCATTTCGAGGTAAGGCTTGGTGGGATATCGACATATCGGGATTATGGCACGCTTTTCAAGGTTAAGTAGGTGTTTTTTTGGAGTGTGAGATGAGTGAGGACCACCCCCATGGCCGGTCTATTTATAGAAATTTTTCTGCAACTTCGCATATCGCGAAGCTGTTTCGCGTATCGCGAAGATGCAACTCAGATTTTTCGCGTATCGCGAAGATGCAAAACTTCCATTTTGTTCATTTTTAGTCCCTGATCTTTTGATAACTTGCCATATCTTGATTTCGTCTCATCATCCAAAAATACAAAGGCGGCTATTAAGCGGCGATGCGAGCGTGCGAAGTGAGCCATCAAAGCGCCACATTGCGCCCATCGCCCTTCACCCGAGCTCGTGCGCGTTGGGTGCTTCGCACCCTCCGCTAGGACTAGGGAGAGTGGTTGGCCACTTAAGAACATTACCAAGAAATGTTCTCCCCTTATAAAGTGCTTTATATTTCTTCCTTTCTCTGATGTGGGATGGGGTCTCCTTACTTCAATCCCTTAACATAAGCTACTTTCTTTCTTTGTCTTATATTTCTTTTTACTTTTAGCATGAATATTTTTAGTCCCTAAGTTTTATTTGTTTGTCAAATTTGGACCAAATTTTCGTGATGTTACAACGTACCCTCTTAGGGCACCATCCCTTTCTATTAAAGTAGTGAAAATCAGGTTGTAGTTACCGATTAGAGAATAGGAGTGAGTATGTGTATGGGGACCCTTAATCTTTACCTACCTAATTGGGTTTGGGGGTATTTCAGTATTTGAGAGTGGTGTTGCGGGTGATTAAGGGATTTAGGGTAGTTGATATATAAAGGACATGACAGTCATGGGTGGTTTTTAGCTTGGGCCAGGCTGCGCCTCGACCCACCCAGTTTTTTTGCTCAGTAGTGCAATTTTTCCAAAAAAAAAATTTTTTAAAATTATATGTATTGATTCTGACACATCTAAACTATTTGTTAAAGATCCTCCGGCCAACTTAGATTTCAAGATCTGTTACTAAAGACAATACTGTAGGATTGGTGGAATTTAGGTATTGTAGTGAAACATCTACCCTAATATGTTTTTTAGGTTTAGGAATTAAGATTGGCCCTTTATATGGTCAAATAGAGAAATTTAAATGTTAGTGAGAACTATTAGAATCAGACTATCAATAGGTCAAAGGTTCTCGTTGTGATTACTGCCAACTTTTATGATTTTATGCTCTGATGGTGTCACCTAACATGAAAATTTTTATTCAAATTTCATTCACTCAAGCTATTTTAGGAAAGATGAATTTTTGTTATGGACGCTTACGTATAACAATTGCCCGATTAAAAGAAAAATCAAGTGAGGTGAAAAATGGGCCGAATGGCCAATGGGGTAATATAGGAAAATGGGCTATATATTTAGTATTGGGCTTGCGTGCCTAGAATGCCTGATCTAGCAAACCTGGTCCGATCCTAAACCGGATTATCGCCTTAGTTAGGGCTGTAAACGAACCGAACGAACACGAACAAGGCCTTGTTCATATTCGTTCGTTAAGTAAATAATGTGTTCACGAACGGTTCACGAACACTTACCGACTTATATTCGTGTTCGTTCATTAAGGAAATTAATGTGTTCATGAACGGTTCACAAACACAAACGAACACAAATAAAATCGTCATAGCCTAGAGATTGAGACCAAATTATTCATCAATGTGAATAATGAAAGCCTGTAAACGAATCGAATGAACACGAACAAGGGCATGTTCGTGTTCATTAATTTAACTTTAAAAGAACACGGACACTTAATCGAACAAATATTTATGTTCATGTTCGTTTATTTAAAAATGGACATTTGTGTTTGTTTGTTTAAAATCTAAATTAACACAACTGAACAAAGATAAACAAACATGTATGAACAAAGGTAAATGAACACAAATATAAACGAACTTAAATGAAAACACTTAAATGAATACAAATTAACAAATATAAAACCTTTAAACAGATGACCTATCCAGATAATATTTAATTATTTTCTATTAATATTAATACATAAATGAACATAAATAAACAGACATAAACGAACGTTCATGAACATAAATGAACAAACGGAACATGTGTTCATGTTCGTTCGTTTAATTAAACGAACACAAATTTTTTGTTCATGTTCGTTCGTTTATTAAATAAACGAACATAAACGAACTTCACACCGAACGGTTCACGATAGTTCACCGAACGTTCAGTTCGTTTCCAGGCCTAGCCTTAGTCCTTACCGGCTAAATTTGAACTCCTACAAAAGCGTTATTTTTGGTTTTCTTATGCAAATGTTAATGCTTAAGATTGCTATGCATCATTTCATGCATATGATTTGTTTGTTGTGTGTTTTAACGCATGGATTGCCCATTAGATGTGCATCAATTGCTTTCCAATGTTTTTTCACATGTAAAACATAGATAAAACGTTAGATTTATGTTATACATTAGATTTGCATGCGATTCGAAGTCATGGAAGAAAAGGATAAGGCTAAACCCTACGAATTTCAAACTTTTTGATAAATCAATTTCCAAAGTTTCAAAAATAAGGGTTTTTCCTTTTTTTTCTTTTTAAGCCAACAAATACTTTATTAGAAAACTGAGCTAGCAACTACTAAGAAACAAATACAACCAACAAAAATTAAAAACACTCTAATACTGTAGCGGTGTGTTTTTTAACCGTGTCCGAATAACGAATCCGATCCGAAGCGACGAGAGACCCAAATAATCCGACCCGATTAAACTCCTAACCTGAACCTTAGATAAAATATTCGGGTCGGTATTTGGGTTGAAATACCCAAATTCGAGTGGACCCGAATAACCCGAACTATAATACATCGATGCATGTATCCCTAATTTTTATAGGGCAGTTTAGCATTGAAGTAACACAGTGACCTTATGTATTCTTGTTCAACTGTTCTCAATACTCCAATTAATATTATATCTATCACATCCCAATGTATTAATTACCATAAAGCATGTTGAGAATGTATCTTCAATTCAAAAACTTAAATAGTCTAGTATTTAAATCAATATGTATTGAGCATGTTTCGTCAATCTACACAAGTATTGATTCACATATTACAACACTCCTTCATCCCGTCTAATGCATACTTGTATGATAAATTTCATGTTTTGCTAAATAATATATGTTATTGTTGTATATGGCTATATATTATGGTTTTATAACGGCTTGAAATATGGTTTTTTTAATTTATGATATTGTTAAAGGTGGATAATTTTTTTTTAATTTGTTAAACCCGACCTGAAGTTACCCAACCCGTTCAACCCGAAACCAGAACAAACCAAACTTATTTGAGTCGGTTCTTGAGTCAATTTGTTTTGAGCTCAAACCCGAACAATCCAAAACCCGAATAAATAACCCGAAAAGCACCCTACAATACAGTGCATAGCAAATTCCACAAGCAAACACCTTATAGCCTAAAGAAAGCTATCAATAGAGTCGACCTTTTTGGAACCCAAAAAAGATAACAATCTTAATCTCTTCCACCAAATTCGTTACGGTTAAATTATATAAAAAGGTTTAGTTAAAGGCTCAAATTCACTCTCAAGTATCAAACTACATAGATATATAGATCTTTTTCTGTTGGTTGAGAGCCGAATAAGCCTAATTTCCTTGGTTTTCCTAGGTTGTTTTAAATTATTAAATACCAAATCAAAACGTGAAGAAATCACCATCCTCAAAGTATGCTTTGAATCAACTTTTTTAGTCACTTTTTAACAAACCTAACATATACCAAATTAAAATACTATTTTTATGTCAATGCATACATTATTATACCCCATTCCAGCCTTTTCAAAACAATTTAGAGTTTTTAATCTAAGTCCACTCTTATGTATTGCCAATTATCAATGAGGATAAATCAATCATAGCTTAATTCCTTTTATATGCGGTTTCTCCTTTTTATTCAAGTGTAAACTTTAATACTTAATTTATATATATTCTCACAGCTAAAAGTGTTACCGAAACACAGAATCTGTAAATACCCTGCTAACCAACAAAAATAGATAAACATAGAAGTGATTAACCGTTTCACATCGATTCGATTACACTCAATCTTTGCTTTGCTTCCGGGTCTCTTAGCTAGTTTTGATTGATGGTAAGCATTAACAAGTTTATACTTGCACTCAACGAATTGCTTTTTGGTTTCTATATATATAAATGAAATCACCTCACCATTCCAACAAAGAAACAATGGCGTTTTTGAGAATATGTTTCATTTCCTTTCTTGGCTTTCTTATAATCAATGGTGTTCAAGCATGGAGCAAAGAGGGGCACGTCATGACATGCAAAATAGCACAAGTATGCATTCATTACTTATATATAATTTATAACTATATATTCATTCATAATTCATATTTATAAACGAGTTAATTTTGTGTATGTACCATAGGATTTACTTGAACCAAACGCAGCACACGCTGTTCGGATGTTGTTGCCGGATTATGTGCACGGAAACTTATCGGCTTTGTGTGTGTGGCCAGATCAGATTCGGCACTGGTACCGGTACAGGTGGACTAGTCCTCTTCATTTCATCGATACTCCTGACGACGCTTGCTCCTTTGATTATTCAAGTACCATTCTCTAGACATACAATATTTTTTTTCATGATTCGCTTATGAAAATGTTTTGTTAAATAAACAAGTATTGGTATTATTGTTGCATTTGATTTGTAGTAATATTAATTTGAATTTGAAAATTTTTACTAGGGGATTGTCATGATACACATGGAGGGAAGGATATGTGTGTTGCTGGAGCCATAAAAAATTTCACCTCTCAGCTTTCACATTATCATGAGGGAAGTTCAGATCGACGATGTAAGTTACTAATTATACTGTTACGTGTGAATTCATGTGTGATTAAAGGCGATTCATATGTGAATATGGGTGAAGATTTAAACAAGAAATGCAAAATCATACTAGTTAATTAGTACTTAAGTGTGAGCTTACATATGCTTTGTGGATTATTCATGTGAACAAATAAACTTAAGCGAGCTATAAGTAATTTTGTATTTGTGGAACTCTTTTGTGCTGTCATTTATAGCTTCACCGAACACTCGCACGTGAATTAGTTAATTCACATGTGACTTAACGTGTAATTTTGAAGTTAGCTAGAGGTTGTTATATGTCAAATATTTCTTTACAAAAGCATATACAAATAAAGGCCTTTATATATGCATAAGATATGATGCGAAAGAGTATAAGTAATTGTGGTCACAATTCTTGAAATGACCTAAAACACAGCACGAGCACAAATTGAATATAATTAGGTTTTATGTTGTTATATCTAGGGGTCACAATTCCTAACATGAATAATGTTTGGATCGATTTGTTTAATTTAGCGGGGTTGACTTGTTTAAACCTTTTGGTTAAACATGTACACTCACTAACTCATTTATTACCCGTTTAACTCATTTTACCACTCACTAAACCGATTAACACATTTACAGCTTGATTATAATCCGCCAACCCATTTGACACGTTTAAATCATTGGGTTAAACATGTCATGCTTGGGTTATGCAAATTTAAAAGTGTGTAATTAGGTTTGATATGTTTTTACATGAATAAAGATACGAATAAAGATACGGGTCATGTTCGGGTTGAATAATTCAATCTACCAACCCGTTAACTTATCAAACCGACACGATTGAAAATATTTACTGGATTAATTGTAAATTTGGGAATGCAGATAACATGACCGAGGCCTTGTTATTTGTATCACATTTTATGGGGGATATTCATCAGGTACTCCAAATTTTTGTAATATTTTCTAGAAAATATTTTTGAGTTTAATTAAATAATTTACAAAAACAAGTGATCAGCCAATGCATGTTGGATTCACCAGCGACGAAGGAGGAAATACCATTGATTTGCGATGGTTCAGGCATAAATCTAATTTGCACCATGTAAGTATCATAAATTTGCTAATTATTTACTACTTCCTTTATAAAAATACTAAACTCAATAAATCAATAAATTTTATTTGTTTACATTTGATTCACTAGTTTCGTCTTTAATAGTTAACGCATTTGATATAGAAAACTAATTGTTACAAAACCCGTGGTGTAAGGTTGGGCGTACTACTCACATTAAATTATTTTAAGACAAATTTCTTTTGCTTCCGTCCTCCAGGAAATAAAACTGGGACCTTTGAATGTTTAAAAAAAAATTATATATTTTAGATTAATATTTTGTGGATGATATATTTACAAGGTTGATAATAATTTTGGTGATTAAATAGGTATGGGATAGAGAGATAATTGCTACAGCTGCAGCACAATTCTACGACAAGGATATAGAGTCTCTACAAAAAGCCATTAAAGCTAATTTCACTCATGTAAGAAAATAAGAACTCTAGTTAAAAAGTTAGTAACGTAACTAGTACATGTTACTCATAGATAATTATTCAACTTATATCAGTTTAATTTCTATCCAACAATTTTATAATTGAGTTGATTATACGTGGTTTGTCATTTATCTACACAAGTTCAATAATTTTATTTTTCAGTTCTCATAATTATCTACAAAACATTGGTATTTGAAATTAAGTTAACCTTGGGTACTTTTATTAAAAGTTAATCATGGATATGAAACTTCAGGGATTATGGTCCGACGATGTCCATTCTTGGAAGGATTGTGATGATCTTTCCACCTGTATTAATAAGTAAGTCATTCTCTATATATATATATTTTTTTTAAACACGATGAAATCTTAAAAAACAACCGTAGAAAATTGTCACAAATATTTTACTAAAAGCAAATTATTTTAAAATATTGTGTTCATCTAAATTTATGGAAGGTATGCGAAGGAAAGTATAAACTTAGCATGCAAATGGGGCTACAAAGGGGTCGAGGAAGGCGAAACTCTTTCAGGTAATGATAATAAATTAATAATTAATAACAATATTTGCTGTATATCTTTTTAACTATTCATCAACTTTACATCCTTTTCTAGTATTATAAAAAGAATTCATAGTATGCGGCATATGCATGGTCTAAAGGAAGAACATAATTAATCTGTAGCTATACTGTCATTATGAATAATAAACAAGTGATTGTCATTAAAAATGTAAAAAATATATATATATATAACGAATAAACTTTCAATTCGAGTGAAATAAATTTAAGGTAAAAGAAGTTAATGATTTATAAACTTTTTGGTATACTTTATAAAAAAATAATCGTTAAAAATCTATAAAAATATTGTATTAATTTGAAAAAAAATCTACCTATACTAATAAAAGAAAGTAATGATGATGACATGACAGCTTCATATTCTTTAATGGCTAAATTTTCCCGCTTAAACTCCTAATATCTATTTACAGACATTCTAAAAACTTTCTATATTATAAATAAAGATTATATATTTTTAAAATTTGACAGTTTCTTATTAAAAAAATAGCGTTTAATACAATTTACATGTGAAAATATAAACCTAAAATTGGAATTGAAATATTTAGCCAATTCTAATTTTAATTTATAATATATAATACTGTCATGCATAATAATATAAAAAAATATACTAATAATAATATAAGATTTCTTAGATTACGTGCATATTTAAAATTAAATATTTTTTCTTAATATTTTAACTTTTTTAAATATCTATATTTTATAACATAACAACAAAAACATATATACAAATATATTATCTAATTTAAAAGCTTTTTTCATATGTAAAAAACGGATTTACATAAAAAAAAAGAATTTTAGGGATTTGTAACATTAATAGCTGATCAACCCAATATTTATTCAATATAACAAAATTTGACTTGTTTCTAAAAATTCTATTTAGTCTTTCTTATTTATTTCAAATAATTTATTATATTAATTTACACATTGACAAATTCCGTGTAATACATGGGTTCTAAAGCTAGTGATGTAATGTTACTAAAAATACCAAAACCTGATGCACATATATTATTTTTAGTTTTGCATTTTACAGAAAAATCACTTTCTATCAAAGCATCTGTCAATCCTTTTAATTTTAATTATCCTTTTCATATATTTAAATTAACAGATGATTACTTTGAATCGAGAATGCCTATTGTGATGAAGCGAATTGCACAAGGAGGAGTCCGATTGTCGATGATTTTAAATCGGGTTTTTGGGGATTCATATTTAATGGAAGATACATTAGTAGCTACGTGATCTAATTAATCAACTATTTGTTACTCATCTAACATCTACATTTTTATGGGCTGTAAATTGACTAGGGCCATATTTTATTATATTAGATCTATAATGTAATTCGACTTCATATAGCCTATTCTTCTTGTTCCATTTTGTTTTCGTGCTGTCGCTTTCAAATACAATCAAAACATGAGACTTTGATTAATTATAACTTACTAGATGGTAATAATAAGCAAGCCTTTCTAATAGTCACTCCAACCTCTTCTTCTAATACTCTGCGAACTATACCGTCAACGCTTAGTACACTCTTCACAAAGCTTTCACTCTTAATTGAGAGCAATCAAATTGCATAAGGTTTGGACCTCGAGTCTATGATTCTCCATGTGTAGAGCCAGTTGAGCCTCCGGCCAAAGTAAGCCTAAATACTTCAACCAACAACAAAGAGAGCAAAGTGTGGATCGCATGTGTCTTGTTAGGTTTATTCACAAAAGCATCAAAACTCAAGCCTTTTTGATAACTAGTCCCCTGTCATAGTTGGAGTGCTGATAGCCTGATATATGTTCAAAACTTCAAACAATTATTCCTCGAATAGCCAGATGACCTAAAAAAGGAAGTGAGTTGTGAGTTTTGTTGTATCAAATATTTGAATTTCTCTAGACTCATTTGTAAAGTTATTGGTGATTCTTGCCGACTTGTTTATAAAGTTATTTGTTTCCTATCTAGTGTCTCATGTTTTGTTTGAGAGAAGTTACTGGCAGGGGTGACTCGTGGAACAGTGAAAACAAGTTAGGGTTTTAGACTCACACTTAATTAAGACCTCTAAATCCAAAAAAAACTTTATATATAGATATATTATAATAGGTAAAGTAATCTCAAAGTAATATATTGATGTGATGATAGGCTTCGTTGTTACTAAAATACAAGTTATGAGTTTAAAACTTTTAATAAGTAAAATTTTTTTGGTTACAGGTGTCTCTAGAAAAGCGTTTCAAACTTATGAAAATGCATAAAGAAAAATAAATAAAATAAAACCTTACAGTTTTCATCCTTAACGTTTCAATTTTACAACACATCTCGTCCTTTAGGCTAACAATGAACAATCATTAGTTTTGACTTGTGAGTGTTAATTCATCACATGCAAGGCAAAGCAGTAAATGTACCACCTGTTTATATTGTAACTTTAACACTATTATCGAAAAATGGTGGTAAATTTATAGTTTTCAAAATACCATTATTAAGTTTTGACAGAGTGCTCCGATACATAGAAAACTAAAAAAGATAATATGAATGAAAAATTCTTAAAATAGCTTCTTTTAAAAAGAGTTTTTAAAATAGCTTTTTTTTTCTAAAAGATTTTTAGAATTTGGACTTCCAGACGTACTGGGAAAAGATAATAATGTAGAGGTAGCAGGCCAAATTTTTAAAGAAAGTTAGGGAGGAGACCAGATTTGGGAAAATAATGAAGGGGAAGTCCAAATTATTTTGAAATTTTAGAATAAAAGTTCAGATTTTTTTCAAAACTTTTTTTCTCAAAAACAGTCTCCCAAAACTGTTTTTTTATGTTTCCTAGTCCATATTTTCAAATTCTAGGAAAAAAAGATTTTCAAATCTTGCATTAAGAGACGCATTTCGGATGAATTTGTTCTTAAGAGACGAGATTCTTTTCTTTCTTCCAACTTTCATGCTACACACAGACACTTATACATACATACATACATATACATACATACATATATATATATAAATTCAGTATTTACACGTGTGTATATATATTCCGTATATATACACACACACACATATGTATACATATATATGTAAGTAAGTATATGTATGTATGTATAAGTGTGTGTGTGTGTAGCATGAAGGTTGGAAGAAAGAAAAGAATCTCGTCTATTAAGAACAAATTCATCCTAAATGCGTCGATCAAGACGAGATTTGAAATTTCTTTTTCCTAGAATTTGAAAATATGGATAGAAAAGGTAGGAAACATAAAAAAAAGTCTTGGGAGACTGTTTGTTGAGAAAAAAAGTTTTGAAAAAATTTGAACTTTTACTCTAAGATTTCAAAATAATTTGGAATTTCTTTTTATTATTTTTCCAAATCTGGTCTCCTCCCTAACTTTCTTTAGAAATTTGGCCTGCTACCCCTACATTATTATATTTTCCCAATACGTCTGGAAAGTCAAATTCTAAAAGATTTTAAGAAAAAAATGACTATTTTGGAAACTCTCTTTAAAATGGGCTATTTTAAGAATTTTTCCCAATATAAATATTTCCCACTTGATTGAGATGGTTTAATATTCCAACTTCTTTGTCGTTCTCCTTGTAATTTGCGTTGTAATATTTTTTATGTTTACAGTTTACAACCGTGTACTCTATAATAGTTGCTTAATATTATGCCATGTTTAATAACTGTTAGTTACAATATTTGATAAAATCACGTAGAATCACAAAAATAATATTTAAAAATAAATATAAATAACATAATATGTCACATGTATTAAAATAAATAGAAAAACATCTTCATTCTATGATAACGTGATGTGGTATTTAATAACCAGCAAATAACAGGTGGCGACAAGCTATTGAATCAGAATACACCTTTTTGAAATGATACGTTTGTTTAAGAAAATATTTATAAAATTATGGTTATATGTTATTTAGTGAAGGGAAAATTTCTAAAATAAGCATTTAATTATGAAAAAAATTTCTAGTTTTAGCTATTATTTGAAAAAATTAGAAAATATGTATTATAAACTAATAGCAAAGAGTAGTTTGTAGAACCAATTAAAACTTGTCGTGTGTCCTTAAACTAACCGTAACGAGCATGTTCACTAATCATTTACTCGTCACGACTAAAAGAGTTTCATGCCTCATAATCAACGTCCACGAGTAATTCATAAGCCCTTTAGTCGCGACAAGTAGATTATAAGGTTGAACTAGTCGCGACGAGTTAACCACTATTAAACTACTCGTGTAGGGAATGTAAACCGGATAAACTAGTCATGTATTTCTAGTATAATGCTCTTGTATTTACATATCCGGTATGTTAGTGCTAGATTATATTTTTAGATGGTGAAGAAAAGAAACATAACCGAGAGGGTTTTGGAGTTACTTTTAGTAGGGATGAATTCGGTACCGAAAATTTTGATCCCGATTTTTCTAAAATCTTGATACCGGTATAGGTATCGAAAATCTCATATAGGTATTGGTATGCTACCGGTACTGATACCAAACGCCAACAAATCAGTATTGACGATACCGGTATCGGTTTTGTACCTTTTGCTCATCCCTACTCTAGTGACAAATAATAATAAAAAAGGTAAATTTATTTTATTTATTACTAGATCAAACGCCATGAAACGTAACTTTGGCAACAAGTATCAAACACATGCTTTTTTTCTCGCGTTTCTACAACACCAATCAACCTGTCATTGTCACTGTTGTTACACCTCCTTAATTCTTTCTAATTCTCGCACACACAAAACAAAACACCTCCTCAAATGTGTTCTTGGTAATACCCATTTCAATGTATATGTATATATATCTTCAATCCATGGAAATATGTAGTAAATATGTTACACATTGCAAATCTTTGATGATCTCTTAACAAAATTATGGCAACTATTTTTGTAATAAATATATTTCTTTTTTCTGCTAATTAATGTCAATATTTGATTTGATTCAGACATTTTTTTTATATTGATGTATGTATTTTAATCGTGTATTTTGTATGCCCATCAAGTGTTTGTGATATTGCCTCAACCAAGATTGAAGCCTATTTTTCTTTGTCTTATGCAGGGTTTTGTGAAGTACTGAATATTCATTCATCTCTTACGTCAGGTAATATATATGAACATGATTTTGAGCTTCAAGCATATACAACACATATTCGTTCATATTTATGTGCATACATTGACTCAGTCAGATTTGATTTGTATTGTGGGGTTTTACTTTTGGTGGATGGAATACTCTTAGGTTCGTGGTTCGGGGTCGTTTCATTTGTTTTTGGGTGTTAGGCTGGTTTTTTCTTTGTAGTATTCTGACTAGCTTCTTGCTAATCTGGTCATAAAACGGAAAATTGGATATTACGACCTATTACCCGATAATAATCCATATATACAATTTAACTAATGATAGTTCATAACTTCCACTTTTGCTGACAAAAGCAATCCCGTTAGCATAATCAAATAGTGATTATGAATGAAAAGAGAAACGTAGTAGCAAAATCGAGTATAAATCAAATGTAAACTGAATGTAAAGTTTATGATAATTATGCTACCGGGATTGCTGTTGGCAAAAAAGATGAAAGTTAGGATCATTATTGGTTAAAGTATAAGTATGGATGATTATCGGCCAATAGGTGATAGCTTGGATTTTTAAAATCCAATTTTCCTACTAAAATATTTAGCCATTAAAAATATGATTTGATTTGTATTGATGTGTACATGAACAAGAAGATCCATAATTTTGATTACTTATGCAACATTTAGATTGGACAAGTTGATTAAAAAAACAGCCCAAGTTACTGGGAGATTGTTAAAACAATATCACAAAATCAAAAATCTGTAGTTTTCATCGATTGATGAACAAATCTATGTTACTGTCTACTAATGCGGCAGAAAAGTTAAGTTTTCTCTATTTGTTTATGATATAATGTTTCCTTACCTATATTACTGTCATTGTATACAAATTCACCTATCTTATATTATTGCATGCATCAGAAAACCATCACATTTAGCTTCTGGTAATGGCATTAGCAAGAATTTCAAGAAACTGGAAGCAATCCTCAGGAACATACGCCATTAACCGCTGCATAACAGAAAAGGATGTTCCAAAAGATGTTCTTCCTTTTAACCGCAATGCTGAAACAGTTGACCGGATGCTGTACCAACAAACCATAAGAAAACCGATCACATGAGAATTGAAAGCAGGGGAACACGGCCAATTCAAGGTTATAGGTTTGCTCATGCTGAGAGGGTGCCCGAAGAATATTCTGATTCAAAAAACGAGAAGTTTCGGTATGGTAATCTTGAGGCTACTAAACCGGGTGACAAACCTAGAGTTGTGGTTCTTGGTACTGGATGGGCAGCGTGTAGATTCCTTAAAGGAATCGATACCTCAATGTACAATGTTGTTTGCATTTCACCTAGGAATCACATGGTTTTCACTCCTTTGTTAGCATCAACTTGTGTTGGAACTCTTGAGTTTCGGTCTGTTGCTGAGCCCGTTGTGCGTGTTCAAACAGCTTTGGCTAAGGATCCAAATTCCTACTTTTATCTTGCTTCGTGCACATCCGTTGATACAGACAAACATGAGGTAAGCAAATTAAGGTTTTCATGTTTCGATAGAGGTGGCACAATGGGCGGGTTAGGTTGGGTAGTGGGTAATTTTTGGTGCGGGTCATGACGAATTGGGTTCACCCGATGCAGATTTTTGTCCAGAATTTCACATTTAATGAATAATAGTTTATCATTTATGATTATAGAAATAGTTTCTTATCAATAATTATATAAAGGGTGTCAATCGTGTCAGGTTGGTGGGTTGAATTGTTCAGCCCGAACACAACCCATATTTTGATCCGTGTCGAAAACATCAACCCTAACCTGCACACACTTTAAATCATGTAACCTGAACACGACCCGTATAGCCCACATTTTTAAACGTGTCAAACGGGTTGGCGGGTGATAACCAAGTTGTAAACTTGTTATAATCAAATTGGTGGTTGTAAAAAGTGGGTTAAATGGGTCTTAAAGGGGTTATTGGGTCGCCTTGTTAAACAAAACAAGTCAACCATGATATGCCAGCCCAAAACCTAATTACTTTTGTGCCGTGTTCTAGTCGTGTTTTGGGTCATGTCAGAAATTGATGCCCCTAGTTTTTATGCATTAAAAATCCACTAAGTGCTAGTTTTGTCTTGTTTGGCCTGTTTAAGTTATTTTTACATTATACCTGTTTAAACCCATACAGATAAAATATAAAATCAGTATATTCATAATTACATATTTTTTATTGAACAGGTGTATTGTGAGACGGTTAGTGATAACGAGGAACTGTATGAACCGTATCGGTTCAAAGTTGCTTATGACAAGCTTGTAATCGCTTCAGGATCTGAGCCATTAACGTTTGGCATAAAGGGTGTGAAGGAGCATGCATATTTTCTTCGTGAAGTTAGTCATGCTCAAGAAATAAGAAAAAGACTTCTTTTGAACTTGATGCTCTCTGAAACTCCAGGTAACTAGTTTTACCATTTAATTTTAGATTTACGAATTTCAGGTCATGATGTATCTTTAGCGATCAAACAACTTTTTCAGGCATATCCGAGGAAGAGAAGGAGCAAATGTTGCACTGCGTTGTTATTGGAGGAGGCCCAACTGGAGTTGAGTTTAGTGGTGAATTGAGTGATTTTATAGTGAGAGATGTTTATCAACGTTACGCACATGTTAAAAACTATGTTTGTGTCACTCTTATTGAGGTAACTATTGCTCTTGTTTCATGTATGTAATTGGGCTACGCCAATATGCTACCAAACACTTAACAAAGGTAACTTTATAAAGATTTGAGTGAAAAAAATCGTATTTTAGTCGTATGTTTTTAATTATATCTAAATAAGAAATTGCATATTAGTATGGTGTACGTCTTGTTCGTGGTGTTGTTAAAGAGGTGCACGCGAAAAAGCTTATTCTTAGTGACGGGAGTGTTGTACCTTATGGACTTTTGGTGTGGTCAACTGGTGTCGGCCCCTCTGAGTTTACAAAACAGCTAAATCTTCCTAAATCTCCTGGTGGAAGGTAAATTTCTTCTTATTTTG
Source organism: Bidens hawaiensis (assembly GCF_021521415.1). NCBI lineage: Eukaryota > Viridiplantae > Streptophyta > Magnoliopsida > Asterales > Asteraceae > Bidens > Bidens hawaiensis. Next base: position 58,377 of record NW_027505014.1, read on the forward strand.
GACTGAAAGTCATACTAATTTGGAGCTAATTATGTCAAGAAATCGCTTGTTAAATCTGACCTGTTATAAAAAAAATTAAACCTTTTTTAGTAAACGGGCTGAAATTTCCACTTTTGATAATTACAAGAAATCTTTTTTCAAATATGCAGGATTGGTGTTGATGAATGGTTAAGGGTTCCTTCGGTTGAAGATGTATTCGCACTTGGAGACTGTGCTGGTTTCCTTGAACACACAGGAAGGCCAGTCCTTCCTGCTCTAGCTCAGGTTTGACTTTTCACTTGACACATGTTGACTTTAAAAGTCAAAAGACACCATTTTTTGACTAGTGAAGCTTAATGTGAAACAACAGGTTGCTGAAAGACAAGGAAAGTATCTTGTTGAATTGTTTAACAAAAAGCTTGGGAAGCAAAATGCAGGAAAGGCGAGTTCTGCAAACGATGTCAATCTTGGAGATCCGTTTGTGTACAAACATCTTGGAAGCATGGCTTCTGTTGGGCGGTATAAGGCACTTGTTGACCTTAGCCAGACAAAGGTATTAATAATAATAATATCATTGATTATGTTTTTGATGTTTTATAACATTTACCATCTTGTTTACTACAGGATGCAAAGGGGGTAGCAATGGCAGGGTTTTCGAGTTGGCTGATTGGCGGTCTGCTTATTTGACACGTGTCTTGAGTTGGAGAAACAGGTTGTATGTCATGATCAATTGGGCAACAACTTTGGTCTTTGGGAGAGATAATACAAGAATTGGATGAACTAGTTAGTCTGCATTAGCTTCAGAATTATGGATTCTGATTATTAGTATTGAAGCATTTTGAACGCAAGTTAAGCGATATGATGATGATCATAATAACAACCATTAAGAAGACATTAAATAACGCCTTCCACTTTATCTTTCTTGTTATTCCATTTCCCTCCGTTTTTCCATCATTAGCGAGTCATATATGTTCATCGTTGATATTATTATGAGAGAACATTCAAAGGGCACAATCTGTCAATAGGAGTGAACTTGTCTTGTACTTGTCATCACTGGCTTTGCCATTGATTTATACAAACATTATCATACAAACTAAAACATTCCATGAACCAAAAATATTGCAGAAGTAAAAGTACTTCTAATCGTTTTATTTTGATGTAAATTTGGCACATCCTTTGCTATGGTACGCAAATCTTTCAGGGTAGTGACTAACATCTATGATTTTTTCCATTTGATGATCTGTCTTAGATTTAATTATTAGAAAAGTGCTTAGTTTAGTTATTAGAAAAGTTTGTTATATATGCTTTTTTTTTCTAATTCACAGTTTTGTTCAAAACAATATACGAGTCAGATGCAACATATTAATCAAAAGAAGCATTTATTCAAAGACTTTATCAATCAATTGCCAAGTACAAAAGTGAAAGAACAACACATTAATCAATGCACATACATTTTCAAGACACATATAATAAGAACAATACGAAAATAGGAAGGCATGTTATAGACTTATTTCTTGCATGCGATTCCATTCTCCCCACCTTTCCAGTTTAGCATGCCATATTCCATCATCATAGGGTCATGTTCATCTTTGATATTATAAGGAGAGAACACACAAAGGACACAATCTGTCGATATGAGTGAACTAGTCTTGTACTTGTCGTCACCCCCTACCACCGGCATTGCCACTCCTGGTTTTGCTGGGTTTTCAAAATCAGGACGGTAGGTTCTACCAAGAATTCCTTCCACATTAGATGACAACCCAAGGAATCGGAATTGTACTTCTAAATGTGCAAAGCTATCATTTGCAGGAATCTGATAATTATGTATCGTACTATCTTCTTCTGATACTGGGATCACATTAACGGATATTTCTGCAAGGTCAGGTATAGTGACAGTTAGGCTATTGGTTGTTGAAGTCCTTTCGATTTGTATGTCGCCTTGGGTTGAATTCCATTCAGATGAATGGCCCTCTGGAATGATAACTTCCATTCCATCGTGTGATAACTTTAGGTGATCAACGTTTTCATCCCATTTTTCGGTCCTTGTGGCTTCAAGAGTGAAGTTATGATGACCAAACTTGAGACCCAATGCTTGGATCCATGTATAGTCCCGAGTTCTACCTTCGGGTCTAAGTCCAATAAAACGTGCATTGATTTGGAGATTGGTATCAGATATCAAGTTGAAATGCTCGTTGCTCCTTCCATGAAAGTAGAATACAATTCCATCTCCACCTATGAATCGTGGGTCGTAGCATGCAGCTCCAGGACCATTGCAGTTTGGTTTACGTGCTATCAAGTGCAAACAAATAATTTATCATTCCACCATCTAGATGTAAAATCTGTAGTATCATCTACTTGTATTTAGTTCTTTATGCCAAATAAATATATAGGATCTTAAAAGCCTATTTATTTCTTATTATAACTCCAATTACATATATATGTTGAAATGATAACTATATAAAATCTGGGGAAAATGATTAAATGAAAGTTAGACTAGTACTTACATTTGCACACGGCCTCACATTTAGGTGAGTAGCAATCAAGAAAGCAAGCTTTGTCTTTTGGGTTCTTCGGTTTAACTTTCGGACATTCTATGGGGCATATGACGCGCTTCTTGAAACACTTACTCTTACGGCTCTTGCAAGTTAAAAGCTCTTGTACGGGTTTGACGGGTTTTGGAGGCTTAACTCGCTTAACCTTATTACCTGAAGCAGCTTCGGTTACCATCAACGCCAACAATGCATGCAAAAACAAAATCATGAGTAGGGTTTTAACGCTTAACATCTTCATTTCTTGTTTTTGAAAATTTACTCTTGAAAATTGTGAAATAAATTAAATACGGAATGTGAAGAAACACTAACCGGACCCCGGGCAGATTAAGGGTAACCTGGGGGTTAGATAGCTGTTTCCCACGAGGGGTTAGACCCGGCAAAGATGGTTCTTCTGATAACCTGCAAAACAGACACCGTGAGCTTGTCACTGAGAAGGGGGGGTTCCTCCTTGTGACCACCCTCCGGCGTGAGAATAAGACTAGATTGCTCTTTAAATATAAATGTATATTAAGAGATTGCTAGAGCAGATATCAGGTATAATATGATAAGATATGTTAAGATATGATAAGATGGTCATACCATTTGTGGTATTTATAGCCGAAGGTAGGTTTCCAAGGAGGTGTGGCCGGCTGCAATAGTATTCCTGTTCAACCAACAGTGGCCTACGCACGTGCCCTGCTGGTAGTTGGTGGGTAGGCAGCGGCTGATAGTGACCAGGCCTGCTGTGTACTATTCCTTTTCCACCAACTGCCGGCTATGCACGTGGTATGGCAGTAGTTGGTGAGTAGGCAGCGGCTAATAGTGACATACAGTACAGGAGCATGCTGCTCGCCATACTGTTGTCAATAAGCTGTCGTATCTTTAGTCAGATCTTTTGCCCATACCTCGTCAGGTACAGTACAGAAGATCTTCCCGTATCGTACGGACTGGCTTATTTGGGCGGGAGTATTCCCCCTCCCGCCCTTGTGCGGGATTGTTCCCGGCTTTGCTCATTCCTTCATGTGACACTGAGTGATTGAGAGCTAAGTGCCTTGTGCGTGTAGCCTTGCTGCGCGGGTGGCCTTCCCTGATGGCTTGTATCCGAGGCTGCGGGAACAGGCGGAGTCCTTCACCATTGGGAGGCATTTCCTGCGGGAACAGCTTACGTACTGCGCGTAACGACGTCACGTCTCTGAGCATGGTGGGTCCTGCGGATCCAGTTGGTTTCTGCGCAGACGTCCCTCTTCAAGGTGAGTCTTGCGGGTCCAACTGGGCTCTGCTGGGACCTACCTCTTCAAGTCCCCCCAGTCCAATGTTCTTCTCATGAGTGTTTAATAAAGTGAGGTGATCTTTTGGACTTAAGCAAAGGGTTTTGAAAAGGGTTTTTTAAGGTTTTCCATGGGGATTCTTCCCGCGGAAGTCCTTGTCACTTGCAGAAATTCCCGACTTTCCTGCTTGATCTTTGGGTATGATGCGGGTAGGTCTGTAACCTCCTCGCAAGTCAGGAGCGTTGAGTCCCATTTGTGTGGATTCTCCCTGAGGTTTTGGTAGTTTTGAACATAGTGATCAATTATGTTAAAACCACCAATTCCATCCTGGAGCCTCAAACAATGTAGTTCTCGACGTTCCCGCTATGCGGGGATGTTATTTCCGTTTCCGCAAGCATTGCCCAGAAGATCCTTCTTGGTTTCAATTCCCTGCGGAGCGCTAGGTATGTGAAGGGTTTTGCCTTAACACTGTACCCGCGCTCGTCTTACGGTTACTTTACTTCCAAGGTATTCCTGGCGTCAATTCCCTGGGGGTGCTAGGTATGTGAAGGGTTTTGCCTTAACACTGTACCCGCACCCGTCTTACGGTTACTTGGTTGCCGAGGTACTCTTGGCTTCAATTCCCTGCGGGTGCTAGGTATGTGAAGGGTTTTGCCTTAACACTGTACCCGCACCCGTCTTACGGTTACTTGGTTGCCGAGGTACTCTTGGCTTCAATTCCCTGCGGGTGCTAGGTATGTGAAGGGTTTTGCCTTAACACTGTACCCGCATCCGTCTTACGGTTACTTGGTTGCCAAGTTATTCTTGGCTTCAATTCCCTGCGGGTGCTAGGTATGTGAAGGGTTTTGCCTTGACACTGTACCCGCATCCGTCTTACGGTTACTTGGTTGCCAAGTTATTCTTGGCTTTAATTCCCTGCGGGTGCTAGGTATGTGAAGGGTTTTGCCTTGACACTGTACCCGCATCCGTCTTACGGTTACTTGGTTGCCAAGTTATTCTTGGCTTTAATTCCCTGCGGGTGCTAGGTATGTGAAGGGTTTTGCCTTGACACTGTACCCGCATCCGTCTTACGGTTACTTGGTTGCCAAGTTATTCTTGGCTTCAATTCCCTGCGGGTGCTAGGTATGTGAAGGGTTTTGCCTTGACACTGTACTCGCATCCGTCTTACGGTTACTTGGTTGCCAAGGTAAGGGGTATTTTCCCGCTTACTTTTGAATCTTTTTTAATTTTGAAATTCGAAGAGTTGGTGAAAGGATAAGAACAGTCCAAACCTCTGAAACGTCGTGCGACGGTTTCTTCTGACTGTGTCAGGACGTGCAGGAAGTTATGGTGACGTGACAGTACATGGTCATTCCAGACGCTTTTTCAGGCGCGTGGGCGCGATTTTTCGGGCGCGTGGCCGCGAAATTAATGGTACGCGTCCTGTCAACAGCTGTTGCCAGCTTGCTTTTTGCCACGTGTCATAGTTTCATTGCACCTTCAATTTCTCTCTCTTCCGCATTAAATTCATCGCATTAATTGCGATTAGTATATAAAGGGGGAGAGGGTTCTTTGTAATCCACACTTTTCACTCTTCTCTTCATCTTCAAAACGATTTCCGGCGAATACTAATCTTTTCAGTCGAGCATTCCCTTGAAATCGTTTTCTTCTTTCTGCAAGATGTCTTCACGTGATCTCGAATCTACAGCCGATGACAAGAGTACTGCTGGCGAGTGCCAGTGTGCTCTGCCTGTCGATCAGTATCAGTACGTCGTCAGGAAGTTCATGCTCGAGTCTCTCGAGCCTGAGTTTCCTGAACCCCATCAGACGGTGTACGATGCCCCCAGAGGCAAGATCGGGGTTTATGCTGCATTCTTTGTCTATGGGAATCTTAGGTTCCCATTGACAAAGTTTGTTTACCGTGTCCTTGAGAGGCACGGTGTGCACCTGACCGAGGTGCATCCGATGGCGATTGCCAAGGTTCGCCACTTCGAGTGGGTGTGCCGGATTCTGGGCATTGAGCCCTATGTTGACCGTCTGATGACCTTCTACTCTTGGAGGTGCATCCAGGGGTGGTATACGTTGATAACCCGGATAAAGGGTTTGAAGATTTACGCAACCGAGCGCAGTCTTCGCTCGTGGAAGCGGGAGTTCTTCTACATCTCCGCTCGCGCCATCCCCCTTGCCATGAAATTCAAGAACGGGCAAGCACTTCCCAGCCTTCACGCCTCCAACTACCAGGAGGCGGAATGGTTTGCGAAGATATCCTGAGTCCAATCTCCGGTTTACCGGTTTGCGGAGTCCGGGATGGTGATGCTGGGGATGAGCCGGGTGTGGAAGGCTGCGGATGCGCAAAAGATCCCAATCGTCCTTGAATACGGTTCGAACTCTGTTCCTTACGGTATGCTTTGTTTCTTTTTGTTGATTTAGAATTTCTTCTAACTTCTTTCCTGTTTATTTCAGAGGGGAACGACTTGCAGTCGCTCATGTACCCGCGGGAGGCTGACGGTCCCGCTCGGATGGGTACTCGCGCTCTAGACGAGAACGAGTTGCCCATCCTAGAACAAACGGCGGATCGGTTCGTGGAGGTCTATCCGCTAGGCCACGAGATCCTTAGCGCCAGGCGGCCAGGTAAGGCGCTATTCGACCCTCGACCCCTCAATGTTGAAACCTCTGCTGGAATTCCTCTAATCGTATGTTCTGATGAGGAATCCGCAGATGGTCCTCCGTTGGTGCGGAAGAAGAAGGCTGCCGGCGGGAAGGGGAAGGAGAAGGTGGCCTCCACTGCCGATCCGGTGCCTCGGTCTGATTCGGAGACCGAGAGCGAAGAGGTGGCGGGGAATCCCGGTGGTGATAAGATCACCATTCCGGAGGCTGTGACAACTGTCACCGAAGAGCCCAGGATGACATCGGTGACCGGCGTGAAGAGGCCGGCTCCATCGGGTTCATCCCCGCCCGTCCGCACTTTCAGGCTCAAGAAAACCCGTAAGTACAACTTCCTTTAGCTTTTATCTTCATAGCTTAATATCATTTTAACACTTATCTTCTTTGTGCAGGCGTGGATGTTGACGCATTCCAGGGTGGAGCGCAGAGGAGTACCTCCCCGCCAATGACGGTAGGCCCGGTCAGCCTACCTGAGGCGACGACCCAGGCGTCTGCGCCTGCTTCCGCTGGTTCAGTTGCTCACTCCGTTGAGCCGACTGTTCCAGCTGTGATGACGTCACCGCCGGCTGTGAGTGCTATTTTTACCGCATCTTTCACCGAGCCGGCGGTTACTTTTGCTGCGGATTCCGCGGCGGCGACCGCGGCGGCTTCTACCATGCCTCCGTCATCGGCAACGACGGCCGATCCGTCAGGTATGCATGGGGCTTTTTGCCAACCTCTGCCTCCTTCCCATCTGCCTGACCTCTTGGATGGATTTCCCTTGGGTTCAGGTGATGGGTTTGGCGGCTATCGGCCTGTAATTGACCCTACAGGTGCGTAGGGTTCTTTTGGCCCATTTTATATATATTTTTTCTTTATCATCTTTTCCTAACTGCTTTATGTTTTTTGCAGTGTCGGATTCCAATGAAGTGTATGTTCCACGATGGAACATTCGCCGAGGAACAACCCTTCGCACCCCTGTGGAGTGCGTGGAATGGGCTCGTCACGCTGCTCCCAGTGGTGCGTTGGGGGAAGCCATGGCTAGCTACCAGGAGGGTAGGCTAACCAATGAGCTTCGGGTTCTCCTGGCCCGGATGCAGCCGCGCGTCGAGCTGCTTTGTCGTGAAAACGACAAGTTAAAAGCAGCTCGCCTTAAAGAAGTGGCTCAGGCGCGGGCTGTCCGGGAGGAGAACCAAAGGCTTTCCGCAGTGGCTGCGGAAAAGGAGAAGGCCTTCAAGGCCCTCGAGGTTGAAGTTCAGGCTCGACTCGAGGCCCGTTCCAAGGCTGCCCAAGCTGTTAATGAACAGCTTCGGCTGGCTAAGGAAACTGCAAGGAACGCAACCGAGAGGGCCACCAAGGCTGAAGCTGTTGCTGAGCCTCTACGCGTGGAGAATGAAGAGCTTAAAGCCAAATTAGAGGCTCTCCAGCAGGCTCATGATGCCTTGGCGATGGAAGACGCCAAAAAGCTCCAGGAGATCTTGGACCAGAGGGGGGTGCTTGACCATACTGAGCGGAAGCTAAAGGGCGTCGAAGAGGCTGCGGCTAAAGAAGTGTTGCTTGCCAACCTCAACAAGAGTGAAGCCGAACGCGCCCGTAACGAAGCTCAAGCTGCCCTCCAAGAAGCTCTGGTTGCCAAGGAATGGCTTCTTCGAGAAGCGTTGTCTCAGGTATGTTTTTCATGTCTTTACGCTTTTCTTTGTAAGTAGAAAAGGTTGACACTTGTATATTTTCTTGTAGGTTGTGCATCGGGTCTTCTCAGAGACCTCTTATGATGATGCTATGAGCGCAGCCCTCAACGCTTCTCACGAGGATGGGGAAAAGGCCGGCTTCCTGCTTGGTCTAGGGTTCGTTGAGAAAGGCATCCCGCCTTCCAACTTCCCTTTGTACAATGTTGATACTGAAGCTGTTTACGACCAAGCAGTGAATCAGTACGCCGCCTTCCCGCATCCGATGGTGGAGAAGGTGAATCAAGTTGCTGCTGCTGATGATGGGTTAGCTATCCTTAAAGCTTTCCTTGAACTGCCACGATCTACTGATGGTGCTGGTCCAAGTGGAAGTGGCCCTGAAGCCTGATCCTGAAGATCCCTTCCCACTGCTAGGATAGATTTAGCTTGTATAGATTTATTTTCTTGTAGGCGGGTAGTTACCCGGCCATTCTTGTAATGAATATTTATGAAATATAAATCTTTGTGCGGGTAAGACCGCTACTTTCTCTGGATTCCTTGCTTTATAAACGTTATATGACTTACATACTTTAGTTTAAATTAGCAATTTTTAAAGTGTAGAATAAGTTAACCTTTGAACGTGGTAGATAATAGGTGTGAAGTTTTGCTTCCTCTTTCGTGATTGTGCGGGTATGACCGTCACTTGCACTTAGTAGGATGGCTAAACTTTACCTACATCTGACCTGCGTGTAGGTTTTCCTCATCTTTTGAGGATAAGTTAACCTTTGAACGTGGTAGATAATAGGTGAAGTTTTGCTTCCTCTTTCGTGATTGTGCGGGTAGGACCGTTACTTGCACTTAGTAGAATGGCTAAACTTTACCTATATCTGACCTGCGTGTAGGTTTTCCTCATCCTTTGTTTGAAATTTCTAAGTGTTTAGGATAAGTTAACCTTTGAACGTGGTAGATAATAGGTTGAAGTTTTGCTTCCTCTTTCGTGATTGTGCGGGTAGGACCGTCACTTGCACTTAGTAGGATGGCTAAACTTTACCCATATCTGACCTGCGTGTAGGTTTTCCTCATCCTTTTGTTAGAAATTCTGTTTTGAGTAACCATTCGACGCGCGGTTATCAATAGGTTAGTGTTCAGTTTCCTGTCATGATTCATGCGGATAGACCGGCACTTTCATTTAGTAGGATGACTGAACTTTTCCCCTTCAACTGACCTGCGTGAAGGTTTGCCGTTTTTTGGGTTTATGCGGGTTTTGCCGCCTTCCCCACGCAACGACTTTCCACGTAATTATGCGGTGAAAACCGGCATATCCGTGTTGAATAAATTAACCGTTCGACGCGCGGTTGTTAATAGGTTAGTGTTCAGTTTCCTCTCATGATTCATGCGGATAGACCGGCACTTTCATTTAGTAGGATGACTGAACTTTTCCCCTTCAACTGACCTGCGTGAAGGTTTGCCGTTTTTTGGGTTTATGCGGGTTTTGCCGCCTTCCCCATGCAAAGACTCACTTATGTATGCGGTGAAAACCGGCATCAGTGTTGATAGTTCATAAAGTATAAATGTAAAATCATCAGCGTCGATGTTTTAAAGAGAATCATTTCCATTAGAAGTGGCTCTGGGCCTTTTCTTTACAAATTTGGAATTGATTTACATGCAAACTGTGTAATTGAGCTCCCTTCCATGTTGTTGGGATGGGAGTGCCATCGAGCCGATACGCACCTGGTTCGGGATCTCGTTCTTTACGCAGCATGTAGTCTCCACATTGAAGCTGGAATTTTTATTCGTGTTTTCCCCAGCTGGGGTTCTACACGCATCAGCTTGCTCAGCGTTCATTGCGCCACGAGGTGCGCGAGCGTCCCATCTCTGACAAATGCTTCGACCATGTCCTTTACGTCTATGCATTCTTCGGTGTTGTGGCCTTTCGTCCTGTGAAAGTCACAGTATTTACTCCGATCAGCATTGTGACGATGTCGGATTATTTGAGGCTTTGGCCATGGGAGCTCCTCAGTAGCGAATATCTCGGTGACGCTTTTGGTGAGCGGCGTCCATCTGGAGTTCTTGTTTGACTGTACGTTATCCCTTCCGCCTAACCGATGCTGCAAGCCGGATGAGGTGTCAAAGTTTACCCTTGACTGCCAAATGCCTAGCTTCCGCTTTTTGTTTAATCGGGCGGTAAGGACGTTGTCTTCTCTTGTTTTCTGGGTGTAGAGGTTTGTGCTCTGTGGGAGATCTCTACCCAGTTGCTTCTCCGTTTCCGCAAAGCGTTTAGCTGCTGTCATGATGGCATCCCATGTGGATGGCATGCCATCTTTACCCGTTAAGGTGCGGATGAGCTCTGGGTCGTTCGCGCCCTGAATAAAGGCAGCGCGAACAAGATCTTCGCTAATGTTACCCAGACTTAGCTTCTTCGAATTGAAGCGAGTGATAAAGTCTAGCAAAGATTCATCTTTTTCTCGAATGCACTTGAGGATTGTCCATTGCTCCTCGGTATACTTTCGTTGTTGGCTGAAGTGTTGGCTAAACTTCTGTTGGAAGTCTGCCCAGTCGTAGATGTGGTTGACCGGTAGACGATCGAACCACGCTCTAGCAGCCCCGACAAGCGTCATTTGGAACATGTAACACCACGTAGGTTCCGTCCAACTACTGACGGTTGCCCCCGCTATGAATCTGTTAAAATGATCATCTGGGTCGGATATACCATCATATGTGCCTATGCTGGACATTTGTTTGGCACTTTTTGGGGCAATTGCTTCTGCAATGTCCCTTGCAAATTTGGACGTTCCCGCATTTGCAACGTTTGGTCTGAATGTTTTTGAGAAGTCACGTGGACTTCCACCTGTGTTTTTTGGTTTGAAGGCTTCTCCAAAATGCCTTCTCGGTTGGGAGTCCGTTTCCTTACGCTTCCCTTTTGCCCTATGGCGAGGCGTCGGAGTCGGATTCCTCCGAGTCATCGTCCAAGTATTCTTCGAATTCGTCAGCCTGTTGAACGGAACGCAAGCGTTCGTCCAACTCAGCTTGGAATTCCCTCTGACGTGCCTCCGCCCATGCCTTAACTTCATCGAGTGTTTGGCGGGGGAGTCTTGTTCGTTTCTCTAACTGGGTATCGGTGAATCCCAGTGAGCGATTATTTACTGCACTTGCCCCAGCTTGGGTAACTGGGGTAGTGTTCGTAAAATTTACTTCACTTGCCCCGGCTTGGGTAACCGGGGTAGTATTTGTAAAGACTGTGTAGCCGGTATTCCCCCCAGTAGCTGGGGTTGTGGTTACCGGAGTTTCTTTAACCATCTTTCAGAAAGTTTGAAAAAACTGGAGAAAAAATGAAGTTCTAGCTTTATGCACGGATGGCGCCAATGAAGAAACACTAACCGGACCCCGGGCAGATTACGGGTAACCTGGGGGTTAGATAGCTGTTTCCCACGAGGGGTTAGACCCGGCAAAGATGGTTCTTCTGATAACCTGCAAAACAGACACCGTGAGCTTGTCACTGAGAAGGGGGGGTTCCTCCTTGTGACCACCCTCCGGCGTGAGAATCAGACTAGATTGCTCTTTAAATATAAATGTATATTAAGAGATTGCTAGAGCAGATATCAGGTATAATATGATAAGATATGTTAAGATATGATAAGATGGTCATACCATTTGTGGTATTTATAGCCGAAGGTAGGTTTCCAAGGAGGTGTGGCCGGCTGCAATAGTATTCCTGTTCAACCAACAGTGGCCTACGCACGTGCCCTGCTGGTAGTTGGTGGGTAGGCAGCGGCTGATAGTGACCAGGCCTGCTGTGTACTATTCCTTTTCCACCAACTGCCGGCTATGCACGTGGTATGGCAGTAGTTGGTGAGTAGGCAGCGGCTAATAGTGACATACAGTACAGGAGCATGCTGCTCGTCATACTGTTGTCAATAAGCTGTCGTATCTTTAGTCAGATCTTTTGCCCATACCTCGTCAGGTACAGTACAGAAGATCTTCCCGTATCGTACGGACTGGCTTATTTGGGCGGGAGTATTCCCCCTCCCGCCCTTGTGCGGGATTGTTCCCGGCTTTGCTCATTCCTTCAGGTGACACTGAGTGATTGAGAGCTAAGTGCCTTGTGCGTGTAGCCTTGCTGCGCGGGTGGCCTTCCCTGATGGCTTGTATCCGAGGCTGCGGGAACAGGCGGAGTCCTTCACCATTGGGAGGCATTTCCTGCGGGAACAGCTTGCGTACTGTGCGTAAGGACGTCACGTCTCTGAGCATGGTGGGTCCTGCGGATCCAGTTGGTTTCTGCGCAGACGTCCCTCTTCAAAGTGAGTCTTGCGGGTCCAACTGGGCTCTGCTGGGACCTACCTCTTTAGAATGGTATAAGAATTAGTTGATGTCCAAACTCTATATATACAAGTATACTCGGTGTGTTTTCAGCTAATACTGATATATTTAAATGTTCCAAGTTGTGTTTGGCCAAGTTTGGTTTTAAAGATTTCTTGAAGTCAAAAGTGTTACATCACCAAATTGTAATTACAATAAAAATATGTTTTATAAATGTACTTATTCTAAACATTTGAAAAATCATTTATTATTTTGATAAAGACTAATGTTCGAAAATGTCGATTTAGCTTGCAACTGAACCGTTGACATGAACAGCATGTGTACTGTATCCCATCAAGTTTCTAATTATTTTATTTTACGTGTGTACGTTCTGTTGCATTACATTACACTATGTTGTGTTACGTTTGGTTTCGTTGCATTATGTTGTGTAAATACATCCCAACATGTATGGCTACATTATGTTTGATTACCAAATTTATTAGTTATGTTATGATAAACTGGAATTCGTGCCAAAAAACCGTTCAAACCTCATCACTAGGAGTCTGGGACTACCAAAATCTATGGGGGCATGGGGCCTATTTGTGATTTGGTATATGGCATTATTGCAAATGGGAAATCCATGTAATATGTAACATGAAATTTGGTAAACTTTAGGTATGAAAGTGCATAGTTACTTTTAAGATAAACTAAATTAGAGAAACGTATGAAGGTGCGTAATAAAATAATATATAAATTAGATAAACTAAATTCTGCCATTTGGTATTTAATTGATCCCGTATGCCACTTTTTTTTTTTCAAACAAGTTACTAAGTCAATGTGCTCAAGGCACGTTATTTAGGAAGAATAATCCTTATGAAATATGAACTAAATAAATCTTTTATATCCACGGCTTGAGGCGGAGATAAGGCTTAATGAGGGTGGTCTCAGCCCACCGTCCACTACAACGTATATTTGTAGTGTAGTTAACGGCCCAATTTTATTGTTTAGTTTAAGGGCCCACCCTATAAAACTCCAAAATCAATACCTTATCAGTTAAATGTTTAATTTATAGGTGTGGAAGGATGGGCCACCGCCCATCCATAATTTATAATGTCAAGCCCTAATTTATAGTCTAATAAACTGTCCAATTTTCATGTTTTAGTCAAAATGTCCACCATCCAAAACTTGAAGTCCAAGGCCTAAACTAATTAAAATTTAATCTTGATTGTTTAATTTTGATATTTGAATACATCCTGCCATCGTGAATCAACTTTTGTCGTCCAGACACCACTCCGACTTCTTATATACTGCTAGCCATCACGTCGCATCGCCCCTCAGACGACCTATACTGTGCCCCTCATTCAAAAGTTTTCTGTATCGATCTCTGTCCACGCCTGATGTGAGATATTCCTAGAGTATTACAATACGGTGTTGGTACTTATAACTATGTGACGGATGAAGTTGAAGAACCTTGTGGTCAATTGTGGCTAAAATGGCCAAGGTGAAAGCGAGGTTCGGATCATCTAAAGGCGGTGAGGAGGGAATAGTGAATATTAGTGAGAATGCTCGAAACTAAAGCTTCCATCATGAATGCATTCAAGTACCAAAATGCATGATTTCATTTATTACAAAGACATGGCAAAATACTTGATGAATAATTTGCGCATGAACCCTGAAGCTTTAGCACAATTAACTCGAGGAAGTATGCATGGAAATTAGAGCAGAACATAACATTAAGAAGTTTAGGTGACGTTTAATCAATGCAATGTTTAGTCTATGAAACCTTTTTTTTTCTTTTTGCTTTTTTTTTTCAAAAATGATGTTATGTTTACTTGTTATATCATGTTTTTCTCCCTGAACTATTCAACGGAATATATGGTAGAAAAAATCAAAAGTCGAACAACTTGAAAGGCAATATGAATCATCATCAATTTGACATTCTTATAAAATTTGTGGCATGCTGGAATTCTTGAACTAATTTTTATTCAAAATCTAAGTAGTCATCATGATTTTCATAAATCTCTAGTTCTTTGCCAAAATCAAACTCACTCGACTTTCAAATTTTAAAATCATGAAAACACGTTGTTTAACCAGATACATGACAGAGATTCCTATTTTAAAGCGAATGTTGTTAAAAGATGAAACGGAGCTAATAATGAAAGAAACATTAATTCAGAGATCGATTTTAGCGATCAATTGCCAAGTACAAAGTGACAGAAACAACACACATACATTTTAAACACAAATTAATCAATACAATCGTATAATAAGAACCATTCAAAAGCATGTAAAATAATTCCAATAAACTTATTTCTTGCATGTGATTCCATTCACCCCACCTTTGCAGTCTAGCATGCCATAATTCATCATTAGCGGATCGTGTTCATCCTTGATATTATCAGGAGAGAACACACAAAGTGCACAATCTGCTGATAGGAGTGAACTAGTCTTGTACTTGTCATCACCACCAACCACCGGCATTGCTACTCCTCGTTTTGCTGGATTTTCAAAATCTGGACGATAAGTTCTACCAAGAATTCCTTCCACATTAGATGACAACCCAAAGAATCGGAATTGTACTTCTAAATGTGCAAAGCTATCATTTGTGGGAATTTGATAATTATGTATCTTACTGTCTTCTGCTGATACTGGAATAACATTAATAGATATTTCCGCAAGATCAATTATAGCGAGGGTTAGACTATTGGTTGTTGAAGTCCTTTCAACTTGTATATCGCCTTTGGTTGAATTCCATTCCGATGTATGTCCCTCTGGAATGTGCAATTCCGTTCCATCGTACGATAACTTTAGGTGATCAGCACCATCCTCCCATTTAGCGGTCCTTGTGGCTTCAAGGGTGAAATTATGGTGGCCGAACTTGATACCCAATGCTTGGATCCATGTATTGTCGCGGGTTCTACCTTCAGGTCTAAGTCCAATAAAACGTGCGTTGATTTGGAGATCGGAATCAGATATCAGACTGAAATGCTCGTTGCTCCTTCCATGAAAGTAAAATACAATTCCATCTCCACCTATGAATCTTGGGTCATAGCATGCAGCTCCGGGTCCATTGCAGTTTGGTTTACGTGCTATCAAATGCAAACAGATAATTTATCATTCCAACATCTAGATGTAAAATTATATTATTGCTCACTTAAGTTAAGGTTTTCCTTGATTAGAATTCCTTATGTCAAATAAGTTAGACTTAAAACCAAGTCACTTATAGTTAGAGGACATAAATAAAAAAGAAATGATATTCGTATTTAAGATCTTGAGAATATAAAAGTTATGTTATTACTTACATTTGCACACAGCCTCACATTTAGGCGAGTAACAATCAAGAAAGCAAGCTTTGTCTTTCGGATTCTTCGGCTTAACTTTTGGGCATTCTACGGGACATTTGACACGCTTCATGAAACACTTGCTTTTACGACTCTTGCACGTTAAAAGCTCTTGTATGGGTTTTACTGGTTTCGGAGGCTTAACACGCTTCACCTTATTGCTAGATTTAGCCTCAGTTACCGTTGACGCCAACATTGCATGCAAAAGTAAAACCACGAGTAGTGTTTTCAACGCTAACATCTTCATTTCTGGTTTTGGAAGTTATAAAAGAAGATATGAAATGGTATAAGAAAAAGATGTTGCCCAAGCTCTATATATACAACCTATTTGGTGAATCATGAACTAATTTTATTTTATTATAATGAATGTTCCACGTTGTGTTTGACTGTTTGGCCAAATTTGGTTTTAAAGATTTCTTGAAGTCAATTGTGTTATATGACCAAATTGTAATTGCGTTAAAAAAACGTTCAAGTTACACAAATGTATTTATTTAAAACAGTTGAAATTTTTATTTATTGTTTTGACTTATGATGAAAGTCATCTGGTTTTCAATGGTGGTTCGTTGATTCTAATCATAGCGCGGTCACAAATGAATGAGGCAAGTATGAGCGAGTTTCCATCAAGTTTGCTCTAGTTTTAAAGCCAATTGGTTCATCTATACCTGGTCTATTAGCTCGTAACTGAACGGGCAACACCAGACGGTACCCCGTGTTGATGATCGGCCCGGTCCATTTTTCAAAACACGACCCGTCTGCTATGAACCCTTTTAATAGTATTAATAATATATAAACACGTCCCTACATTATGTCTTGTTAATATATACGTTATGATAGTTGGATGAATGGATTCATGCCAAATAAAAGTATCAAACTTTGTCAACACCGGATGGGGCCTATTTGTAATGATGATACAGGGCCAATGAAATCCAGATCCAGTTGGTTAATTCAACGTAAGGGAGTGTACCATATTTTTTGAGAAATGTCAAATAAATTGGTACAAATGACATGAGTCATTTTGTTTTATAGAGAAAATTCAAATTAGTAACTATTTGTTTAGATGTTTGAATTACAAAAAATGCTTCCTTTATCTTTTAGAAAATTTGTGTAATTAAAACCTTTGGATATAGTAGGAATAGGGTATTGATAAGTCGCAAGAACAAGGTAAGAAAATAAGGAATCAACGATGGGCTTAAGTGTACATAGTTAGGATGTGTTGCGGTAAGAAATATTGTGGTATAGTGTATTCTTGAATAGTATGAGGGGTCTTTTACAATAGATGATCCAATTTGTTATTCGAATCCCCCGCATATGATTTATCCTGTTTACTTTGTTTTGATTAATTATAACTTACTAGATGGTAATAATAAGCAAGCCTTTCTAATAGTCACTCCAACCTCTTCTTCTAATACTCTGCGAACTATACCGTCAACGCTTTGTACACTCTTCACAAAGCTTTCACTCTTAATTGAGAGCAATCAAATTGCATAAGGTTTGGACCTCGAGTCTATGATTCTCCATGTGTAGAGCCAGTTGAGCCTCCGGCCAAAGTAAGCCTAAATACTTCAACCAACAACAAAGAGAGCAAAGTGTGGATCGCATGTGCCTTGTTAGGTTTATTCACAAAAGCATCAAAACTCAAGCCTTTTTGATAACTTGTCCCCTGTCATAGTTGGAGTGCTGATAGCCTGATATATGTTCAAAACTTCAAACAATTATTCCTCGAATAGCCAGATGACCTAAAAAAGGAAGTGAGTTGTGAGTTTTGTTGTATCAAATATTTGAATTTCTCTAGACTCATTTGTAAAGTTATTGGTGATTCTTGCCGACTTGTTTATAAAGTTATTTGTTTCCTATCTAGTGTCTCATGTTTTGTTTGAGAGAAGTTACTGGCAGGGGTGACTCGTGGAACAGCGAAAACAAGTTAGGGTTTTAGACTCACACTTAATTAAGACCTCTAAATCCAAAAAAAACTTTATATATAGATATATTATAATAGGTAAAGTAATCTCAAAGTAATATATTGATGTGATGATAGGCTTCGTTGTTACTAAAATACAAGTTATGAGTTTAAAACTTTTAATAAGTAAAATTTTTTTGGTTACAGGTGTCTCTAGAAAAGCGTTTCAAACTTATGAAAATGCATAAAGAAAAATAAATAAAATAAAACCTTACAGTTTTCATCCTTAACGTTTCAATTTTACAACACATCTCGTCCTTTAGGCTAACAATGAACAATCATTAGTTTTGACTTGTGAGTGTTAATTCATCACATGCAACTATGCAAGGCAAAGCAGTAAATGTACCACCTGTTTATATTGTAACTTTAACACTATTATCGAAAAATGGTGGTAAATTTATAGTTTTCAAAATACCATTATTAAGTTTTGACAGAGTGCTCCGATACATAGAAAACTAAAAAAGATAATATGAATGGAAAATTCTTAAAATAGCTTCTTTTAAAAAGAGTTTTTAAAATAGCTCCTTTTTTCTAAAAGATTTTTAGAATTTGGACTTCCAGACGTACTGGGAAAAGATAATAATGTAGAGGTAGCAGGCCAAATTTTTAAAGAAAGTTAGGGAGGAGACCAGATTTGGGAAAATAATGAAGGGGAAGTCCAAATTATTTTGAAATTTTAGAATAAAAGTTCAGATTTTTTTCAAAACTTTTTTTCTCAAAAACAGTCTCCCAAAACTGTTTTTTTTATGTTTCCTAGTCCATATTTTCAAATTCTAGGAAAAAAAGATTTTCAAATCTTGCATTAAGAGACGCATTTCGGATGAATTTGTTCTTAAGAGACGAGATTCTTTTCTTTCTTCCAACTTTCATGCTACACACAGACACTTATACATACATACATATACATACATACATATATATATAAATTCAGTATTTACACGTGTGTATATATATTCCGTATATATACACACACACACACATATGTATACATATATATGTAAGTATATGTATGTATGTATGTATAAGTGTGTGTGTGTGTAGCATGAAGGTTGGAAGAAAGAAAAGAATCTCGTCTATTAAGAACAAATTCATCCTAAATGCGTCGATCAAGACGAGATTTGAAATTTCTTTTTCCTAGAATTTGAAAATATGGATAGAAAAGGTAGGAAACATAAAAAAAGTCTTGGGAGACTGTTTGTTGAGAAAAAAAGTTTTGAAAAAATTTGAACTTTTACTCTAAGATTTCAAAATAATTTGGAATTTCTTTTTATTATTTTTCCAAATCTGGTCTCCTCCCTAACTTTCTTTAGAAATTTGGCCTGCTACCCCTACATTATTATATTTTCCCAATACGTCTGGAAAGTCAAATTCTAAAAGATTTTAAGAAAAAAATGACTATTTTGGAAACTCTCTTTAAAATGGGTTATTTTAAGAATTTTTCCCAATATAAATATTTCCCACTTGATTGAGATGGTTTAATATTCCAACTTCTTTGTCGTTCTCCTTGTAATTTGCGTTGTAATATTTTTTATGTTTACAGTTTACAACCGTGTACTCTATAATAGTTGCTTAATATTATGCCATGTTTAATAACTGTTAGTTACAATATTTGATAAAATCACGTAGAATCACAAAAATAATATTTAAAAATAAATATAAATAACATAATATGTCACATGTATTAAAATAAATAGAAAAACATCTTCATTCTATGATAACGTGATGTGGTATTTAATAACCAGCAAATAACAGGTGGCGACAAGCTATTGAATCAGAATACACCTTTTTGAAATGATACGTTTGTTTAAGAAAATATTTATAAAATTATGGTTATATGTTATTTAGTAAAGGGAAAATTTCTAAAATAAGCATTTAATTATGAAAAAAATTTCTAGTTTTAGCTATTATTTGAAAAAATTAGAAAATATGTATTATAAACTAATAGCAAAGAGTAGTTTGTAGAACCAATTAAAACTTGTCGTGTGTCCTTAAACTAACCGTAACGAGCATGTTCACTAATCATTTACTCGTCACGACTAAAAGAGTTTCATGCCTCATAATCAACGTCCACGAGTAATTCATAAGCCCTTTAGTCGCGACAAGTAGATTATAAGGTTGAACTAGTCGCGACGAGTTAACCACTATTAAACTACTCGTGTAGGGAATGTAAACCGGATAAACTAGTCATGTATTTCTAGTATAATGCTCTTGTATTTACATATCCGGTATGTTAGTGCTAGATTATATTTTTAGATGGTGAAGAAAAGAAACATAACCGAGAGGGTTTTGGAGTTACTTTTAGTAGGGATGAATTCGGTACCGAAAATTTTGATCCCGATTTTTCTAAAATCTTGATACCGGTATAGGTATCGAAAATCTCATATAGGTATTGGTATGCTACCGGTACTGATACCAAACGCCAACAAATCAGTATTGACGATACCGGTATCGGTTTTGTACCTTTTGCTCATCCCTACTTTAGTGACAAATAATAATAAAAAAGGTAAATTTATTTTATTTATTACTAGATCAAACGCTATGAAACGTAACTTTGGCAACAAGTATCAAACACATGGTTTTTTTCTCGCGTTTCTACAACACCAATCAACCTGTCATTGTCACTGTTGTTACACCTCCTTAATTCTTTCTAATTCTCGCACACACAAAACAAAACACCTCCTCAAATGTGTTCTTGGTAATACCCATTTCAATGTATATGTATATATATCTTCAATCCATGGAAATATGTAGTAAATATGTTACACATTGCAAATCTTTGATGATCTCTTAACAAAATTATGGCAACTATTTTTGTAATAAATATATTTCTTTTTTCTGCTAATTAATGTCAATATTTGATTTGATTCAGACATTTTTTTTATATTGATGTATGTATTTTAATCGTGTATTTTGTATGCCCATCAAGTGTTTGTGATATTGCCTCAACCAAGATTGAAGCCTATTTTTCTTTGTCTTATGCAGGGTTTTGTGAAGTACTGAATATTCATTCATCTCTTACGTCAGGTAATATATATGAACATGATTTTGAGCTTCAAGCATATACAACACATATTCGTTCATATTTATGTGCATACATTGACTCAGTCAGATTTGATTTGTATTGTGGGGTTTTACTTTTGGTGGATGGAATACTCTTAGGTTCGTGGTTCGGGGTCGTTTCATTTGTTTTTGGGTGTTAGGCTGGTTTTTTCTTTGTAGTATTCTGACTAGCTTCTTGCTAATCTGGTCATAAAACAGAAAATTGGATATTACGACCTATTACCCGATAATAATCCATATATACAATTTAACTAATGATAGTTCATAACTTCCACTTTTGCTGACAAAAGCAATCCCGTTAGCATAATCAAATAGTGATTATGAATGAAAAGAGAAACGTAGTAGCAAAATCGAGTATAAATCAAATGTAAACTGAATGTAAAGTTTATGATAATTATGCTACCGGGATTGCTGTTGGCAAAAAAGATGAAAGTTAGGATCATTATTGGTTAAAGTATAAGTATGGATGATTATCGGCCAATAGGTGATAGCTTGGATTTTTAAAATCCAATTTTCCTACTAAAATATTTAGCCATTAAAAATATGATTTGATTTGTATTGATGTGTACATGAACAAGAAGATCCATAATTTTGATTACTTATGCAACATTTAGATTGGACAAGTTGATTAAAAAAACAGCCCAAGTTACTGGGAGATTGTTAAAACAATATCACAAAATCAAAAATCTGTAGTTTTCATCGATTGATGAACAAATCTATGTTACTGTCTACTAATGCGGCAGAAAAGTTAAGTTTTCTCTATTTGTTTATGATATAATGTTTCCTTACCTATATTACTGTCATTGTATACAAATTCACCTATCTTATATTATTGCATGCATCAGAAAACCATCACATTTAGCTTCTGGTAATGGCATTAGCAAGAATTTCAAGAAACTGGAAGCAATCCTCAGGAACATACGCCATTAACCGCTGCATAACAGAAAAGGATGTTCCAAAAGATGTTCTTCCTTTTAACCGCAATGCTGAAACAGTTGACCGGATGCTGTACCAACAAACCATAAGAAAACCGATCACATGAGAATTGAAAGCAGGGGAACACGGCCAATTCAAGGTTATAGGTTTGCTCATGCTGAGAGGGTGCCCGAAGAATATTCTGATTCAAAAAACGAGAAGTTTCGGTATGGTAATCTTGAGGCTACTAAACCGGGTGACAAACCTAGAGTTGTGGTTCTTGGTACTGGATGGGCAGCGTGTAGATTCCTTAAAGGAATCGATACCTCAATGTACAATGTTGTTTGCATTTCACCTAGGAATCACATGGTTTTCACTCCTTTGTTAGCATCAACTTGTGTTGGAACTCTTGAGTTTCGGTCTGTTGCTGAGCCCGTTGTGCGTGTTCAAACAGCTTTGGCTAAGGATCCAAATTCCTACTTTTATCTTGCTTCGTGCACATCCGTTGATACAGACAAACATGAGGTAAGCAAATTAAGGTTTTCATGTTTCGATAGAGGTGGCACAATGGGCGGGTTAGGTTGGGTAGTGGGTAATTTTTGGTGCGGGTCATGACGAATTGGGTTCACCCGATGCAGATTTTTGTCCAGAATTTCACATTTAATGAATAATAGTTTATCATTTATGATTATAGAAATAGTTTCTTATCAATAATTATATAAAGGGTGTCAATCGTGTCAGGTTGGTGGGTTGAATTGTTCAGCCCGAACACAACCCATATTTTGATCCGTGTCGAAAACATCAACCCTAACCTGCACACACTTTAAATCATGTAACCTGAACACGACCCGTATAGCCCACATTTTTAAACGTGTCAAACGGGTTGGCGGGTGATAACCAAGTTGTAAACTTGTTATAATCAAATTGGTGGTTGTAAAAAGTGGGTTAAATGGGTCGTAAAGGGGTTATTGGGTCGCCTTGTTAAACTAAACAAGTCAACCATGATATGCCAGCCCAAAACCTAATTACTTTTGTGCCGTGTTCTAGTCGTGTTTTGGGTCATGTCAGAAATTGATGCCCCTAGTTTTTATGCATTAAAAATCCACTAAGTGCTAGTTTTGTCTTGTTTGGCCTGTTTAAGTTATTTTTACATTATACCTGTTTAAACCCATACAGATAAAATATAAAATCAGTATATTCATAATTACATATTTTTTATTGAACAGGTGTATTGTGAGACGGTTAGTGATAACGAGGAACTGTATGAACCGTATCGGTTCAAAGTTGCTTATGACAAGCTTGTAATCGCTTCAGGATCTGAGCCATTAACGTTTGGCATAAAGGGTGTGAAGGAGCATGCATATTTTCTTCGTGAAGTTAGTCATGCTCAAGAAATAAGAAAAAGACTTCTTTTGAACTTGATGCTCTCTGAAACTCCAGGTAACTAGTTTTACCATTTAATTTTAGATTTACGAATTTCAGGTCATGATGTATCTTTAGCGATCAAACAACTTTTTCAGGCATATCCGAGGAAGAGAAGGAGCAAATGTTGCACTGCGTTGTTATTGGAGGAGGCCCAACTGGAGTTGAGTTTAGTGGTGAATTGAGTGATTTTATAGTGAGAGATGTTTATCAACGTTACGCACATGTTAAAAACTATGTTTGTGTCACTCTTATTGAGGTAACTATTGCTCTTGTTTCATGTATGTAATTGGGCTACGCCAATATGCTACCAAACACTTAACAAAGGTAACTTTATAAAGATTTGAGTGAAAAAAATCGTATTTTAGTCGTATGTTTTTAATTATATCTAAATAAGAAATTGCATATTAGTATGGTGTACGTCTTGTTCGTGGTGTTGTTAAAGAGGTGCACGCGAAAAAGCTTATTCTTAGTGACGGGAGTGTTGTACCTTATGGACTTTTGGTGTGGTCAACTGGTGTCGGCCCCTCTGAGTTTACAAAACAGCTAAATCTTCCTAAATCTCCTGGTGGAAGGTAAATTTCTTCTTATTTTGGACTGAAAGTCATACTAATTTGGAGCTAATTATGTCAAGAAATCGCTTGTTAAATCTGACCTGTTATAAAAAAAATTAAACCTTTTTTAGTAAACGGGCTGAAATTTCCACTTTTGATAATTACAAGAAATCTTTTTTCAAATATGCAGGATTGGTGTTGATGAATGGTTAAGGGTTCCTTCGGTTGAAGATGTATTCGCACTTGGAGACTGTGCTGGTTTCCTTGAACACACAGGAAGGCCAGTCCTTCCTGCTCTAGCTCAGGTTTGACTTTTCACTTGACACATGTTGACTTTAAAAGTCAAAAGACACCATTTTTTGACTAGTGAAGCTTAATGTGAAACAACAGGTTGCTTAAAGACAAGGAAAGTATCTTGTTGAATTGTTTAACAAAAAGCTTGGGAAGCAAAATGCAGGAAAGGCGAGTTCTGCAAACGATGTCAATCTTGGAGATCCGTTTGTGTACAAACATCTTGGAAGCATGGCTTCTGTTGGGCGGTATAAGGCACTTGTTGACCTTAGCCAGACAAAGGTATTAATAATAATAATATCATTGATTATGTTTTTGATGTTTTATAACATTTACCATCTTGTTTACTACAGGATGCAAAGGGGGTAGCAATGGCAGGGTTTTCGAGTTGGCTGATTGGCGGTCTGCTTATTTGACACGTGTCTTGAGTTGGAGAAACAGGTTGTATGTCATGATCAATTGGGCAACAACTTTGGTCTTTGGGAGAGATAATACAAGAATTGGATGAACTAGTTAGTCTGCATTAGCTTCAGAATTATGGATTCTGATTATTAGTATTGAAGCATTTTGAACGCAAGTTAAGCGATATGATGATGATCATAATAACAACCATTAAGAAGACATTAAATAACGCCTTCCACTTTATCTTTCTTGTTATTCCATTTCCCTCCGTTTTTCCATCATTAGCGAGTCATATATGTTCATCGTTGATATTATTATGAGAGAACATTCAAAGGGCACAATCTGTCAATAGGAGTGAACTTGTCTTGTACTTGTCATCACTGGCTTTGCCATTGATTTATACAAACATTATCATACAAACTAAAACATTCCATGAACCAAAAATATTGCAGAAGTAAAAGTACTTCTAATCGTTTTATTTTGATGTAAATTTGGCACATCCTTTGCTATGGTACGCAAATCTTTCAGGGTAGTGACTAACATCTATGATTTTTTCCATTTGATGATCTGTCTTAGATTTAATTATTAGAAAAGTGCTTAGTTTAGTTATTAGAAAAGTTTGTTATATATGCTTTTTTTTTCTAATTCACAGTTTTGTTCAAAACAATATACGAGTCAGATGCAACATATTAATCAAAAGAAGCATTTATTCAAAGACTTTATCAATCAATTGCCAAGTACAAAAGTGAAAGAACAACACATTAATCAATGCACATACATTTTCAAGACACATATGATAAGAACAATACGAAAATAGGAAGGCATGTTATAGACTTATTTCTTGCATGCGTTTCCATTCTCCCCACCTTTCCAGTTTAGCATGCCATATTCCATCATCATAGGGTCATGTTCATCTTTGATATTATAAGGAGAGAACACACAAAGGACACAATCTGTCGATATGAGTGAACTAGTCTTGTACTTGTCGTCACCCCCTACCACCGGCATTGCCACTCCTGGTTTTGCTGGGTTTTCAAAATCAGGACGGTAGGTTCTACCAAGAATTCCTTCCACATTAGATGACAACCCAAGGAATCGGAATTGTACTTCTAAATGTGCAAAGCTATCATTTGCAGGAATCTGATAATTATGTATCGTACTATCTTCTTCTGATACTGGGATCACATTAACGGATATTTCTGCAAGGTCAGGTATAGTGACAGTTAGGCTATTGGTTGTTGAAGTCCTTTCGATTTGTATGTCGCCTTGGGTTGAATTCCATTCAGATGAATGGCCCTCTGGAATGATAACTTCCATTCCATCGTGTGATAACTTTAGGTGATCAACGTTTTCATCCCATTTTTCGGTCCTTGTGGCTTCAAGAGTGAAGTTATGATGACCAAACTTGAGACCCAATGCTTGGATCCATGTATAGTCCCGAGTTCTACCTTCGGGTCTAAGTCCAATAAAACGTGCATTGATTTGGAGATTGGTATCAGATATCAAGTTGAAATGCTCGTTGCTCCTTCCATGAAAGTAGAATACAATTCCATCTCCACCTATGAATCGTGGGTCGTAGCATGCAGCTCCAGGACCATTGCAGTTTGGTTTACGTGCTATCAAGTGCAAACAAATAATTTATCATTCCACCATCTAGATGTAAAATCTGTAGTATCATCTACTTGTATTTAGTTCTTTATGCCAAATAAATATATAGGATCTTAAAAGCCTATTTATTTCTTATTATAACTCCAATTACATATATATGTTGAAATGATAACTATATAAAATCTGGGGAAAATGATTAAATGAAAGTTAGACTAGTACTTACATTTGCACACGGCCTCACATTTAGGTGAGTAGCAATCAAGAAAGCAAGCTTTGTCTTTTGGGTTCTTCGGTTTAACTTTCGGACATTCTATGGGGCATATGACGCGCTTCTTGAAACACTTACTCTTACGGCTCTTGCAAGTTAAAAGCTCTTGTACGGGTTTGACGGGTTTTGGAGGCTTAACTCGCTTAACCTTATTACCTGAAGCAGCTTCGGTTACCATCAACGCCAACAATGCATGCAAAAACAAAATCATGAGTAGGGTTTTAACGCTTAACATCTTCATTTCTTGTTTTTGAAAATTTACTCTTGAAAATTGTGAAATAAATTAAATACGGAATGTGAAGAAACACTAACCGGACCCCGGGCAGATTACGGGTAACCTGGGGGTTAGATAGCTGTTTCCCACGAGGGGTTAGACCCGGCAAAGATGGTTCTTCTGATAACCTGCAAAACAGACACCGTGAGCTTGTCACTGAGAAGGGGGGGTTCCTCCTTGTGACCACCCTCCGGCGTGAGAATAAGACTAGATTGCTCTTTAAATATAAATGTATATTAAGAGATTGCTAGAGCAGATATCAGGTATAATATGATAAGATATGTTAAGATATGATAAGATGGTCATACCATTTGTGGTATTTATAGCCGAAGGTAGGTTTCCAAGGAGGTGTGGCCGGCTGCAATAGTATTCCTGTTCAACCAACAGTGGCCTACGCACGTGCCCTGCTGGTAGTTGGTGGGTAGGCAGCGGCTGATAGTGACCAGGCCTGCTGTGTACTATTCCTTTTCCACCAACTGCCGGCTATGCACGTGGTATGGCAGTAGTTGGTGAGTAGGCAGCGGCTAATAGTGACATACAGTACAGGAGCATGCTGCTCGCCATACTGTTGTCAATAAGCTGTCGTATCTTTAGTCAGATCTTTTGCCCATACCTCGTCAGGTACAGTACAGAAGATCTTCCCGTATCGTACGGACTGGCTTATTTGGGCGGGAGTATTCCCCCTCCCGCCCTTGTGCGGGATTGTTCCCGGCTTTGCTCATTCCTTCAGGTGACACTGAGTGATTGAGAGCTAAGTGCCTTGTGCGTGTAGCCTTGCTGCGCGGGTGGCCTTCCCTGATGGCTTGTATCCGAGGCTGCGGGAACAGGCGGAGTCCTTCACCATTGGGAGGCATTTCCTGCGGGAACAGCTTACGTACTGCGCGTAAGGACGTCACGTCTCTGAGCATGGTGGGTCCTGCGGATCCAGTTGGTTTCTGCGCAGACGTCCCTCTTCAAGGTGAGTCTTGCGGGTCCAACTGGGCTCTGCTGGGACCTACCTCTTCAAGTCCCCCCAGTCCAATGTTCTTCTCATGAGTGTTTAATAAAGTGAGGTGAACTTTTGGACTTAAGCAAAGGGTTTTGAAAAGGGTTTTTTAAGGTTTTCCATGGGGATTCTTCCCGCGGAAGTCCTTGTCACTTGCAGAAATTCCCGACTTTCCTGCTTGATCTTTGGGTATGATGCGGGTAGGTCTGTAACCTCCTCGCAAGTCAGGAGCGTTGAGTCCCATTTGTGTGGATTCTCCCTGAGGTTTTGGAAGTTTTGAACATAGTGATCAATTATGTTAAAACCACCAATTCCATCCTGGAGCCTCAAACAATGTAGTTCTCGACGTTCCCGCTATGCGGGGATGTTATTTCCGTTTCCGCAAGCATTTCCCAGAAGATCCTTCTTGGTTTCAATTCCCTGCGGAGCGCTAGGTATGTGAAGGGTTTTGCCTTAACACTGTACCCGCGCTCGTCTTACGGTTACTTTACTTCCAAGGTATTCCTGGCGTCAATTCCCTGCGGGTGCTAGGTATGTGAAGGGTTTTGCCTTAACACTGTACCCGCACCCGTCTTACGGTTACTTGGTTGCCGAGGTACTCTTGGCTTCAATTCCCTGCGGGTGCTAGGTATGTGAAGGGTTTTGCCTTAACACTGTACCCGCACCCGTCTTACGGTTACTTGGTTGCCGAGGTACTCTTGGCTTCAATTCCCTGCGGGTGCTAGGTATGTGAAGGGTTTTGCCTTAACACTGTACCCGCATCCGTCTTACGGTTACTTGGTTGCCAAGTTATTCTTGGCTTCAATTCCCTGCAGGTGCTAGGTATGTGAAGGGTTTTGCCTTGACACTGTACCCGCATCCGTCTTACGGTTACTTGGTTGCCAAGTTATTCTTGGCTTTAATTCCCTGCGGGTGCTAGGTATGTGAAGGGTTTTGCCTTGACACTGTACCCGCATCCGTCTTACGGTTACTTGGTTGCCAAGTTATTCTTGGCTTTAATTCCCTGCGGGTGCTAGGTATGTGAAGGGTTTTGCCTTGACACTGTACCCGCATCCGTCTTACGGTTACTTGGTTGCCAAGGTAAGGGGTATTTTCCCGCTTACTTTTGAATCTTTTTTAATTTTGAAATTCGAAGAGTTGGTGAAAGGATAAGAACAGTCCAAACCTCTGAAACGTCGTGCGACGGTTTCTTCTGACTGTGTCAGGACGTGCAGGAAGTTATGGTGACGTGACAGTACATGGTCATTCCAGACGCTTTTTCAGGCGCGTGGGCGCGATTTTTCGGGCGCGTGGCCGCGAAATTAATGGTACGCGTCCTGTCTACAGCTGTTGCCAGTTTGCTTTTTGCCACGTGTCATAGTTTCATTGCACCTTCAATTTCTCTCTCTTCCGCATTAAATTCATCGCATTAATTGCGATTAGTATATAAACGGGGAGAGGGTTCTTTGTAATCCACACTTTTCACTCTTCTCTTCATCTTCAAAACGATTTCCGGCGAATACTAATCTTTTCAGTCGAGCATTCCCTTGAAATCGTTTTCTTCTTTCTGCAAGATGTCTTCACGTGATCTCGAATCTACAGCCGATGACAAGAGTACTGCTGGCGAGTGCCAGTGTGCTCTGCCTGTCGATCAGTATCAGTACGTCGTCAGGAAGTTCATGCTCGAGTCTCTCGAGCCTGAGTTTCCTGAACCCCATCAGACGGTGTACGATGCCCCCAGAGGCAAGATCGGGGTTTATGCTGCATTCTTTGTCTATGGGAATCTTAGGTTCCCATTGACAAAGTTTGTTTACCGTGTCCTTGAGAGGCACGGTGTGCACCTGACCGAGGTGCATCCGATGGCGATTGCCAAGGTTCGCCACTTCGAGTGGGTGTGCCGGATTCTGGGCATTGAGCCCTATGTTGACCGTCTGATGACCTTCTACTCTTGGAGGTGCATCCAGGGGTGGTATACGTTGATAACCCGGATAAAGGGTTTGAAGATTTACGCAACCGAGCGCAGTCTTCGCTCGTGGAAGCGGGAGTTCTTCTACATCTCCGCTCGCGCCATCCCCCTTGCCATGAAATTCAAGAACGGGCAAGCACTTCCCAGCCTTCACGCCTCCAACTACCAGGAGGCGGAATGGTTTGCGAAGATATCCCGAGTCCAATCTCCGGTTTACCGGTTTGCGGAGTCCGGGATGGTGATGCTGGGGATGAGCCGGGTGTGGAAGGCTGCGGATGCGCAAAAGATCCCAATCGTCCTTGAATACGGTTCGAACTCTGTTCCTTACGGTATGCTTTGTTTCTTTTTGTTGATTTAGAATTTCTTCTAACTTCTTTCCTGTTTATTTCAGAGGGGAACGACTTGCAGTCGCTCATGTACCCGCGGGAGGCTGACGGTCCCGCTCGGATGGGTACTCGCGCTCTAGACGAGAACGAGTTGCCCATCCTAGAACAAACGGCGGATCGGTTCGTGGAGGTCTATCCGCTAGGCCACGAGATCCTTAGCGCCAGGCGGCCAGGTAAGGCGCTATTCGACCCTCGACCCCTCAATGTTGAAACCTCTGCTGGAATTCCTCTAATCGTATGTTCTGATGAGGAATCCGCAGATGGTCCTCCGTTGGTGCGGAAGAAGAAGGCTGCCGGCGGGAAGGGGAAGGAGAAGGTGGCCTCTGTTAGGAACAAAGCGGCGCGCGGAAGCGAAACAGCACACACATGCACAACGATAAACACACATAAACGAAAATATAAACGACACAAGAATTTAACGTGGTTCGGTCCCCGCGAGGGGACCTACGTCCACGGGCTGCAACTAGGTTTTCTTATTCGCTCAGAACCAAGATTACAATTACATGATGGGATATATATAATAAACAAGATTAGGGTTAAACATAATTAGGAGCCAAAACCGGGCCTTCTAATAAAACCGGCCCAAAGGCCTTCATAACCCAACAATCTCCCACTTGAAGGCCTTGCGATAAATTCCAGCCTGCCATCCAAGTAAATATAACAATCTCATTCATCCAGTAACTCTAGTAATCTTCAGTAATAGAAATCAACCAAGCCTCCAGTTCCAAGAACAAGCTAAAACTTCAACAAAAGAAGTTCTCCAAGCCTCCAGTTCTCTAGGAACAAACTAAGATTTCTACCAATCCACACCAGTTGCAGCGCCCCTTCCCATCAGTTACCTGAAAGGCCCATTGAAGCTCCCGAGAGCTCCAATCCGGTCATCACAGACCCAGCCATGACAAAACCCGCCAATGGCTCATCCTCAATCTTAACCGGCCCTCACTTACTCACACTACCGGCTCCAAAGACTTCCAGAGGATAATCACTCTCCAAAAATCAGCAGACTATACCAGGAGAGATTTTCACATTCGGATTTCCCAGTCTTCCGAACTCAACGTCCCTTTGGAAACAAACCTAGAACACACCGCGTGCTCCCACTGTTACCAAAACCCCGAACATGTTCAGACCTCCGAATACGCTCAAGCTAACATCACTGTGGCTCCAGGCTTCATGTCTGCAAACTGAAACCCCTTAGCTCTACCCGATTCAGCGAGCCAAGACCTTATAACTCGGAAGTTGGTTCACTTCTTCCGACGATACAGAGACCGTATCTTCCAAAAGTCTTTAACTAAAAGATTCAACAAATGCTTCATTGAAGTGAGTAACAAGAAATAAAGCAAACTAGAATCTTGAACCCAAGAGTCTTCACCGCCTTCACTGAGTCTCAATGCATCAACCCCAGATACATTCTCAAAAGCAGAATTCCAAACCTTTCGACATCGACTCTTAAAATGTCTCACCTCTACGCAACCTACCAAGTCGACTATGCCCAGCTCCCACTGTTCCTGTTATCCCAACCCATGCCACACCAACACTCCATGAGATGAACCCCACTCGTACTATCCCGGCAAATAACTTTACCCAACATGAGATTATGAACCTCTCAAATGGTGTACCACTGATCACCACCAAACAAGATATAACTTCACAATTCCAAACGAACAAGAAGTAATAATCACAGTTTCGAACCAGCTAACAGGCAAACAGCTATAACAACAGTAGAACTTTCATGAAATCAAGCGGTACCAAGGGTTCTATGACCGTACACACGATCAGTTAACTCAAACCCTAACCGAAAGATCATCCAAACGAGCAATAGTTAACATGACTTGCCACTAACCTCATTTTTTTTTTTCACTTATGCCGTCACCAGCACACCCGCTGGTTCCATTTTCTCCAAGTTTATCCATCACCAGTACTATATCCAAGTTCACATGACAAACCAATCAACCAAAATCCAAACCGTCAAACATTCCGATCATAACCACCTCGTCTTCAGTTATAACAATAACAAACGAGAACAAATCGAAAACAGTGAACAGACACAACAAGGGCACGGGCCTAAACTTGACGATTGTTCAACAGAACACTGCCAAATAAACCGATTTGCTCTTGCAATAACCGATAAATCAACTAACTGTAAATAAACTATATAAAGTTACCTCAGACTAATCTCTTGCAAACAAATCTGAACCCGAACCTAAATGGTCTTCACAAAACCCGGTTCCCTGAAGCCGAGCAACCTCCAAAGAAAAACCCTAAAACCCGAAACACCCGACCCGGTGCTTCACCTGCAACGCCCGAGTGAAACCTGCAACTCCAAGAAGTCCAAAACAGGAATTCTAATTGCAAAATCACCCGGAAAACCGTCCCAAACAGCCCTGAAAAACAGCCCCGAACAGCCCTGTTAACCAGAAAAACGAAGATCTCTGACAATACTGTTCACCGCCGGAATCACTGTTCACGGCCGGAAACACTGTTCATGCCGGATACTGTTCACCGCGGCACTGTAGCGGCGGCACTGTAGCAGCCCTTCTCAAACCAGCCTCTTCTACCTTTTTTTTTTTTTTCGATCGATACCCGTGCAAAACCGTGTGTAAACAACGAGCCAAAGCTCTGATACCACTTGTTAGGAACAAAGCGGCGCGCGGAAGCGAAACAGCACACACATGCACAACGATAAACACACATAAACGAAAATATAAACGACACAAGAATTTAACGTGGTTCGGTCCCCGCGAGGGGACCTACGTCCACGGGCTGCAACTAGGTTTTCTTATTCGCTCAGAACCAAGATTACAATTACATGATGGGATATATATAATAAACAAGATTAGGGTTAAACATAATTAGGAGCCAAAACCGGGCCTTCTAATAAAACCGGCCCAAAGGCCTTCATAACCCAACAGCCTCCACTGCCGATCCGGTGCCTCGGTCTGATTCGGAGACCGAGAGCGAAGAGGTGGCGGGGAATCCCGGTGGTGATAAGATCACCATTCCGGAGGCTGTGACAACTGTCACCGAAGAGCCCAGGATGACATCGGTGACCGGCGTGAAGAGGCCGGCTCCATCGGGTTCATCCCCGCCCGTCCGCACTTTCAGGCTCAAGAAAACCCGTAAGTACAACTTCCTTTAGCTTTTATCTTCATAGCTTAATATCATTTTAACACTTATCTTCTTTGTGCAGGCGTGGATGTTGACGCATTCCAGGGTGGAGCGCAGAGGAGTACCTCCCCGCCAATGACGGTAGGCCCGGTCAGCCTACCTGAGGCGACGACCCAGGCGTCTGCGCCTGCTTCCGCTGGTTCAGTTGCTCACTCCGTTGAGCCGACTGTTCCAGCTGTGATGACGTCACCGCCGGCTGTGAGTGCTATTTTTACCGCATCTTTCACCGAGCCGGCGGTTACTTTTGCTGCGGATTCCGCGGCGGCGACCGCGGCGGCTTCTACCATGCCTCCGTCATCGGCAACGACGGCCGATCCGTCAGGTATGCATGGGGCTTTTTGCCAACCTCTGCCTCCTTCCCATCTGCCTGACCTCTTGGATGGATTTCCCTTGGGTTCAGGTGATGGGTTTGGCGGCTATCGGCCTGTAATTGACCCTACAGGTGCGTAGGGTTCTTTTGGCCCATTTTATATATATTTTTTCTTTATCATCTTTTCCTAACTGCTTTATGTTTTTTGCAGTGTCGGATTCCAATGAAGTGTATGTTCCACGATGGAACATTCGCCGAGGAACAACCCTTCGCACCCCTGTGGAGTGCGTGGAATGGGCTCGT
Organism: Bidens hawaiensis; assembly: GCF_021521415.1. Classification (NCBI taxonomy): domain Eukaryota; kingdom Viridiplantae; phylum Streptophyta; class Magnoliopsida; order Asterales; family Asteraceae; genus Bidens; species Bidens hawaiensis. The sequence continues at coordinate 91,923 of NW_027505014.1, forward strand.
CACGCTGCTCCCAGTGGTGCGTTGGGGGAAGCCATGGCTAGCTACCAGGAGGGTAGGCTAACCAATGAGCTTCGGGTTCTCCTGGCCCGGATGCAGCCGCGCGTCGAGCTGCTTTGTCGTGAAAACGACAAGTTAAAAGCAGCTCGCCTTAAAGAAGTGGCTCAGGCGCGGGCTGTCCGGGAGGAGAACCAAAGGCTTTCCGCAGTGGCTGCGGAAAAGGAGAAGGCCTTCAAGGCCCTCGAGGTTGAAGTTCAGGCTCGACTCGAGGCCCGTTCCAAGGCTGCCCAAGCTGTTAATGAACAGCTTCGGCTGGCTAAGGAAACTGCAAGGAACGCAACCGAGAGGGCCACCAAGGCTGAAGCTGTTGCTGAGCCTCTACGCGTGGAGAATGAAGAGCTTAAAGCCAAATTAGAGGCTCTCCAGCAGGCTCATGATGCCTTGGCGATGGAAGACGCCAAAAGCTCCAGGAGATCTTGGACCAGAGGGGGGTGCTTGACCATACTGAGCGGAAGCTAAAGGGCGTCAAAGAGGCTGCGGCTAAAGAAGTGTTGCTTGCCAACCTCAACAAGAGTGAAGCCGAACGCGCCCGTAACGAAGCTCAAGCTGCCCTCCAAGAAGCTCTGGTTGCCAAGGAATGGCTTCTTCGAGAAGCGTTGTCTCAGGTATGTTTTTCATGTCTTTACGCTTTTCTTTGTAAGTAGAAAAGGTTGACACTTGTATATTTTCTTGTAGGTTGTGCATCGGGTCTTCTCAGAGACCTCTTATGATGATGCTATGAGCGCAGCCCTCAACGCTTCTCACGAGGATGGGGAAAAGGCCGGCTTCCTGCTTGGTCTAGGGTTCGTTGAGAAAGGCATCCCGCCTTCCAACTTCCCTTTGTACAATGTTGATACTGAAGCTGTTTACGACCAAGCAGTGAATCAGTACGCCGCCTTCCCGCATCCGATGGTGGAGAAGGTGAATCAAGTTGCTGCTGCTGATGATGGGTTAGCTATCCTTAAAGCTTTCCTTGAACTGCCACGATCTACTGATGGTGCTGGTCCAAGTGGAAGTGGCCCTGAAGCCTGATCCTGAAGATCCCTTCCCACTGCTAGGATAGATTTAGCTTGTATAGATTTATTTTCTTGTAGGCGGGTAGTTACCCGGCCATTCTTGTAATGAATATTTATGAAATATAAATCTTTGTGCGGGTAAGACCGCTACTTTCTCTGGATTCCTTGCTTTATAAACGTTATATGACTTACATACTTTAGTTTAAATTAGCAATTTTTAAAGTGTAGAATAAGTTAACCTTTGAACGTGGTAGATAATAGGTGTAAAGTTTTGCTTCCTCTTTCGTGATTGTGCGGGTATGACCGTCACTTGCACTTAGTAGGATGGCTAAACTTTACCTACATCTGACCTGCGTGTAGGTTTTCCTCATCTTTTGAGGATAAGTTAACCTTTGAACGTGGTAGATAATAGGTGAAGTTTTGCTTCCTCTTTCGTGATTGTGCGGGTAGGACCGTTACTTGCACTTAGTAGGATGGCTAAACTTTACCTATATCTGACCTGCGTGTAGGTTTTCCTCATCCTTTGTTTGAAATTTCTAAGTGTTTAGGATAAGTTAACCTTTGAACGTGGTAGATAATAGGTTGAAGTTTTGCTTCCTCTTTCGTGATTGTGCGGGTAGGACCGTCACTTGCACTTAGTAGGATGGCTAAACTTTACCCATATCTGACCTGCGTGTAGGTTTTCCTCATCCTTTTGTTAGAAATTCTGTTTTGAGTAACCATTCGACGCGCGGTTATCAATAGGTTAGTGTTCAGTTTCCTCTCATGATTCATGCGGATAGACCGGCACTTTCATTTAGTAGGATGACTGAACTTTTCCCCTTCAACTGACCTGCGTGAAGGTTTGCCATTTTTTGGGTTTATGCGGGTTTTGCCGCCTTCCCCACGCAACGACTTTCCACGTAATTATGCGGTGAAAACCGGCATATCCGTGTTGAATAAATTAACCGTTCGACGCGCGGTTGTTAATAGGTTAGTGTTCAGTTTCCTCTCATGATTCATGCGGATAGACCGGCACTTTCATTTAGTAGGATGACTGAACTTTTCCCCTTCAACTGACCTGCGTGAAGGTTTGCCGTTTTTTGGGTTTATGCGGGTTTTGCCGCCTTCCCCATGCAAAGACTCACTTATGTATGCGGTGAAAACCGGCATCAGTGTTGATAGTTCATAAAGTATAAATGTAAAATCATCAGCGTCGATGTTTTAAAGAGAATCATTTCCATTAGAAGTGGCTCTGGGCCTTTTCTTTACAAATTTGGAATTGATTTACATGCAAACTGTGTAATTGAGCTCCCTTCCATGTTGTTGGGATGGGAGTGCCATCGAGCCGATACGCACCTGGTTCGGGATCTCGTTCTTTACGCAGCATGTAGTCTCCACATTGAAGCTGGAATTTTTATTCGTGTTTTCCCCAGCTGGGGTTCTACACGCATCAGCTTGCTCAGCGTTCATTGCGCCACGAGGTGCGCGAGCGTCCCATCTCTGACAAATGCTTCGACCATGTCCTTTACGTCTATGCATTCTTCGGTGTTGTGGCCTTTCGTCCTGTGAAAGTCACAGTATTTACTCCGATCAGCATTGTGACGATGTCGGATTATTTGAGGCTTTGGCCATGGGAGCTCCTCAGTAGCGAATATCTCGGTGACGCTTTTGGTGAGCGGCGTCCATCTGGAGTTCTTGTTTGACTGTACGTTATCCCTTCCGCCTAACCGATGCTGCAAGCCGGATGAGGTGTCAAAGTTTACCCTTGACTGCCAAATGCCTAGCTTCCGCTTTTTGTTTAATCGGGCGGTAAGGACGTTGTCTTCTCTTGTTTTCTGGGTGTAGAGGTTTGTGCTCTGTGGGAGATCTCTGCCCAGTTGCTTCTCCGTTTCCGCAAAGCGTTTAGCTGCTGTCATGATGGCATCCCATGTGGATGGCATGCCATCTTTACCCGTTAAGGTGCGGATGAGCTCTGGGTCGTTCGCGCCCTGAATAAAGGCAGCGCGAACAAGATCTTCGCTAATGTTACCCAGACTTAGCTTCTTCGAATTGAAGCGAGTGATAAAGTCTAGCAAAGATTCATCTTTTTCTCGAATGCACTTGAGGATTGTCCATTGCTCCTCGGTATACTTTCGTTGTTGGCTGAAGTGTTGGCTAAACTTCTGTTGGAAGTCTGCCCAGTCGTAGATGTGGTTGACCGGTAGACGATCGAACCACGCTCTAGCAGCCCCGACAAGCGTCATTTGGAACATGTAACACCACGTAGGTTCCGTCCAACTACTGACGGTTGCCCCCGCTATGAATCTGTTAAAATGATCATCTGGGTCGGATATACCATCATATGTGCCTATGCTGGACATTTGTTTGGCACTTTTTGGGGCAATTGCTTCTGCAATGTCCCTTGCAAATTTGGACGTTCCCGCATTTGCAACGTTTGGTCTGAATGTTTTTGAGAAGTCACGTGGACTTCCACCTGTGTTTTTTGGTTTGAAGGCTTCTCCAAAATGCCTTCTCGGTTGGGAGTCCGTTTCCTTACGCTTCCCTTTTGCCCTATGGCGAGGCGTCGGAGTCGGATTCCTCCGAGTCATCGTCCAAGTATTCTTCGAATTCGTCAGCCTGTTGAACGGAACGCAAGCGTTCGTCCAACTCAGCTTGGAATTCCCTCTGACGTGCCTCCGCCCATGCCTTAACTTCATCGAGTGTTTGGCGGGGGAGTCTTGTTCGTTTCTCTAACTGGGTATCGGTGAATCCCAGTGAGCGATTATTTACTGCACTTGCCCCAGCTTGGGTAACTGGGGTAGTGTTCGTAAAATTTACTTCACTTGCCCCGGCTTGGGTAACCGGGGTAGTATTTGTAAAGACTGTGTAGCCGGTATTCCCCCCAGTAGCTGGGGTTGTGGTTACCGGAGTTTCTTTAACCATCTTTCAGAAAGTTTGAAAAAACTGGAGAAAAAATGAAGTTCTAGCTTTATGCACGGATGGCGCCAATGAAGAAACACTAACCGGACCCCGGGCAGATTACGGGTAACCTGGGGGTTAGATAGCTGTTTCCCACGAGGGGTTAGACCCGGCAAAGATGGTTCTTCTGATAACCTGCAAAACAGACACCGTGAGCTTGTCACTGAGAAGGGGGGGTTCCTCCTTGTGACCACCCTCCGGCGTGAGAATCAGACTAGATTGCTCTTTAAATATAAATGTATATTAAGAGATTGCTAGAGCAGATATCAGGTATAATATGATAAGATATGTTAAGATATGATAAGATGGTCATACCATTTGTGGTATTTATAGCCGAAGGTAGGTTTCCAAGGAGGTGTGGCCGGCTGCAATAGTATTCCTGTTCAACCAACAGTGGCCTACGCACGTGCCCTGCTGGTAGTTGGTGGGTAGGCAGCGGCTGATAGTGACCAGGCCTGCTGTGTACTATTCCTTTTCCACCAACTGCCGGCTATGCACGTGGTATGGCAGTAGTTGGTGAGTAGGCAGCGGCTAATAGTGACATACTGTACAGGAGCATGCTGCTCGTCATACTGTTGTCAATAAGCTGTCGTATCTTTAGTCAGATCTTTTGCCCATACCTCGTCAGGTACAGTACAGAAGATCTTCCCGTATCGTACGGACTGGCTTATTTGGGCGGGAGTATTCCCCCTCCCGCCCTTGTGCGGGATTGTTCCCGGCTTTGCTCATTCCTTCAGGTGACACTGAGTGATTGAGAGCTAAGTGCCTTGTGCGTGTAGCCTTGCTGCGCGGGTGGCCTTCCCTGATGGCTTGTATCCGAGGCTGCGGGAACAGGCGGAGTCCTTCACCATTGGGAGGCATTTCCTGCGGGAACAGCTTGCGTACTGTGCGTAAGGACGTCACGTCTCTGAGCATGGTGGGTCCTGCGGATCCAGTTGGTTTCTGCGCAGACGTCCCTCTTCAAAGTGAGTCTTGCGGGTCCAACTGGGCTCTGCTGGGACCTACCTCTTTAGAATGGTATAAGAATTAGTTGATGTCCAAACTCTATATATACAAGTATACTCGGTGTGTTTTCAGCTAATACTGATATATTTAAATGTTCCAAGTTGTGTTTGGCCAAGTTTGGTTTTAAAGATTTCTTGAAGTCAAAAGTGTTACATCACCAAATTGTAATTACAATAAAAATATGTTTTATAAATGTACTTATTCTAAACATTTGAAAAATCATTTATTATTTTGATAAAGACTAATGTTCGAAAATGTCGATTTAGCTTGCAACTGAACCGTTGACATGAACAGCATGTGTACTGTATCCCATCAAGTTTCTAATTATTTTATTTTACGTGTGTACGTTCTGTTGCATTACATTACACTGTGTTGTGTTACGTTTGGTTTCGTTGCATTATGTTGTGTAAATACATCCCAACATGTATGGCTACATTATGTTTGATTACCAAATTTATTAGTTATGTTATGATAAACTGGAATTCGTGCCAAAAAACCGTTCAAACCTCATCACTAGGAGTCTGGGACTACCAAAATCTATGGGGGCATGGGGCCTATTTGTGATTTGGTATATGGCATTATTGCAAATGGGAAATCCATGTAATATGTAACATGAAATTTGGTAAACTTTAGGTATGAAAGTGCATAGTTACTTTTAAGATAAACTAAATTAGAGAAACGTATGAAGGTGCGTAATAAAATAATATATAAATTAGATAAACTAAATTCTGCCATTTGGTATTTAATTGATCCCGTATGCCACTTTTTTTTTTTCAAACAAGTTACTAAGTCAATGTGCTCAAGGCACGTTATTTAGGAAGAATAATCCTTATGAAATATGAACTAAATAAATCTTTTATATCCACGGCTTGAGGCGGAGATAAGGCTTAATGAGGGTGGTCTCAGCCCACCGTCCACTACAACGTATATTTGTAGTGTAGTTAACGGCCCAATTTTATTGTTTAGTTTAAGGGCCCACCCTATAAAACTCCAAAATCAATACCTTATCAGTTAAATGTTTAATTTATAGGTGTGGAAGGATGGGCCACCGCCCATCCATAATTTATAATGTCAAGCCCTAATTTATAGTCTAATAAACTGTCCAATTTTCATGTTTTAGTCAAAATGTCCACCATCCAAAACTTGAAGTCCAAGGCCTAAACTAATTAAAATTTAATCTTGATTGTTTAATTTTGATATTTGAATACATCCTGCCATCGTGAATCAACTTTTGTCGTCCAGACACCACTCCGACTTCTTATATACTGCTAGCCATCACGTCGCATCGCCCCTCAGACGACCTATACTGTGCCCCTCATTCAAAAGTTTTCTGTATCGATCTCTGTCCACGCCTGATGTGAGATATTCCTAGAGTATTACAATACGGTGTTGGTACTTATAACTATGTGACGGATGAAGTTGAAGAACCTTGTGGTCAATTGTGGCTAAAATGGCCAAGGTGAAAGCGAGGTTCGGATCATCTAAAGGCGGTGAGGAGGGAATAGTGAATATTAGTGAGAATGCTCGAAACTAAAGCTTCCATCATGAATGCATTCAAGTACCAAAATGCATGATTTCATTTATTACAAAGACATGGCAAAATACTTGATGAATAATTTGCGCATGAACCCTGAAGCTTTAGCACAATTAACTCGAGGAAGTATGCATGGAAATTAGAGCAGAACATAACATTAAGAAGTTTAGGTGACGTTTAATCAATGCAATGTTTAGTCTATGAAACCTTTTTTTTTCTTTTTGCTTTTTTTTTTCAAAAATGATGTTATGTTTACTTGTTATATCATGTTTTTCTCCCTGAACTATTCAACGGAATATATGGTAGAAAAAATCAAAAGTCGAACAACTTGAAAGGCAATATGAATCATCATCAATTTGACATTCTTATAAAATTTGTGGCATGCTGGAATTCTTGAACTAATTTTTATTCAAAATCTAAGTAGTCATCATGATTTTCATAAATCTCTAGTTCTTTGCCAAAATCAAACTCACTCGACTTTCAAATTTTAAAATCATGAAAACACGTTGTTTAACCAGATACATGACAGAGATTCCTATTTTAAAGCGAATGTTGTTAAAAGATGAAACGGAGCTAATAATGAAAGAAACATTAATTCAGAGATCGATTTTAGCGATCAATTGCCAAGTACAAAGTGACAGAAACAACACACATACATTTTAAACACAAATTAATCAATACAATCGTATAATAAGAACCATTCAAAAGCATGTAAAATAATTCCAATAAACTTATTTCTTGCATGTGATTCCATTCACCCCACCTTTGCAGTCTAGCATGCCATAATTCATCATTAGCGGATCGTGTTCATCCTTGATATTATCAGGAGAGAACACACAAAGTGCACAATCTGCTGATAGGAGTGAACTAGTCTTGTACTTGTCATCACCACCAACCACCGGCATTGCTACTCCTCGTTTTGCTGGATTTTCAAAATCTGGACGATAAGTTCTACCAAGAATTCCTTCCACATTAGATGACAACCCAAAGAATCGGAATTGTACTTCTAAATGTGCAAAGCTATCATTTGTGGGAATTTGATAATTATGTATCTTACTGTCTTCTGCTGATACTGGAATAACATTAATAGATATTTCCGCAAGATCAATTATAGCGAGGGTTAGACTATTGGTTGTTGAAGTCCTTTCAACTTGTATATCGCCTTTGGTTGAATTCCATTCCGATGTATGTCCCTCTGGAATGTGCAATTCCGTTCCATCGTACGATAACTTTAGGTGATCAGCACCATCCTCCCATTTAGCGGTCCTTGTGGCTTCAAGGGTGAAATTATGGTGGCCGAACTTGATACCCAATGCTTGGATCCATGTATTGTCGCGGGTTCTACCTTCAGGTCTAAGTCCAATAAAACGTGCGTTGATTTGGAGATCGGAATCAGATATCAGACTGAAATGCTCGTTGCTCCTTCCATGAAAGTAAAATACAATTCCATCTCCACCTATGAATCTTGGGTCATAGCATGCAGCTCCGGGTCCATTGCAGTTTGGTTTACGTGCTATCAAATGCAAACAGATAATTTATCATTCCAACATCTAGATGTAAAATTATATTATTGCTCACTTAAGTTAAGGTTTTCCTTGATTAGAATTCCTTATGTCAAATAAGTTAGACTTAAAACCAAGTCACTTATAGTTAGAGGACATAAATAAAAAAGAAATGTTATTCGTATTTAAGATCTTGAGAATATAAAAGTTATGTTATTACTTACATTTGCACACAGCCTCACATTTAGGCGAGTAACAATCAAGAAAGCAAGCTTTGTCTTTCGGATTCTTCGGCTTAACTTTTGGGCATTCTACGGGACATTTGACACGCTTCATGAAACACTTGCTTTTACGACTCTTGCACGTTAAAAGCTCTTGTATGGGTTTTACTGGTTTCGGAGGCTTAACACGCTTCACCTTATTGCTAGATTTAGCCTCAGTTACCGTTGACGCCAACATTGCATGCAAAAGTAAAACCACGAGTAGTGTTTTCAACGCTAACATCTTCATTTCTGGTTTTGGAAGTTATAAAAGAAGATATGAAATGGTATAAGAAAAAGATGTTGCCCAAGCTCTATATATACAACCTATTTGGTGAATCATGAACTAATTTTATTTTATTATAATGAATGTTCCACGTTGTGTTTGACTGTTTGGCCAAATTTGGTTTTAAAGATTTCTTGAAGTCAATTGTGTTATATGACCAAATTGTAATTGCGTTAAAAAAACGTTCAAGTTACACAAATGTATTTATTTAAAACAGTTGAAATTTTTATTTATTGTTTTGACTTATGATGAAAGTCATCTGGTTTTCAATGGTGGTTCGTTGATTCTAATCATAGCGCGGTCACAAATGAATGAGGCAAGTATGAGCGAGTTTCCATCAAGTTTGCTCTAGTTTTAAAGCCAATTGGTTCATCTATACCTGGTCTATTAGCTCGTAACTGAACGGGCAACACCAGACGGTACCCCGTGTTGATGATCGGCCCGGTCCATTTTTCAAAACACGACCCGTCTGCTATGAACCCTTTTAATAGTATTAATAATATATAAACACGTCCCTACATTATGTCTTGTTACCAAATATATTAAATATATACGTTATGATAGTTGGATGAATGGATTCATGCCAAATAAAAGTATCAAACTTTGTCAACACCGGATGGGGCCTATTTGTAATGATGATACAGGGCCAATGAAATCCAGATCCAGTTGGTTAATTCAACGTAAGGGAGTGTACCATATTTTTTGAGAAATGTCAAATAAATTGGTACAAATGACATGAGTCATTTTGTTTTATAGAGAAAATTCAAATTAGTAACTATTTGTTTAGATGTTTGAATTACAAAAAATGCTTCCTTTATCTTTTAGAAAATTTGTGTAATTAAAACCTTTGGATATAGTAGGAATAGGGTATTGATAAGTCGCAAGAACAAGGTAAGAAAATAAGGAATCAACGATGGGCTTAAGTGTACATAGTTAGGATGTGTTGCGGTAAGAAATATTGTGGTATAGTGTATTCTTGAATAGTATGAGGGGTCTTTTACAATAGATGATCCAATTTGTTATTCGAATCCCCCGCATATGATTTATCCTGTTTACTTTGTTTTCTTTCTTTTTGGATAAATTATTTAACAACCAACTCAATTATACTTTTAACTAACTTTTAAGTCACTCAGTTGACGGTGCCTAATAGTATCCATAATGAATGATCGGTCGTGTAGGTCTAGATTGGTTCGGTTAAGAAGATAGATACATGAAGTTGTATAAGGACAAAGTTTCTCAAAGAAACAATCAACACTAAAACATAAATTATAACTTGCATAGCTATTGTTTTTAACTTCATGTCCATAAATTGTAAGAATTAATACCAACCAAATAAAGCGGTTGGCGTTTGAACGAATAGTGCTTTAACTAGCGTTCAAACCAAGGGCTTTGGAATAGTACGAAAGGGCCCAAAGATTCTCTAAAGCAAAATTAACACTACGATTGCTAGTTCAGTATTTTTCCGGAAACTCAATTCAATTAAAACTGAGGAATCATAATTGCATGAATGGTCTAGTAGGGTTACGGATTTTCCTATATGTAGAATTCGTTAAACATTTACCCATCACAAAATCGAGAATGTTGAACCAAGGAATCTTGAGAAACCCAAAATTCAAACTAATGAACACCTATCATGTTATAAAATTTGGATTTTTAAGTTTGAAAGCAATACTAGACAAAAATTTAGTATTCGGTTTGGCATGCAAATCTTGAATTTAATTCGGTTAAGTTTTCAGCTTCAATCAAAAAGTATTATAACCAAGGAAACCAAACCCGAACCAATAAATAAAATACTAAAACTTATTCCCATTTCATAATTTTCCCAATCTGTTACTCAATGGAATCCGTAGTATATAACGCCAAAAATGGAACAACTTGAAATTAGGGGACAAGGGTCGTCATCAAGCATATATAGCTAAAAGCCAAATATGTAACTTTTAAAAGATTTATAATTTGATTTCATTGTATCAATCAATACACACAAAATAATGACATATTTTAAAAGAAAAATAAGAAACACACATTAATTTCAAATACAAATTAATCAATACAATCATACAATAAGAACCATAAATTGAGAGAACACATTAAAGAACATGATATACTTATTTCTTGCATGCAATTCCATTATGTCCACCTTTGCAGTCTAGCATATTATATTTCGTCATTAGGGAGTCATTTTCACTCTTGATATTATCAGGAGAGAACATGCACGAAGCACAATCCGAGGCGAGGAGTGAACTAGTCTTGTACTTGTCGTCACCCCCTACCACCGGCATTGCCACTCCTGGTTTTGCTGGGTTTTCAAAATCAGGACGGTAGGTTCTACCAAGAATTCCTTCCACATTAGATGACAACCCAAGGAATCGGAATTGTACTTCTAAATGTGCAAAGCTATCATTTGCAGGAATCTGATAATTATGTATCGTACTATCTTCTTCTGATACTGGGATCACATTAACGGATATTTCCGCAAGATCAGGTATTGTGACAGTTAGACTATTAGTTGTTGAAGTCCTTTCAACTTGTATATCACCTTTGGGTGAATTCCATTCAGATGAATGGCCCTCCGGAATGATAACTTCCATTCCATCGTGTGATAACTTTAGGTGATCAACGTTTTCATCCCATTTTTTGGTCCTTGTGGCTTCAAGAGTGAAATTGTGATGACCGAACTTGAGACCCAATGCTTGGATCCATGTATAATCGCGGGTTCTACCTTCAGGCCTAAGCCCAATAAAGCGTGCGTTGATTTGAAGATCGGAGTCAGATATCAGGCTGAAATGTTCGTTGCTCTTTCCATGAAAATAGAATACAATTCCATCGCCACCTATGAATCTTGGGTCATAGCATGCAGCTCCACGTCCATTGCAGTTTGGTTTACGTGCTACCAAATGGAAATATATAGTTTAACATTCAGACATATAGATATAATATTATATATATATTATCATTAATCAGTTAAGTTTTTCTTTGGTTTTAGCTCTTTATGTCAAATAAAAACTGAAATCACATTCATGTATTAACGACACATAAGTAGATATGCCGAAATGTTGCTTTCTTAAAATCTTAAAATGAAAATATGAAAGTTAACTTGTCACTTACTTTTGCACACTGCTTCACATTTGGGTGAGTAACAATCAAGAAAGCAAGCTTTGGCTTTCGGGTTCTTGGGCTTAACTTTCGGGCACTCTATGGGGCATTTGATACGTTTCATGAAACACTTGCTTTTATGGCTCTTGCAGGTTAAAAGCTCTTGTATGGATTTGACGGGCTTAGGAGGCTTAGCACGCTTAAACTTGTTACCATTTGCAGCGTCGGTCATCATGGACGCCAACATTGCATGTAAAACTAAAATTGTGAGGAGGGTTTTAATGTATATCATCCTCATAGTTTTTGAAAACTTTATTTTGCAAAATACAAAAGAAAATATGGAATGATATAAGAAATAGATAATGTCCAAGCTCTATATATATATATAAGTCTACTCGGTGAGTCTTGAACTAATTTTGAAATATTGAAGTGGTGCAAGCTGTGTTTGGTCAAGTTTGGTCAAATGTATTTGAATCAATGTCAATAGTGCTATATCACCTAATTGTAACACTAATAGTTACATGTAGTTCTTAAGCAGTCAATGAATTAATAAACGGACATTTGAAAGTGCATGTTTTCACACGTAACCTTGAAATTTGAAAAGTCAAACGCCTTTGTATGCTTTGTTTACCACAGGAATTTGTTAACCGATAAGCAAATGGTACTGGTATCGACTGTGTCGGTACCAGTATCAAGTTTTTAAAAAAATAAAATCGGTACTGGTGTTTATTGAATTTTGCCTACGATACCGATACCGAACCAAGCATTTTCGATACCAAGTTTTTAAGAAATTCGGGATATCCCTAAATTTGTTATCAATTATCATATGTTTTTTTTTTACTTGCTTCTGAATCTAATAAATTCAATATGAAAAATTAGAAGAAAAAAAAATAGAACAACATCACACACTTTTAAACTATATTCATGAATTACACACATTTTTTTTTTACAATTGCAAGGCTTGAACGTTAATCATATGAAAAGAAAAAAATAAATAAAATCTTATTCTACACTTAAATAAGGCTAAAGGTGTATAAAAAATAAAAATAAAAAATTGTTAACATTAAATTAACTCACTAATTTAGACTCTTAAAACGTTTTATATGGGATTTAATTAATAGTGATCAAATTTAAGAAACAATTCATAACTCACTTCTTGTAAGATGAATCCCGATAAACCACTCAAGAAAGATGACAAACCCAAATTGGGATTATCAGAAAACGAACTAGAGCAACGGTGGACTAAGGGGTTGATATCATTACTTTGAGCCTTCCTTCGTGCCGCGGTTCACCCATAGTGAATCAAACCATATCCAAAATGGGACTAAGGTTAATAAAATATTGATACTCGAAGTTATGTGATTGAAAAGACAACAGCCACAGGTTTTAAAAGAAATTTGAAGGAACTTGTCGCACAAAAGTTGTGACAAGATTGGAATTTGAAAGAGACTTATCTATTGTTCAGTCAATTGTTATTTCATTAAGCAAAATTTTTATATTATAATAAAAGGATTCGATTACAATATAGAGGCATGTAAGCGGGTAAAAAGTTGTGCCGCAAAAAGTTATAAGAAATAGTTGTAAGAAATTTAGATTAAGGGTTTTGATAATGGATTTGTGCCAAACTCTCATCAATATACAAACAATTTTTTTATGGATATTTTGTGAAAGAAAAGCTGATCGTTTTAACATTTTATGGATAGTTATTTTACAGAATATTCGGTTTTCTTTTTTAGTGAATTCAGTTGTACACCTGTACTTATACACCTGTACAAGGCCTTGTTTGATGGCCCGTTGTTGTGAATGTACCACTCCATTTATGCAAAGCCTAGGCCCAATATTTCAATAGCGAATCTGATTCTGATGAGTGATGACCTCTAAGGCTCCAATCCGTATAGGCCCATACACTAAAAAGAAGTTAGGCCTAAACCGACTTTTGTCTGACGCCCAACCCACACCAATCTTGGACCACCAGAAGTCCAGAACCCCACCGGTCCGGTTTAAGACCTACGCAATGTAACGTTTGTTTTCTCTTATGTGGGTCGTTTAAGAAATAAATATGTGTCTCTTATTATGTTACTCTACTCTTATAAATCTTTCTTCCAAGTATCAATGATTATAAATAAGAAAAGTATTGAAGTATAAATATAAAGGAATAAACTATAAAGAATGTTGAGGGTCATAAATAAACTTGATTCTTAAGAATCTATTCTAGCTATATACATAATAGGTATACTTTTTAATGTAAATTTAAAAATAAAAAATAAAAAAAAATTCACCAACTCTACGACTAAGAATGGATTCACTTGTTTATTAAGAAAGTATAAGAAATAGTTACTTTGATCAAACAATTTATCTAAATGGCCTAACATTTTGAAATAATCGCACCATTTGTCAAGTCACAAATTAATGTATATCAAAAATTATAAACTAGCACACATTTTAGGAATTTTCAAGCAAAAAATCACGGTGTTTTTTGGCACTATTTGATGATATAAATCAACTTTTTAATGGCATTTGTTACGCTTTTTAGTTCATGGCAAAATATCACCAAAGACGGAACCAATTGAATAGCACGACATGTTCATGAAATTCATGTGTTTACTATTTGCTTGGAAAATGTTGCTTCCAATGATGGTATCTTGCCATTTTGACCATATACCTTAGTTTATGTGTTGTCGCACGTAAGCGGCTTGCGTGAGCCACGTAGGCCACGCACACTGCAACGCCCTCCCACAAGCGCAGCCGCGAGCTGGCTTGCGTGGGCTAAAGTGAACGTTGGGTCTAGAGGGGCGTGTTTTGACCGTTGGGCTTGAAAGGAACTTTAAAAAAAACAACCTTTTTTTTAATTATTTACTATATAAACCTCATTAACTTTAAAAAATTACCAACACTTTCAATTCTCTCTACACTGCTTCAAAAAAATATCATATTACCCATCTTCCTTTTTTCAAAAATATGGATCAATAGGATGGGTGTTACCGACTGGATATGTCTTTCGGTCAAGGCGGCGACTACGTGTTTGGCACCACTGAGATGGAGCATAACATGAGTCAACTGTCGGATCGTTCTGACTTTTTTGTTCAGGAGACACAAGAGATTCGTAAGGAGGCTGCCAAGGGCAAACTAGACCCAAAAAAGGAGAACCAAGGAGGAGTGGGAGGCTCGAGCAGAGCGATCAAGGTGGTCGTTCCAAAAAGAAAAACAACTCCTTTGACCAAAGAAGAGAAAACGGCTTTGTTTCATGCTTGTGTTAAAATATCCAAAGATAGACATGCCGGAATTTTATTTAACCTTTTTGTTTTGTATAAAATTTTAAAATATATTTTAAACATTTGTTAATCTTTATTTAATTATAGCGGGCTATCAAAAGCACCGTATATTTTGGGGTAAAGTGTGAGAGCTATTCTACACAATGGTGGGAAGTATAGACCGTACCAAAAATATTATATCGGAAGATGGTCCGAAACTCGCAAATTGTCGGACTTTTTACAAATTTACATAACAGAAACAGTCGTCGATTGTGAGCAAGAGTGATGATCTTCAGGTCTACAAATTTACATGCGACGAATGGAAAGCCGAAGTGTTCAACAAGTACGGAACGTTAAAAACGTGGGATGAGGACTACTTGTGACAAATACTCAAGTCGTGCTCGAAATGAGTCGAGTTACTTGCATCAGACGATGATGGTGGCTTAATGCCAAAGCGTATGAAAACTACTTCGACCGGTGCACAGGTCTCATCTAGTAACTCTGATGCTCATGTAGGGATCGACCTAAACGTGGTTGACCATGAAGATCAACCACAAGTCCTACATCGTCCACTTGGAAGGGACCGGGGAAAACAATCATCTACAAGTACTGAGGTCAATCCGGAATTTGTCGAAGACGTCCACAATATATCGAGTAGTATCGAGATGGCGGCCGAGGTGAAAGTTTCAAAAGAAAGGTTTAGGAAGTTAGACTTTCTTACCAATGACTAAAGCACCTTGATCCCATGCGTCAAGGGCTATTCGAACAAGAGCATGCGCTTGTTCTAAAGGAAATCAAAGTAAACCAAGAACAAAGGCGAAGATCAAGAAGCGGCGGAGATAGGGAATGAATTTGTAATTTTTTTTATGTTTTTAGGATGTTTAATCTTTTTTTATTTATTTTTTTTATGTTTTTAGAATGTTTAATGTTTTTTTATTATATACATTAGTTTTTTTAGTTATATTATTGTGTTATATTAAGAAAAAACAAAAGAAATCAGAATATTCGCTGAAGCCACTGTTCGCCTGAACCACAACAGGCTCAAGCGGCTTCAGCGGTGGTTTTAGAGAGTGT
Source organism: Bidens hawaiensis (assembly GCF_021521415.1). Lineage (NCBI taxonomy): Eukaryota > Viridiplantae > Streptophyta > Magnoliopsida > Asterales > Asteraceae > Bidens > Bidens hawaiensis. Next base: position 107,920 of record NW_027505014.1, read on the forward strand.
CCAGTTAGTACTGCATGGCACAGTATTATAGGATAAATTTAAAGATAAATTCAACGACATCATGTAGTTTTAGATATTTGTATTTTTAGATTGAGTTGATCATATTATCCTTCGACTATTTTTATCAACATAAAAATATAACTGATTTAAGTTGGTCAAATGACTAGTTAGTTTGACATTTATATTTTTGTAGACTACACGTAGTGGTACAAAAACAAGACGTTAAATGGTGACATGGCTTTTAAATACTTTGTTAAAACCATTACATGTTTGGTTATTTCATTGCTAAAGTCTTTGCTCGCCATTCCTTTAGCGGCGCCAATGTCTAATTGAAAATGCGTGGGTCTCGCTTTATTGGAAGTTACAACCAAGCCATTGTGATTTATTAGAATAATATTACGTAAATTTTTTGTCGTTTTTTTAACTTGGTATGATATATGTGATTTAATGTAATAATTAATAGACCGTATTTCTAGAACTTTTATATTACTTGGTTGAGAAATCAAGTAACTTATTAAAATATGTCTGTGTGAGAATGATGCTGTGTGATAGAGAAAGATTTTTCCTACACGAAAATAATTACATCTATGAATACTTATTATTATAACAAAATATGCATCATCTATGTTATGTTTATTTGCTCATAAAAAATGTTATGTTCATCAAATAATTAAACATTAGGTAAATAACAAAATGATTGAGTAAATAAATTAGTTAAAACCATTACATTTGATTTAAAAGGGATTTTAGTGAATTTATTTTTGTCTACATGACGTCTAGGTGTCAGTTTAACTAAACAAATAGTTAAAACCATTACACATAGTCAAAGATTAAGTTGTTATCACTGTGTGACAAAATTGTCTATAGTTAGTTTGATGGATTTCCTTTCTAACTAAAAAACTAAAAACGAAGTAACACCAACATGATTATGATTGATAATTTTATATATTTAATATAAAAACTCCAACAACCACCTACCGGCTAATACAAAAAGTCCAACGATGATGCAAAAACCTTAAAACAAATCAAACCAACCATCCAACGGTAATATTACAAATAACATACTTTTTTTTATAAGTGTGCATATTATTTAAGTCACTCACACATTAGTGGATCAGCTTGACCCAGTTAATATTGTTTTAGCTATCTTAACTGGTAAGTAACTAACTACCTACCCATGCAAAATTACATTATCCAATTTGGATAACTAATGGACGGTGGTCTTCGTTGAATTCTCGTACTTTGGTTCGCCTCGTTGTCGTCCTAAGAAAAGAGTCAAAATTACTTGACATTTAATTGTGACATTTTGCGCCGATTCATAAACAAGATAAATATAAATTACACAACTTAGTTAGTTATCATGTCACAAAAAGAATTTAAGATTAAAAAATGCCTAATTTTCATGTTTCATGTTCGTTAAAAGATAATTTTTTTTGAGTTTACACATTGAGAAAAGTTCTAAAATTTATATGTAAGAGCAATTCTTGTAAATTAAAAATATACTGTTAGATGGTTAACCTCAAGTCATCAATCTTAATATAAGTTAATAAGACTTACATATCAACCATAAGTTATTATAACTTATAGCTAATTATTATAAATTTAGCTTAATGTTTTAAACATACATACATTATTATACTCTCTAATACAAACTACAAATTGTGTCACTTGTAATTCTTATGTTAAACCTTACCTTTTTAAAACTTATCTTAAATTAATTAATAACAACTAGGTTTTAGGACCTCGCGTTTCGCGACGGGGCCATTAAATCGAACAAAAAAATACGTAAAAATGTAAAATCACGAATGTGCTGTGAATCGACGTGAAGTCAGTGTCTGTATCAGATTACGACATCAGAACTAAACAAAAGAAATAAACACGTAAATGCCAATTTACAACAAATTATCATATGTGGTACAAAAAAACGACATGTTACAGCCGCGAACCAACACAGTTTCGGTTAGTGTATATCAGCAGAGCCAACACAAATTCGTAAACATAAATTAGTAAGCCAAAAAAATATTTTAAAGACGCGGTATCAAACGTTGAAATGCGGATATAAAAGTATACAACGATAGGATATCTTTAAATTATGAAAAAAGTTTTGGTCATTGTAAAGACGGGCCGTAAAATATCGAAAGCAAAGTTGAAATCATTTAACTGACAAATAAAACATGTAAAGCCGACACTTGCCCAATTTTAATGTTTAAAATATAGTTTGTTAAATATTATAATTATTTAAAAGAAAAAGTAGATTGAAGAGAATAAAAACCATCATTTTAGTTTATAGGCTAATAATTTAGTCTGATAAAATATTAAAAAATTAAATAGTAAAAATATATATATATATATAATATTTATCACAATCTATGAAAAAAATACTGTTAAACAAAATATCCTGATACTTCATTTCAAATGTTTCTGTTTTAAAAATTGTTAATTTATATTTACTTTCTATTTATTTGAAATTTATAATTATCTTATATTTTGTGAAAAATAAAAAACTTATTTATCTATACACTTACTTAAATTTATATTTATAAGTTTAAACTAGGGGTGTTCACGGTCCGGTTTTTGCGGTTTTTATGTCAAACCGTGAACCGAACCGTTAGTAACGGTTTTTGATTTTTGTAAACCAAAACCGAGGAACTATAAAACCGAACCAAACCGAACCGTTAATAACTGTTTGGTTCCGGTTTGGTTTCGCGGTTTGGTCTTGTTCGATCTTTATACAATGTGTTCAAAATAATTCATGATATGTAAATATTACACAACTCACAATGATTTATATAATTTAACAAACAACTAATTTTTACCTTTTCATGATCTCATTTAACAAAATAAAAGGCCATTAATGTTTCTTGCATTTTCAATTTGGGCTTAGCTCACTTTTTTTTGTTTATCAATATTTGTCAATATTTAGTAGTGTATATGTGTATATACACACATATATATAATACAAAATACTATGTGTCTAGTTATAAATTTATATACATATATATATATATATATATATATATTATGAAATATTTCAAAAATACATATAAATAAATAAATCAACGGTCCGGTTTTATGCGGTTGGTTTTCGGTTCAAACCGTAAACCAAACCGTTCACTACGGTTTGGAAATTTTCAAACCAACCGACCAAGAGTAAAGAAAAAAAACCAACCGCGAAACCAAACCGATGGCCGGTTTGGGCGGTTTCGCGGTTTCGAACCAAACCATGAACACTCCTAGTTTGAACTTATTACGTTGGTATGTTCATCAAATTTTGTTATATTTAAAATAAACACAATGTTAAATATTAATCCTTTACCGATTGAAGAAACACTAATCGACCCCGGGCAGATTACAGATAATCTGGGGGTTAAATAGATGTTTCCCACGAGGGGTTAGATCCGGCAAAGATGGTTCTTCTGATAACCTGCAAAACAGACACCGTAAGCTCGTCACTGAGAAGGGGGGGTTCCTCCTTGTGACCACCCTCCGGCGTGAGAATCAGACTAGATTGCTCTTGAATATAAATGTATATTAAGAGATTGCTAGAGCAGATATCAGGTATAAGATGTAAGATACAAGATAAGATCAGATGATCATACCATTTGGGGTATTTATAGCCGAAGGTAGGTTTCCAAGAGGGTATAGCCGGCTGAATAGTATTCCTGTTCTACCAACTGTGGCCTACGCACGTGCCATGCTGGCAGTTGGTGGGTAGGCAGCGGCTGACAGTGACCAGGCCTGCTGTGTACTATTCCTTTTCCACCAACTGCAGGCTATGCACGTGGTATGACAGGAGTTGGTGAGTAGGTAGCTGCTAATAGTGACATACAGTACAAGAGCATGCTGCTCGCCATACTGTTGTCAATGGGCTGTCGTATCTCTGGTCAGATCTTTTGCCCATACCTCGTCAGGTACAGTACAAAAGATCTTCCAGTATCGTACGGACTGGCTCATTTGGGCGGGAGTATTCCCCCTCCCGCCTTTGTGCGGGATTGTTCCCGGCTTTGCTCATTCCTTCAGGTGACTACTGAATTATTGAGAGCTAAGTGCCTTGTGCGTGTAGCCTTGCTGCGCGGGTGGCCTTCCCTGATGGCTTGTATCCGCAGCTGCGGGAACAGACAGAGTACTTCACCATTGGGAGGCATTTCCTGCGGGAACAGCTTGCGTACTGCGCGTAAGGACGTCACGTCTCTGAGCATGGTGGGTCCTGCGGATCCAGTTGGTTTCTGCGCAGACGTCTCTCTTCAAGGTGAGTCCTGTGGGTCCAACTGGGCTCTGCTGGGACCTACCTCTTCAAGTCCCCCCAGTCCAATGTTCTTCTCATGAGGGTTTAATGAGTGAGGTGAACTTTTGGACTTAAGCAAAGGGTTTTTGAAAAGGGGTTTTGGTTTTAAGGTTTTCCATGGGGATTATTCCCACGGAAGTCCTTATGTCACTTGCAGAAATTCCCGACTTTCCTGCTTGATCTTTGGGTATGATGCGGGTAGGTCTGTAACCTCCTCGCAAGTCAGGAGCGTTGAGTCCCACTTGTGTGGATTCTCCATGAGGTTTTGGTAGTTTTGAACATAGTAATCAATTATGTTAAAACCACCAATTCCATCTTGGAGCTTCAAACAATGTAGTTCTCGACGTTCCCGCTATGCGGGGATGTTATTCCCGTTTCCGCAAGCATTGCCCAGAAGATCCTTCTTGGTTTCAATTCCCTGCGGAGCGCTAGGTATGTGAAGGGTTTTGCCTTGACACTGTACCCGCACTCGTCTTACGGTTACTTTACTTCCAAGGTATTCCTGGCGTCAATTCCCTGCGGGTGCTAAGTATGTGAAGGGTTTTGCCTTAACACTGTACTCGCACCTGTCTTACAGTTACTTGGTTGCCAAGGTATTCCTGGCGTCAATTCCCTGCGGGTGCTAAGTATGTGAAGGGTTTTGCCTTAACACTGTACCCGTACCCGTCTTATAGTTACTTGGTCGCCGAGGTATTCTTGGCTTCAATTCCCTGCAGGTGCTAAGTATGTGAAGGGTTTTGCCTTAACACTGTACTCGCACCTGTCTTACAGTTACTTGGTTGCCAAGGTAAGGGGTATTTTCCCGCTTTTGAATCTTTTTGAAATTTTGAAATTCGAAGAGTTGGTGAAAGGATAAGAACAGTTCAAACTATTGAAACGTCGTCCGACGGTTTCTTCTGACAGTGTCAGGACGTGCAGGAAGTTATGGCGACGTGACAGTATATGGTCATTCCAGACGCTTTTTCAGGCGCGTGGGCGCGAATTTCGGGCGCGTGGCCGCGAAATTACTGGCACGCGTCCTTTCAACAGCTGTTGCCAGCTTGCTTTTTGCTACGTGTCATAGTTTCATTGCACCTGCGATTTCTCTCTCTTCCGCATTAAATTCATCGCATTAATTGCGATTAGTATATAAAGGGGGAGAGGGTCCTTTGTAATCCACACTTTCACTCTTCTCTTCATCTTCAAAACGATTTCCGGCGAATACTCACCTTTTCAGTCGAGCATTCTCTTGAAATCGTTCTCTTTTTCATACCTGCAAGATGTCTTCTGCTCACGATCTTGAGGCTACAGCCCAGGAGGCTGGGGTGTACGCCGAGCACCCGTCATCCACGTCCGACAAGGATGACAAGAGTACTGCTGGCGAGTGCCAGTGTGCTCTGCCTGTCGATCTATATCAGTACATCGTCAGGAAGTTCATGCTCGAGTCTCTCGAGCCTGAGTTTCCTGAACCTCATCAGACGGTGTATGATGCCCCCAGAGGCAAGATCGGGGTATATGCCGCATTCTTTGTCTATGGGAATCTTAGGTTCCCTCTGACAAAGTTTGTGTACCGTGTCCTAGAGAGGCACGGTGTACACCTGACCGAGGTGCACCCGATGGCGATCGCGAAGATTCGCCACTTCTAGTGGGTGTGCCGTATTCTGGGCGTTGAGCCCTTCGTCGACCGCCTGATGACCTTCTACTCCTGGAGGTGCATCAAGGGGTGGTATACTCTGATAACCCGGATCAAGGGTTTGAAGATTTGCGCAACCGAGCGCAGTCTTCGTTCATGGAAGCGGGAGTTCTTTTTTATCTCCGCTCGCGCCATCCCCCTTGCCATGAAGTTCAAGAATGGCAAGCACTCCCCAGCCTTCACGCCTCCAACTACCAGGAGGCGGAATGGTTCTCAAAGATATCCCGAGTCCAATCTCCGGTTTACCGCTTTGCGGAGTCCGGGATGGTGATGCTCGGGATGAGCCGGGTGTAGAAGGATGCGGATACGCAAAAGATCCCGATCGTCCTTGAATACGGTTTGAACTCTGTCCCTTACGGTACGCTCTGTCTTCTTTGTTTATATAGGTTTGTCTTCTAACTGTTTTCCTTTTATTTCAGAGGGGAATGACTTGCAGTCGCTCCTGTATCCGCTGGAGGCCGATAGTCCCGCTCGGATGGGTACTCGTGCTCTAGACGAGAACGAGTTGCCCATCCTTGAACAGACGGTGGATCGGTTCGTGGAGGTCTACCCGCCAGGCCACGAGATCCTGAGCGCCAGGCGGCCAGGTAAGGCGTTATTCAACCCTCGACCCCTCAATGCTGAAACCTCTGCTGGAATTCCTCTAATCTTGTGTTCTGATGAGGAATCCGCAGATGGTCCTTCGTTGGTGCGGAAGAAGAAGGCTGCCGGCGGGAAGGGGAAGGCGAAGGTGGCCTCCACTGCCGATCCAGTGCCTCGGTCTGATTCAGAGACCGAGAGCGAGGAGGTGGCGGGGAACCCCGGTGGTGATAAGACCACTGCTCCGGAGGCTGCGACGACTGTCACCTCCGGAGAGCCCAGGATGACAACGGTGAGCGGCGTGAAGAGGCCGGCTCCATCGGGTTCATCCCCGCCTGTCCGCACTTTTAGGCTCAAGAAAACCCGTAAGTACAAACTTTATTTTTAACTTCATAGCTTTCCATCATTAATACTTATCTTCTTTTTGCAGGCGTGGATGCTACCGCATTCCAGGGTGGAGCGGGGAGGAGTACCTCCGGACCCATGACGGTAGGCTTGGTCAGCCTACCTGAGGCGACGACCAAGGCGGCTGCGCCTGCTTCCGTTGGTTCAGTTGCTCACCCAGTTGAGCCAACTGTTCCAACTACGATGACATCACCGCCGGCTGTCAGTGCCATATTTACCGCATCTTTCACTGAGCCGGCGGTTACTTTTTCTGCGGACTCTGCAGCGGCGACCACGGTTGTGAGTTCACCTACGGTGAGTTCACCTCCGTTGGTTTCTACCACCGCGGCGGCCTTCACCATGCCTCCTCCGTCATCGGCAACGACGGCCGATCCTTCAGGTATGCATGGGGCTTCTCGCCAACCTCTGCCTCCTTCCCATCTACCTGACCTCTTGGACGGATTTCCCTTGGGTTCAGGTGATGGGTTTGGCGGCTATCGGCCTGTTGTTGACCCTACAGGTGCGTAGGGTTCTTTTGGCCTCTTTTTTTTTTTTTTTTTTTATATATCATCTTTTCCTAACTGCTTTTTGTTTTTTGCAGTGTCGGATTCCAATGAAGTGTATGTTCCATGATGGAACATCCGCCGAGGAACAACCCTTCGCACACCTGTGGAGTGCGTGGAGTGGGCTCGTCACACAGCTCCCAGTGGTGCGTTGGGGGAAGCCATGGCTAGCTACCAGGAGGGTAGGCTAACCAATGAGCTTCGGGTTCTCCTGGCCCGGATGCAGCCGCGCGTCGAGCTGCTTTGTCGTGAAAACGACAAGTTAAAAGCAGCTCGTATCCAAGGAGTAGCTCAGGCGCGGGCTGTCCGGTAGGAGAATAGGAGGCTCTCCGCGGCTGCTGCGGAGAAGGAGAAGGCGTTCAAGGCCCTTGAAGTTGAAGTTCAGGCCCGTCTCGAGGCCCGTTCCAAGGCTGCCCAAGCTGTTAACGAACAGCTTCGGCTGACTAAGGAAACTGCTCGGAACGCAACTGAAAGGGCCACCAAGGCTGAAGCTGTTGCTGAGCCTCTACGCCTCGAGAATGAGGAACTTAAAGCTAAACTAGAGGCGCTCCAACAGGCTCATGATGCCTTGGCGATGGAAGACGCGAAGAAGCTCCAAGAGATCCTGGACCAGAGGGGGGTGCTTGACCAGACTGAGCGGAAACTAAAGGGCGTTGAAGAGGCTGCGGCTAAAGAAGTGTTGCTTGCCAACCTCAACAAAAGTGAAGCCGAACACGCCCGTAACCAAGCTCAAGCCACCCTCCAAGAAGCTCTGGTTGCCAAGGAATGGCTTCTTCGAGAAGCGTTGTCTCAGGTAAGCTTAACTTCATAATGTCTTTACGCTTTTCTTTGTAAATAGAAAATGTTTTGATACTTGTATTTTTTCTTTTTTTGTAGGTTGTGCATCGGGTCTTCACGGATACGTCTTATGACGATGCTATGAGCGCAGCCCTTAACGCTTCTCATGAGGATGGGGAAAAGGCCGGCTTCCTGCTTGGTCTAGGGTTCGTTGAGAAAGGCATCCCGCCTTCCAACTTCCCTTTATTTGATGTGGATACTGAAGCTGTATACGACTAAGCAGTGAATCAGTATGCCGCCTTCCCGCATCCGGTGGTGGAGAAGGTAAACGAAGTTGCCGCTGCTGATGATGGGCTAGCTATCCTTAAAGCTTTCCTTGAACCGCCACACTCTACTGATGGTGCGGGTCCAAGTGGTAGTGGTCCTAAGGCTTGATCTTGAAGATCCCTTTCCACCATTAGAGTAGATTTTTATTTTTGTATAGCTTCTTTTGTATGCGGGTATGTACCCAGCAATCTTTGTAATAATTGAATTTCGATGGAATAAAGATTATTTGCCAATCCCTTGCCTTGTTTATTTCACGCATATTCTGATTTAACTTAGCAATTTCTTTAGTACTTAGATAATTTAACTTTTCAACGTGGTAGATAATAAGTTAAAGTTTTGCGTCCTCTTTCATGATTGTGCGGATAAGACCGTCACTTGCACTTAGTAGGATGGCTAAACTTTACCTATATCTGACCTGCGTGGAAGTTTTCCTCATCTTTTCCTTTGAAATTTGCTAAGTGTTTAGAATAAGTTAACCTTTGAACGTGGTAGATAATAGGTTGAAGTTTTGCTTCCTCGTTCGTGATTGTGCGGGTAAGACCGTCACTTGCACTTAGTAGGATGGCTAAACTTTACCTATATCTGACCTGCGTGGAGGTTTTCCTCATCCTTTTGTTCGAAATTTTCTAAAGTATTTTGAGTAAGTTAACCGCTCGACGCGCGGTTGTCAATAGGTTCGGTTTCCTCTCATGATTTGTGCGGTTAGGACCGGCACTTTCATTTAGTGGGATGACCAAAGGTTACCTATGACTGACCTGCGTGAAGGTTTACCGTTTTTTGGGTTTATGCGGGTTTTGCCGCCTTCCCCACGCAACGACTTTCTACATAATTATGCGGTGAGTACCGGCATCTGTGTTGAATAAATTAACCGTTCGACGCGCGGTTGTTAATAGGTTAAGTGTTCAGTTTCCTCTATCATGATTCGTGCGGATAGACCGGCACTTTCATTTAGTGGGATGACTGAACTTTACCTTTAACTGACCTGCGTGAAGGTTTGCCGTTTTTTTAGGTTTATGCGGGTTTTGCCGCCTTCCCCACGCAACGACTTTCTCCGTAATTATGCGGTGAAAACCGGCATATTCGTGTGGAAAGTTCATAGTATAAATGTAAAATCATCAGCGTCGATGTTCTAAGGAGAATCATTTCCATTAGAAGTGGCTCTGGGCCTTTTCTTTACAAATTTGGAATTGATCTACATGCAAACTGTGTAATTGAGCTCCCTTCCATGTTGTTGGGATGGGAGTGCCATCGAGCCGATATGCACCTGGTTAGGGATCTCGTTGTTTACGCAGTATGTAGTCTCCGTCATTGAAGCTGTAATTTTATTCGTGTTTTCCCCAGCTGGGGTTCTACACGCATCAGCCTGCTCAGCGTACGTTACGCCACGAGGTGTGCGAGCGTCCCATCTCTGACAAATGCTTCGACGATGTCCTTTACGTCTGTGCATTCTTCAGTGTTGTGGCCTTTTGTCCTGTGAAAGTCACAGTATTTGCTCCGATCAGCATTGTGACGATGTCGGATTATTGGAGCCTTTGGCCATGGGAGCTCCTCAGTGGCGAATATCTCGGTGACGCTTTTGGTGAGTGGCGTCCATCTGGAGTTCTGGTTCGACTGTACGTTATCCCTTCCGCCTAACCGATGTTGCAAGCCGGATGAGGTGTCAAAGTTTACCCTTGACTGCCAAATGCCTAGCTTCCGCTTTTTGTTTAGTCGGGCGGTAAGGATGTTGTCTTCTCTTGTTTTCTGGGTGTAGAGGTTTGTGCTTTGGGGAAGATCTCTACCCAGTTGCTTCTCCGTTTCCGCAAAGCGTTTAGCTGCTGTCATGATGGCATCCCATGTGGATGGCATGCCATCTTTACCCGTTAAGGTGCGGATGAGCTCTGGGTCGTTTGCGCCCTGGATGAAAGCAGCGCGAACAAGATCTTCGCTAATATTACCCAGACTTAGCTTCTTTGAGTTGAAGCGAGTGATGAAGTCTGGCAAAGATTCATCTTCCTCTCGAATGCATTTGAGGATTGTCCATTGCTCTTCGGTATACTTTCTTTGTTGGCTGAAGTGTTGGCTAAATTTTTGTTGGAAATCTTCCCAATCGTAGATGTGGTGGACCGGTAGACGATCGAACCACGCTCTAGCTGCCCCAACAAGCGTCATTTGGAACATGTAACACCACGTAGGTTCCGTCCAACTACTGACGGTTGCCCCCGCTATGAACCTGTTCAAATGATCGTCTGGATCAGATACACCATCGTAAGTGCCGATGTTGGACATCTGTTTGGCACTTTTCGGGACGATTGCTTCCGCAATGTCCCTTGCAAATTTGGACGTTCCCGCCTTTGCAGCAGTTGGTGTAAATGTTTTGGAGAAGTCACGTGGGTTTCCACCTGCGTTTTTTGGTTTGAAGGTTTCTCCAAAACGCCTTCTCGGTTGGGAGTCTGTTTCCTTACGCTTCCCTTTCGCCCTATGACGAGGGTTTGCGTCACTATCGGATTCCTCCGAATCATTGTCCCAGTACTCTCCGAATTCCTTGGGCTGTTGGAGTGAACGTAAGCGTTCATCCAACTCGGCTTGGAATTCTTTTTGACGTGCTTCCGCCCACACTTTAACTTCATCGAGTGTTTGGCGGGGGAGCCTCGTTCGTTGTCTCTCTAACTGGGTATCGGTGAATCCCAGTGAGCGATTATTTACTGCACTTGCCCCAGCTTGGGTAACTGGGGTAGTGTTCGTAAAATTTACTGCACTTGCCCCGGCTTGGGTAACCGGGGTAGTGTTCGTAAAAACTGTGTAGTCGCCGGTATTCCCCTGAGTAGTTGGGGTTGTGGTTACCGGAGTTTCTTTAACCATCTTTCCAGAAGTTTGAAAAAACTGAAAAGAAATGAAGTTCTAGCTTTTATGCACGGATGGCGCCAATGAAGAAACACTAATCGACCCCGGGCAGATTACAGATAATCTGGGGGTTAAATAGATGTTTCCCACGAGGGGTTAGATCCGGCAAATATGGTTCTTCTGATAACCTGCAAAACAGACACCGTAAGCTCGTCACTGAGAAGGGGGGGTTCCTCCTTGTGACCACCCTCCGGCGTGAGAATCAGACTAGATTGCTCTTGAATATAAATGTATATTAAGAGATTGCTAGAGCAGATATCAGGTATAAGATGTAAGATACAAGATAAGATCAGATGATCATACCATTTGGGGTATTTATAGCCGAAGGTAGGTTTCCAAGAGGGTATAGTCGGCTGAATAGTATTCCTGTTCTACCAACTGTGGCCTACGCACGTGCCATGCTGGCAGTTGGTGGGTAGGCAGCGGCTGACAGTGACCAGGCCTGCTGTGTACTATTCCTTTTCCACCAACTGCAGGCTATGCACGTGGTATGACAGGAGTTGGTGAGTAGGTAGCGGCTAATAGTGACATACAGTACAAGAGCATGCTGCTCGCCATACTGTTGTCAATGGGCTGTCGTATCTCTGGTCAGATCTTTTGCCCATACCTCGTCAGGTACAGTACAAAAGATCTTCCAGTATCGTACGGACTGGCTCATTTGGGCGGGAGTATTCCCCCTCCCGCCTTTGTGCGGGATTGTTCCCGGCTTTGCTCATTCCTTCAGGTGACTACTGAATTATTGAGAGCTAAGTGCCTTGTGCGTGTAGCCTTGCTGCGCGGGTGGCCTTCCCTGATGGCTTGTATCCGCAGCTGCGGGAACAGGCAGAGTACTTCACCATTGGGAGGCATTTCCTGCGGGAACAGCTTGCGTACTGCGCGTAAGGACGTCACGTCTCTGAGCATGGTGGGTCCTGCGGATCCAGTTGGTTTCTGCGCAGACGTCTCTCTTCAAGGTGAGTCCTGTGGGTCCAACTGGGCTCTGCTGGGACCTACCTCTTCACCGATATTTTTGTTTAACCATTATTAGCAAATAATTTAAAATTATGGTCCGCAAATAAAAGTATATCACAAATATCAAATTTTAAATTCTCTCAAATTTCGTATTTCATTTAACTCAAATTAAACAGATATTTACTTTGTAAAAGTATATATGTATCAGGTGTTATATGCAAATTCTTTAACTTAATTTGCTAAAATTCTACACCGTCAGGTTTGAAGGTCTAATTAAATTGGTGACAAACATGTATGGTTTATTGTTTATGGCTCTTATGATAGATCCAAATAATTAAGTAAAAAGTTTTGCCTATCAAACTGCATACTAACATATTTGAAATTGGTTATGAATTATACGAATCATTTTACATTCTTAAAAGGTAATACGGATATGTAACACATCAAGTTAAGATAAATTGAGCATTTAAAATTTTTTTTGATTCCGATACAAAAGAATTATAAAAATGAATTGTTACATGTAATCATTGAATTGTTACATGTAATCATTACATTTATTTGAGGCACTGCTGTAAAAATCGTTAGTCGCTAGTCAGGTGGTGAGGTGAGAACTAACGATTAATCATGATTAATCAATTGTTAATTGAGATTAATCGACGCATAGTATGTATTTTTACAACACTGATGTGAGGTATTGTTAGAAAAGTACCATAATTATTAATTCTAAAAAAGGTACAATTTTTCAACCGATTATTCAAACATATAGACATCTTTGAATATTCACGTCATACTATTTATTCAGCTTGTGTAATATACGAGTTTTTTTGTTCTAATTCTTGTAATTTTAATGTAAATCGTCATTCTATGATGATTTTATTTTTTAATGTATTGCTCTTGTATATTAAAAGTTACAGATTTTCATGGGTTACCCGTATAGTATACGGGTAGGCTTGGTTATACATACACCATGGAGGTTATTCGGACCAGAAGAGCCTATACAAGTTGTATATGGTCTATACGGCTCGTATAGGTGTAGAGTCAAGTCATTTTCAATCAGAGAGTGTCAATTTTATTTTATTTATATCGTACAACCCCTGTACGAGTCGTATAGGGCTACACGACTTGTAAAGAGTCTGTTTGACTCGTATAGTTTTTTTTTTATTTTTTAAGATTACTTTAAAATTACAAAATATTAAAAATAATATTCGAGTTGGTTACAAAGTAAAAACACGTTATTTAAAAGTAAATATTTTGCTTCATACATAACAACCTACAAAGAACATGAGCGTTTCTAGGTAACGGCTCTTTAGATGTGGTCATGCAATCCATTTTGGTTAACACCCATATAAGCTATCTAAGCTTTTGAAATATAATTGCTATAAAAATAATTTCGTTTGTTAATATAGATGTCTTGACTTGCACGTGTTAACTCAACTTTTGAAATATAGTCTTTATAAAATTATAGTAGTTCAATGCCTTATAGATACATGACGAATGAATTAGAAGTTGTTGGGTGACGAATTATAAAGCAACCCAAAAATCTTACATGGTTTGAGCAAGAAAAGCTGATACCTGGGTTGTACGGGTCATATATCATCCATACAGCTTGTATTGTATAAACCATAAAATAATTATAAATCTCTGATCAAAGTACAGGCTGACATGCTGTCTATACGAGTCGTATAGATCCTATACGGCACATATAGGTCAGACGACTCGTATAGGTTCCATACGAGCTAGAATATCTATACAGCTCGTATAGACTGCAAAAAGCTGTCACACTGTCACCTTCGTATGCATGTCAATAAGTGAGGTTTATACGACTTGTATAGGTCCTATACGAGTCGTATAGCCTTATTCACACACCATGAGAATGGTGTTTGTATATAACCATCCGTACGGGTATCAAACTAGTTGTTTATATAAGCTGATAAGAAGATAGCATTTATTTTGCTTTGTCACTATAAATCCAAATGAAGTTACTATTTGACCAAATAAACACTTTCCCGAAAGTCGGCAAGTTGAAAGTCTTAGACCTTTTTTCTAGACGTGTGAAGATTATACCCCTTAAGTTCTTCCAAAATTGATAGTTGGTATGTTGGGGTGAACCAGAAAAGTTTGGGTAGAGCAGGATCTAAGCGTTGGCTAGGTAAGCGCCCTGTAATAAGAGGAGTAGTTATGAACCCTGTAGACCATCCACATGGGGGTGGTGAAGGGAGGGCCCCAATTGATAGAAAAAAACCCACAACCCTTTGGGGTTATCCTGCACTTGAAAAAAGAAGTCGAAAAAGGAATAAATATAGTGGATTTACATAGTGGATTCTCGGCTCTTTACTTCCAGTTGGTGTCTTCGGTGGTGGACCAACTATTTCGAACTTTTTTTCTTTTTTCTTTTTTTTTTCTGAATGTCATTTCGACCTTTTTAATTATAACTTTTATAACACTTAATATTTCATAATTTACGTATCGATAAATTTGATCCGGTTCTTTCACAAAGTTAATGTTAGGTTTTTATATGATTTTAAAGCGTGAATACTTTGGTTCTTCGTTATGTTACATTGACTTTTACTAAGTTCTTTTTACAACAAAAAACATTGCTATAGAGAAATCAGGATAATGCTTTGGCTTCAACGTTGACATCTAAACTCTTTTGTAGTTGGTCTATAACGGCTATAATGGAGCCTAAGCACTAGCTAACCGACACCAAATGAGCTAAAGCAGAACCAGCTCTTTTACTTTTCTATAGCCGACTCGTGACATATGTGGCATGATATCTAATGTCATGTTACTTTTTTCATGTTATTATGCGTCAGCTCAAAAGAAACCCAGTGAGTAGAATTTGCCAATATATCAAAATGTGATCGAGTGTTTTTGGATTTAATTATTTTTCCGAATAAAATTTCTTTTGACTATTTTGGGATATTTTAACATGGCTATTTTAGTATCTTTCCCATTTTTTTTACCTCTAATAACTTTCAAGTACTTATTATTTTTTCAAGAAATAATAAACCATCTAGAATTTTTCAATTTGCTATATATGTTTTTAAATAACATTTTTTTTTCTAACAAGTTAAATCCACCGTTAGTTATAACAATACATTTAACACCGTATGCAATTACATTCCTAACACATTATCGGTACATCCATATCTCGATTTGAGTTTATAGATAACTAGATTTTATCCCCCGTATTACGGGGGTTGTTTTACATTTTTCGTTTTTAATATTTATATATGTATATTTGGATTTTAATTTTCTTTATTGCAATAAAGTTAATAATATACGTAAGGTTTGATGATGAAAAGGTTTCATAAATAAATGATATGCTATAACACATTTAAAAGCAATCTGGATTTGGTGACCCATGACCCGCTTATGTTTTTTACTATAAAATTGTTTATTAATTATAAATAATATCTTTTTTTTAATTGGATATTAAATTTTAGTATATCCCTATTTTATAGGATTTTCATATCAAATAATTGGTAAGATTAATTTTTAATTTAATGAGATGTTATAACCCATTTAAGAGCCACCTGGTTTTGGTAACTCATACCCATGAATTTGGGTTAAATCAATGAGAGGCATTCATTTAAAAATCAAGCAATCTGGTGGCTTACATAAAAATGGGGAGTGACCACATCGTGACACGTAGGATTTTAGGGTTTTCGTTTATATATATTATAGATTTCGATTCATGCATGCTTAGTTACAATGAGAGGATATTTCTAGATCTAATTTCTATTGAATCGAGTCCTGATTATTCAAGTACTTTTATCCCATAAAAATGTGTGTTTGGCCCATCAATTGGGAAAATTCTCCCTTTTAGAGAGAGGATTCCTAAAGTAGCCCTTTTTTTCTTAAAATTATTTAAGATTTGGACTGCCAAGACGCATTGAGAAAAAATAAAAATAAAGGGAGAGCTGTCCAAATTTTGAAGGAAAGTCATGTAGGAGACGAGATTTTGGGAAATAATTAATGTAAAGTCCAAATTTTTTTGTAATCTTGGAATAAAAAGTTCAGATTTTTTCAAAACTTTTTTTTTCAAAAATCGTCTTGAGAGACTGTTTTTTTTATGTTTCCTACCTTTCCCGTCCATATTTGTAAATTCTTGGAAAAATATATTTTTTACAATTATACCCCTGAACCACCACCACCACCTTGAATCACCACCATCACCGACGCCGTCGGCCCCACCCCATCACCACCACCGTCACTACCACCATAACCGCCTCCACCACCACCAAGAAATCTCACCGGAATTTCCCTATCCATATTCATTCAAATTCCCCTGTCTTGCCCTAATTCATAATAACCCAATTCAATCACAAGTCAAATCATGCATTCAGTAACCTTAAAGCTCTTCACTGAATTCAACACCACCATCGATTCAAGACACGCGTCGCCGCATCGGACAACCGGAGATGTTCCGGCCAGCTTAAATTGCCGTAATCTGAGAACGAGAAACTGTAGAATAATAATCGCACGTGTGTCGGAGCAAGACGCCGGTGGAGCTGAGAGTCAGAGTCAGCAGCAGAATTCGAGTTCGTTTTTTGTATGGAATCAGACTTATGCTCTGCTGAAACAACAAATGGAACTTGTCGCCAAATCGGCTTATTTAATGAAAAACTGCTTTGAGAGCAAAGAAACTATTCAAAGTTATCCGGATATTGGAGAAGCTGCATTTGGGAAATACGGGCGGTTAATTATAGCAGTAAGTTGAAGATAGTTTATGCAGGCAGTTATTTCAGTTCAATTAGATAATTGGTATCTTTGAAGCTGTTTTGATAATAATCTAGTTTCTGGTTTCCTGCAGATCATTTTGTACACATCACTAATCACAAAGTAAACTTAAATTCATTATGAATATGGATAGGGAAACTCCGGTGAGATTTCTTGGTGGTGGTGGAGGCGGCTATGGTGGTAGTGACGGTGGTGGTGACGGTGGTGGTGATGGGGTGGGGCCGACAGCGTCGGTGATGGTGGTGGTTCAAGGTGGTGGTGGTGGTGGTGGTTCAGGGGTATAATTGTAAAAAATATATTTTTCCAAGAATTTAAAAATATGGACGGGAAAGGTAGGAAACATAAAAAAAACAGTCTCTCAAGACAATTTTTGAAAAAAAAAATTTTGAAAAATCTGAACTTTTACTCCAAGATTACAAAAAAATTTGGACTTTATCTTCATTATTTCCCAAAATCTCGTCTCCTACCTGACTTTCCTTCAAAATTTGGACTGCTCCCCCTTTATTTTTATTTTTTCTCAATGCGTTTTGTCAGTCCAAATCTTAAATAATTTTAAGGAAAAAAGGGCTACTTTGAGAATTCTCTCTCTAAAATGGGCTATTTTGGGAATTTTCCCCCATTAAAATTGTATGTCCATCATGTATCTTGTTGACTTTGTATATATATACTTACTAGATTTTATCCCCCGTATTACAGGGATTGTTTTACATTATTCGTTTTAAATATTTATATATGTATATTTAGATTTTAATTTTATTTATTGTAAAAAAGTCAATCATTAATATACTTGAGGTTTGATGATAAAATGGTTTCACAAATAAATGATATGTTATAATCCGGTTTAAAAGCTATCTGAGTTTGCTTGAGAGAATTGTTGTTTTAAATTTTTTGCTTTTTAATATTTATTTTTTGGATATTAATTTTTTTTATTGTAAGAAAGTTAATAATATACTTAGAGTTTGATGATGAAAGAGTTTCATAAATAAATGATACGTTATAACCCGTTTAAAAGCTATATGGATTTTGTGACACATGACCCGCTTATGTTTTTTTACTATAAAATTGTTTATTAATTATAAATAATATATTTTTCTTTTTAAATTGGATATTAAATTTTAGTATATCCCTATTTTATAAGATTTTCATATCAAATAATTAGTAAGATTAATATTTAATTTAATGAGATGTTATAACCCATTTAAGAGCTATATGGTTTTGGTAAAACCCATACCCATGAATTTTGGTTAAATCAATGAGATGCATCCATTTAAAAATCAAGCAATCTGATGGCTTCCATAAAAGGGGGAAGCGACTACATCGCGACACGTAAGATTTTAGAGGTTTCGTTTATATATATTACTAGATTTTATCCCCCGTATTACGGGGGTTGTTTTACATTATTCGTTTTTAATATTTATATATGTATGTTTGGATTTTAATTTTATTTATTTTAAGAAAGTTAATAATTAATATACTTGAGGTTTGATGATGAAATGGTTTCACAAATAAATCATTTGTTATAATCCGGTTTAAAAGCTATCTGGGTTTGGTGATACCCATTACCCGTTTATTTTCTTTATTATAAAATTGTTTCTTAATTATAAATAATATATTTTTTTAAAATAAAATAGGATATTATTTTTAGTAAATTCCTATTTTATAAGATTTTCATATCAAATATTTGATAAAATTATTTTTTAATATAATGAGATGTTATAACCCGTTTAAGAGCTATCTGGGTTTAATGAGACCTTTACCTGTGAATTTGGGTCAAATGCGTGAGAAGCCTTCATTTACAAATAAAAGTAATCTGATGGCTTGAGAGAATGGTTGTTTTACATTTTTCATTTTTTAATATTTATTTTTTGGATTTTAATTTTCTTTATTGTAAGAAAGTTAATAATATACTTAGGGTTTAATGTTGAAAGGGTTTCATAAATAAATGATATGTTATAACCCGTTTAAAAGCTATATAGATTTGGTGACCCATGACCCGCTTATGTTTTTTACTATAAAAATGTTTATTAATTATAAATAATATCATTTTCTTTTTAAATTGGATATTAAATTTTAGTATATTCCTATTTTGTAGGATTTTCATATCAAATAATTGGTAAGATTAATTTTTAATTTAATGAGATGTTATAATCCGTTTAAGAGCTATCTGGTTTTGGTAAGACTCATACCCATAAATTTGAGTTAAATCAATGAGAGACCTCCATTTAAAAGTCAAGAAATCTGATGAATTCCATAAAAGAATGAAACGACCACATCACGATACATAGGATTTTTTGGGTTTACGTTTATATATATATTATAGATACAGATATTATAGATATTAACGCAAATACCTCTCTCCTAAAGTTGTACAAATGTTGCTCTCAGAATTGTTTCTATACTTATTATATGAAAACTTTCTTTTTAAACAAAAATAGTTTCTAATGGTATTTTTAAAATCCAACTACTAGAAATAATCGATCACATTTTGCAATAGCAATAGGAGGTTTTATCTTTTGTATTTGTCCCGACTACGAGCTCAACGATGGAAGGAAAACCTCGCATTGAAGGCCTGGCACCGCCCATTTGCCATGCTAGTATCTAATGTTTTTTCCGTTCCAATTAAGCCTTGAATATATGATGTTCTTCCTGTTCCCAACTAGGCTGTTTGGTAGCCTCTTAGTAGAAGCTGCCCAACACTGTTTTGACTAAGGTTATTCTTTGCCCAAACACAAATTAGTTTTTGCTTTACAGTTTAGTAATCTTACATGGTTTCCTAAGTACTAAATTTTTTCATGTTTTCTTCCACTTGTACGGGTAGTTGGCATTTTTATTAAATAAATATATGATTGCTTTGCTGTTGAAAAAACAATGAAGCAAGTAAACTGATATTAATATTGAATCTAGTTTCCAAAACATTATCCATTTATAAAGGTTTTTGGTGACTGCATTTTGGAGTGTAGTTAAGTTAACCCAAAAGAGCAAAGCTGGTCGGCTGATGGATGCACCCCACCACCCACCCCGCGGACACTCCCGAATATCTATGGCTGTAAAGCTATCGAACGTTAGGTTGCTTTTTCCAAATATCAAAATCTTATTATTTTTCTTACTTTTTCCGCTCACAAATTCGTAATATATAAATATAAAAATAATTAAAGTATAATGAGTCAATTTCAAGACTGATCACTTTCAAACACAGTAACTAAATTATAGTCATTTTTAATCGGAAATGCAACCTTATGAACAATCTAGATTACAGCGTATTGGTCGATCGATGATAATTCATAAATAAAAAAAGTATTATTGGTTAAATTACTTGTATGAACTATTAAAATTTGCGCTTTAAATATACGAAGAGTGATAGAACATTCTCCACTAAATTCCTAAATGGGGAACCAAACAAAAGGAGACCCCCATTCATATAAAAGAATCACAATGCTACCAGCACATCATCATTACAAGCCAGCAACTCCAGTTCAATCTTACCTTTATATTCATATTCAAATTTCATAATTAAAGTTCACATACAAATTCATATAGGATAGCATACTACATTATAAACATGTTGCTACTACTAATTATTTTATTAAAAAATAGGTTGCATATTTAAATCAAACGTAGTGGTAGAGGGGGAATCGCCCTCCTCATGTCCCAAAATACATTGACCTTACCTTCTACCAATTTCAACCGTTTTGTACATAACGGTGAGAAACATTTAAGCACCCAAAACTCCGCCCCCGGGGAGGGGGACCCCTCCAAAACGTCCTATTGAGAATGGTCTAACAAATTATTTTCTTTAAAAGATATTAAACACACTAATTTTATCAAGTAACAACTAACCAAAAAGCTAATATTGCCTGTTCAGTTTTTAAAAGGTAATATAATACTATCTAATTTGTATAATTGAGAGCTTTGGTTCCATAAATTTTTTTAGAGCTATTATTTTGACCATTTTTGTAATTACATTCAAGGTTTATTGAAATTTGAGTTAGTTTGATTGTTGAAGGAATGCTTCCTAACTCCCGATATACTAATCTATCTGAGTTCCAGTCCCTATGATAGCAGCTTATTTTTACTTATCCTTCTATGTATTGATTGATGTACTAAATTTTTTAAGTATGTTTTATTTATTTGTTCTGTTTGATTGTTGTACTAGTTTTTTTAGGGATGTTCTGTGCGATATTTTTAAATGGGCAGGGATTTCTGCTAAAAAGGAGGCCCCTGTTAACTTTCTTACAGATCCGCGTGAAGGGAGGTCTACGTTAAGGCCAGCTGATATTCTTGTGTTTGGGTGGACAGGGGGGAAAACACGCTTGTGTGGACCTTGCAGGAGTGTCTCCTCTTGTCGGGCTCCGAGACCGTGGGTTTGTTGTGGGTCAGGCTGCGATGAAGGCCGAATTGGGCAAAGCTATCAAACACGAAAAAGCCTGCTTAGAGAATCAACATGTGTTTCTCCTCTTTGCTTTTGATACTTTTGGGTTTCTAGCCCCGGAGGCTGTGAATTTTCTGAGCAGGGTTCAACGGGTAATACATGGTACCCTTTCGGCCCCTACGTCCCAAAGCTTCGTTTTTAGTAGGATTGGCTTTGCTATACAAAAGGGGGTTGCGGCGCAGCTTGTTGCCTGTTTGCCTGCCACTTTATTGTAATTGTTTTGAATTTAATGAAAGTACTTAAAAATTGCAGTTTTATTTGTTTCTTTTGTTTTATATGTTAATCTGACGAAATTATTGTTTAGGTTTAGTGTCCGTACATGTAATGAACCTAACTGATACCAATCGAATTTGCATCGAGGCGTCAAATAACGCCAGCGTCTTTGTTTTAAATATGCTAACTTGACGGAACTATTTTTGGGTTTAGTTCCGAAACGTAATAAACGTAGCTATATCGACCAAATGCAACGACTGTGTTTTACCGACGGAATAAATGTTGATTTAAGTATGTTAAAATTTTGTATAATGTGCCATACTGCTATCACTACTATTTTAGATGTTTACTAATTTGTGTTTTAAGTTTAATGTATGTGCTTATATGAACCTAACCGATACCAACAAAATTCATGTCCGTTACCACAATGCGACGAGTTGCTGCCTAGTTAGTTATATTTTACTAAGGTAAGTGATTTGTGTACTAATAAGTTATTATTCATCATTTAAAGATATTAACTTAAGACCCTCCCTCCTTTTATCAGATATTGAATGATTGTATACATATGAGCAACACCATGTGAGTGAAACCCCAGTCTCCAACGGTCGTTTATATTACCGTTAGTGGAGATTTAATCTTAATATAATATTTTAGTATGCATCCCTAATCCATTTGTGGTTGAGCACAAGAATGTTTAAAAGAAAGTTCCCCTAATTAAATATTAATAACAATTTAACTTTATATATTATTTACTAGGTTTGATCCCCTATATTACGGGGGTTTTGTATTTTTTGTTTTTTAATATTTATTTTTTAAATTTTAATTTTCTTTATTGTAAGAAAGTTATTAATATACTTAGGGTTTGATGATTAACGAACAAATAAATGACATGTTAAAAGCTATCTGAATTTGGTGACACATGATCCACTTATTTTTTTTCACTATCAAATTGTTTCTTAATTATAAATAATATTTTTTTAAAAATCGGATATTAATTTTAGTATATCGCTATTTTATATGATTTATATGATTTTCATATCAAATATTTGGTAATAAAAATTTTTAATTTAATTTATTCCCTGTATTACGAGGGTTGTTTTACCTTATTCGTTTATAATATTTATATATTTTTTTGAATTCTAATTTTATTTATTATAAGAAAGTTAATAATATACTTATGGTTTGATAATAAAAGAGTTTCATGAATAAATGAGATGTTAGAACCCGGTTTAAAAGTTATCTGGGTTTGGTGAGACCCAAGACCCGCTTATTTTTTAGTATAAAATTGTTCTTAATTATAAATAATATCTTTTTAAAAAAATCATATATTAATTTTTAGTATATCCCTATTTTATAGGATTTTCACATCATAAATGAGATGTTATAACATGGTTTAAAAGTTATATGGGTTTGGTGAGACACAAGGCGCGCTTATTTTTTTACTATAATATCGTGTCTTAATTATAAACAATATCTTTTTTTAAAAGAAATCATATATTAGTTTTTACTTTATCCCTATTTTATAGGATTTTCATATCAAATATCTGGTGAGATTAACTTATAATTTAATGAGATGTTATAACCCCTTTAAGGGTTATCTGTGTTTGGCGAGACCCATACCCGTAAATTCGGGTTAAATGCATGAGAAACCTCTATTTATAAATAAAGCAATCTGATGGCTTGAAAAAAATAGGAAGCAACCAGAGAGCTTTTAAATGTTTCGTTTATATATATTACTAGATTTTATCCCCCGTATTACGGGTTTTTTACATTATTCGTTTTTAATATTTATATATGTATATTTAGATTTTAATTTTAGTTTTTTAATATTTATTTTTTGAATTTTTAATTTTCTTTATTGTAAGAAAGTTAATATGGATTTGGTGACCCATGACCCTCCTATGTTTTTTACTATAAATTTTTTTATTAATTATAAATAATATCTTTTTCTTTTTAAATTGGATATTAAATTTTAGTATATCCCTATTTTATAGGGTTTTCATATCAATTAATTGGTAAGATTAATTTTTAATTTAATGAGATGTTATAACCCGTTAAAAACTATCTGGTTTTGGTAAGACCCATTCCCATTAATTTGGGTTAAATTGATGAGAGACCTTTTTTTAAAAATCAAGCAATCTGGTGGCTTCTATAAAACGGGGGAGCGACCACATCACGACACGTAGGATTTTAGGGTTTTCGTTTTTATATATTATAGATTATATAGATAAGAAAACATACTTAAATTGAATCTTAACTCGTCTAATTTTTTACAACTGATTTAATCGTTTTATTTATTTTCATATTTAAACATAATTTTTTATCATGTGTTCACCAAGTAGTTCTACGGTTTTAAGTTTTTAACAAAAAATTATAGGGCAAATAAGGTAGTGAACATAATTTCGAATAGTTGATTAAATAAATCGGTCTGATTGGTTAGGTTGAAATTTACCATCGTAAACTTCTATCGGCAACCCAACACTAATTTGGCGATATTTGCCACAATATATTATTTAAAGTTTCATAGGTAACATACGCAAAAAATGTATTAATCTAAAAACATTGACACGTGTGTAACTCGCACGTTGTGGTACATTAAAACGTGAAATAACAATATTTAGATCAAAATGTAAAGCATCGTTATCATAGAAAAGAATAATCAAGTCGTAATGGTAAACAACTCATCTAAAAAGGGAATAAAAAGTAACAGAAAGAAAATAACTTGTGTGTTCCTACTTAGATGAGTTGTGCATTATCACACGCAAGTCCGTTTTCAATGAAACTTACATTGATACATTTAAAACGTAAATAAAAATAAGAACACCGCAGTTGCATATTTGAAAGTTTGTAATATATCATATTTTAAAAGTTGTAATTTAAGGCAGTTGCATATTTGAAAGTTTGTAATATATCATATTTTAAAAGTTGTAATTTAAAAACAAAAAGAAACACAGTTAAGTATGATGGATTTCAAGGTTTAATCATTCCATAGAATATTAAATATATTGTAAAATTCAATGCTTTAAATGGTTTGGTTAACTAATAACAAATTAACTAAGGGAAGAGATATTATGGGGGGAAGGGTCACTCATAGATATTATGCACCAGCTAATTCTATACTGTCATCTTATTTCTATCCTTAATTACCCAGAAGCCACAAAATTACTGACAGTTGCTACCCATAATTACTATAAAACTTTATTAATTCATTTTAATTCTTTAATGATCAACAATGAATCAATTTTATATGGCAAACATTTTCCATAAAATGAAGTCGTACACTTTACCCATATAGGATGGTGGTGGTGTTGCCATGTGGTTTGAAATCCATCCACCCTACCCATATGGGTGCCCCGCCCTCTCTTATAAATAGGTTCAAACTACGTATCACTAAATACTTCACTACTAAGACCGTCCACAGTCACAAAGTTATGGTGGTGTTTTGGAGCCAAAACGTCGGGAACACTCCCCCCCCCCCCCCGTTTTAGGTTATTTTTTGGTACTGGCTTCTTGTACATATTGTTGGTGTGGCACGAGTTTTGAGAGTCTTGTGAGAGAGATGCGTTTTGGGGGCATTTTCCCATTGCACCCACTTTGTGAAAAATGCCCAAAAGCTGACTAGGAGCCACATGGTACAAAACGTCCGAGTGTGTCTAGTTTTGACTGCACGTGTTCTAATATACATTTTCCTATGAGTTAAATATACACCAAATTACACGAGTATATTAATTCTAGACAAAATAGCAAAAGATACCCTTTATGTTTGTACATTTTTTCAATTGACGTCCTTTAACAAATTTAATAACAGAAAACATCTTTTATATTTAAAAACTCTATCACGTTTTGTCCTTTAACCCTAAACCTAGTTAAAATTTTTCATTAAACCTGGTCATGTGCAAGATACATGAGGGTATTTTTGTAACTTTACATGTTTATTTAATAACTAAAAAAATTATATACAACAATCTGACACTCTCTCTCCCCATCTCTTCTCTCTCTCTCTCAACTCTATTTCTCCCAGCTACCGTCACCGTCACCACCTACTACCACCATTAGGGTAGCCACAAAACCGGGCATCTTCATGATGCTGATTTGCGATGACAGTAGAGGTTACAACCCTCTTGTTTTCCGGAGACCAAAAGAAGCCCACTTTGTAACGTCCGTAAATTCTGATAAAAGATTTAGCCTTGTAGTGATTGCATACACCTTCGGGCTTGACCCGACATTCTTCCGAGAACTCCTGGCCACCCTCGTAAACGTTTCTCACTTAACTTCCCACCCAAGTTGCTACACACTTCATACTGGAGGGACTAGAGTGTAAATTATTATTTTATATCATAAAACAAACTCTAGCTTTTCGTTTTCCTTGCCTGGCCAATCGCACAGCAGCAGCCACTTTAGGCCTGCGATTTTCTTTTTTCCAGCCAACATCAAGGTGTAAAAATCTAATTCAAGGTTAGTCCCATGTCCCCTCTAGTCTTTTACACCTTAAACCATCCTTATACATTGCGTATTGATTGTTAAACCGCTTGTTTTAGGCTTACCGGGTGGCTGTCCAAGTGGGCAGTTTCGGGGCTGTTTCGGCTAAAGTTTTTGCACCACTATCTTCTTAGGTATGTCACTTACAACATACTAAAATTTCATGGCCAATGGAGGTGTTTAGGTCGGTCAATCGATTTTAGTTCGAAAACTAGGGTTTATCGGGTGTAGGATTGGCAATTGTTGAGTTTGATGCGTTAATCGATCGGATGACTGATCGAATCAGTTTGTACAGCACTAGGGGGGTTTAAGGGTTGTGGGAAAATTAAAATTTTGATACTCGGGGCTGTTTTGGTTGGTGATTGGTCAATCGAGTCGGCGGTGCGCGAATTTTCGTTTAAATGTTAAATTGAAAGTTGTAAAAAGGAACCGTCAACCCTATCAACTCGGGTGACATAATTATGATGTAAGAAAATGTTAAGATGGGAATTTGGTCCATTTGGGGCTGATTCGTTTGACAATTTGTTTTAAGATTTATTATGCGCGTATTCGACTTGATTTGATTACCGGCGGGTGAGTTGTGCTTTATGGTTAGCCCCGGCCATAATCGTAGGGTGGATTTGGTTAGTTGAAAGGTTTTAGGGGCTGAGGTAAAGTAATTGGATTTGGGTTGGGCCTCGGCCCAAGTTGTTGGGCCTTGGGCCAAAGTATTGGGCCTTGGACCAAGTGGTTGGGCCTTGGCCCAAGTGTTGGGCCTTGGGCCAAGTTTTAGGCCTTGGGTCAAGTGGTTGGGCCTTGGGCCAAGTGTTGGGCCTTAGGCCAAGTTGTTGGGCCTTGGGCCAAAGCGTTGGGCTTGAACGGCCCATTAGGCAAGAGTGTTCTTACGGTCCAGTTTAGTGACGCGTTGCGTGCAATTTACAGGCCCTTGCTTGTGAGTGAGTGCTTAGGGAGTCCTTAGCTCGTTGCTGGTGTTTGGTTGACCTCAGGTGAGTTCATGATGCCCTTTTTACTCTTTTTATGTTTTGGGCTAGCATACACACCGAAATCCAATTTTATACAATTTTACCCGTTACAACTATTTGAATGGTACTACATGGTCTCACTCGTGATTGTGCATTTTGAAAGTTATATTTGAATTATTTTATATGCTTTAGGATATTTTAGACTCGTTTATGGTCTTGTATCCTTTAAGGTTACATACATTATTAATGGTCTAGACTCGAGGATGTTAGTAGACTTGGTAGTAATTGAATATGAGTAGACCTATTTACTTAGTTCCCGTATGGGATGTGATATATATATATATATATATATATATATGGATATATATATGTATGTATGTATGGAGGTATGTATGTATGTATGGGTATGTGTTACCTTATAGCCTACGGTTGTGTGATGATATTTAGTTCCTCGTGACTAAGAATGATGTGAGTAGGCTTATTGATGTGTGTGTGCATGGTGATTCACGGCCGGGTCAAATATATTACTCGGGTTGTACCCGTGGTGGAGAGGCCCGTGTGACGTGGTCATCATTTTGGCGGGTCAAATATATTACTCGGGTTTTAAAATCCCGTGGTGGAGAGGCCCGTTGAATGTTGAGCTGCGATCGGGTCAAATATATTACTCGGGTTGTACCCGTGGTGGAGAGGCCCGTATCACGTGCTTGGATGTGTGAGCCGAGATCGGGTCAAATATATTACTTGGGTTGTACCCGTGGTGGAGAGGCCCGTATCACGTGCTTGGATGTGTAAGTTGTGACCGAGTCAAATATATTACTTGGGTTTGACTCGTGGGGGAGAGGCTCGTGTCACATGCTTTGGTCTTACCGCGTCCGGGTCAAATATATTACTCAAGTCTTGACTCGTGGTGGAGAGGCCCGTGTACGTGTGTTCGACGATGAATGTATTACTTGGTGAATTATATTATTTATTTTATTTTTATCCTCTCTATTGTTTATAACTATAACTTTTAAATCAAGTATGAATTATTGTTTATGAAAACTTGAACTCACTCAGCTCAAGCTGACTTTGTGTGTATGTTAGATTGACTTTCAGGTTAAGAAGTGGATGCTACCGCTTGGACGTGCTGGATGCTACTCGGGAGGTTGAAGGCATTTCTGGTCGAGGAATTCAAATAAAACAAATATTTTATTTACATTTGATTTTGGACACCTGTACCCGTGTTTGGGACTTTTAATACTTAAACTTTTTCCGCTGTTATTCACTCTGAACTAGTTTTAAATACAAAGAATTGTTTGGTTTTAAATTTTTGTGAAATGGTGGATGTGATTACCAACTATAGGATTCTCGGGATTCGGGGTCTTACACACTTTGGCGGTGATTGGTGGTGATTTTAGCATCATACATGGTTAGAAGTCCAATCGGGGCAGCGGTTGAACAAATGAAGGCGCAGTAAGTGTAGCAAAACCTCTATTAGGGCTTTTCAGATATTAACGGAGTGGTGGTTGTGGTGCGCCAGAAACCCTAATTTCATCCCTAATAGGCTATCCGAAAACCCTAATTTTGGATCTTAATTGTTGTGGTGTTATTGTGGTTGTTTGGTGGTGTGGTGTGCTGGTGGTTGGCCGGTGTAGTGGCGTGGTGGTGTAGAGAGGGAGAGAGAGGGATGAGGAGGTTATTGTATATATGATTTTAGGGTGTGTGTCTGGTTGAAGAAACTGAAGGCTGTTGGTTATTTTCATTCAAAATCTGATGGTTCATGGTGGAGTGAGGCTGGTATTGGGTGGTGGTAAACGGTGGTTAATCAAAGGTTGTGGTGGTGAACAACGATTTAAGTTATAGGTGTTGGGTAGATTGTGGAGATGCCATGGCTGGTCTATTGGTGGTTGCGATGGGTAGCAAGTGTTGGTTGACAATGGTGGAGGTGGGTAGTAGATGCCGGTGATAGCTGGATAGGTTGGTAGCAGAAAGGGGTGATAGAGAAGAAGGGGGGGGGGGTTATATATAAATATAGTATTTCTTTTAGTTTTAATTATTAAAAAAAACATGTAAAGTTACAAAAATACCCTCATATGCCTTGCATATGACCAAGTTTAACGGAAAATTTTAACTGGGTTACAGTCAAAAAACAAAATGTGGTAGAGTTTTTAAATATAATGGATGTTTTTAGTTATTAAGTTTGTTAAAAGATGTCCATTGAAAAAATGTATAAACATAAATGACCTTTTTTTTATTCTTTCTTAACTTTAATTAACCATCAATCAAAAATATAAATAATTCTAATATTTTCAAAAAGGTAGTTCGTTTTCTATATTAAAATGTACTTTTATACTCCGGTAATTTCGTGATTTTATATTTTATTTTGATTTCTAGTTAAGGCAGGGGCCAGCCAAGTGGCATAAAACCTGGAATGACAAGTCAGCCAACCAAGCATCCACTTTCCCATTTTCGAAACCATAGTTTACTTCAATCCAACGGCTCCCGTTTAATCTCCATATTCAACCCGCTCTCGGTCCTCATAGTTTAAGATGCACTTTTGCACTTTGCCACTTCAATTTTATACTTTGATCTATTTACCCCCTTGTGATTTTTCATTGTTTGCTTTTGGTGCAAGGGCTCTTCGAGACTCTGTTTCTTCTTATTTAGACACTTATTAAACACTCAATTTTTTTGTTATTAATACATCAATTATTACTTAATTAGTTTAAGATTTTATAAATAATAAAACTTTAAATTATTATTTTTGTTTTGTTCTTAGTAAAAAACACAATAATTTTTAAAAATGCTTCTGAAAAGTGAAAACTAAGCGTTTGATATTTTTATTATATAGCTTTCTTTAGCTTTTTTTGTTTTTTTTTTATCAAATCAATCATTATTTTAAAATAGCATTTAGTTATTTTTATCATAATTTTATATATTATCAATACAGATATTTAATACACATTAAATAAAAAATCATAAAAATTATAAGATCATTTATGCTAGCTAGCTTTAGCTCGATAAATGAAGTTTGGGCTTGGACTCGCTAACTAAAGAAGCTTATTTTAAGACTCGTAATCAATTCATGCTTTTATTGAGCTGACTTGGCTCGTTTGCCCATGAAGTTGAATACAAATTAAATAGTCGTTGCAATACTTCAATACACACAAATGAATTGCTTGGCTTGTCAGCCAACTATTACATTAAAAAAAAACCTATAAAAATACTATGATTTTTAAAGCTAATCTAGAACTTTCAGGTTAAACCAACCAATTGCCAATTTTCCAAACCATTAACCGATCCATGTAACAAAGTAAAAAGAAAATAATAATAATAATAATAATAATAATAATAATAATAATAATAATAATAATAATAATAATAATAATAATAATAACTAGCTTGAGATTGAATAGCACCAAAATTTAAAGGACTTAATAAAGAAAACCACGATAAGTACAAGGCACCAACATGTAACAATCTATGTTTATTAAACCGTTAGCATCTCATCCAACTACATCCTTAATCACCATCTATCTTAATAGTTAATACACACACACTCTCTCTCTCTCTCTCTCTCTCACACACACACACTTCACACACTGCACGACCATTCGATTCGATTCAAAATGCCGTGGATTCTCTCCGTCAAACTTCTGTTAATCTCCTTCACCGTCGTATCCGTCGCCGTCACAACAAAACTAACGGTTCCGTTCATGTTCAGCTTCGCCGTTAACGGCCTTCCGGCAATATGGTCTGTCGTCGCCACGTGGCTGAAACCACCGTATCTATATGTCATCATTAACGGAATCATCATCACCATCGCCGCCTCCACACGCTTCCAACACAACCACCAATCTCCGAACGAACCTCCACCGTCAGATCTGACACCGGTGAATTACGATATTGCCCCTAGTGGAGCTGAGTCTGATGTGGGGTTGGAGACGGTGGCGGCTGGTGGTCCGGCGGTGGTTGTCGGAGGGAATGACGGTGAGGTTGTTACATTGGGATCCACGTGGAATGAGATACAGAGTGTTGAACCGGAGAAGAAGGTTGAACCGGAGTTTGATTTTCCGGTTAAAGAGAAGCAGCCGGTGACTTCTAGATTTGCTAGTAATCGGAAACCGGTGAAAGCCAACCCGGAAGGTGATTTTTTTTTAATTATCTGTTGAAACTTAATATATTAATTTATTTATTTATTAGGAGCGTTTATGGTCGGTGTGGCCGCTCAAAACTAACAGAAAATTTGTGTGTTTGAATTGTGTGCGTGTATTTTTTAAAAAGTTGGATTATTTTTAGTCTTTGATTTTCACAATTGGTTTATAAGTGCTTCAAGGTTTTATTAATATTTTCTTTTTTCTAAAATAATCGATTTGGATTAAAAGAATTTATCCCAAGTAGTAAATCTGAGTCTTTGAGCTAGAAAGCAGAACACAACAAGGGTAAGCCTAGCTCGAGCTCATATTTAAAACTCGAGCTATTTTCGTAAGTAGTTTTGAAGATCATTTATTATAATTAATCTTTTATATTATTACAAATTTGAATTTTGAATTATGAAACTTTTTAGCTTTACTATTTTCTTATTGCTATGGTCATTCACACACCTTTGACTTATCCACACACCTTTTAACGTGGGATTTCATACGATCATATAGTCGGTGTGTGGATAACAAAGGGTGTACGAATATCACATCCCTGTTATTATAAGTTATCTAAATTTGTGTTTTTTATGTTTCTAACAGAAACTGAACTAGAAGAACAACAAATCGTTCATTTTTATATTATCTTTCTTATATTTCGAGCTAGTTAAATATGAGATAATAATTATCTGCTTAATATTATTATTCAACAGGTGCAAGAGCGCTGAGAGTATTAAAACCAAAGAAGCACGAGACACTAGAAACCACATGGAAGATGATAACCGACGGCCGCCAGTTACCGTTAACAAGACACCTCCGTAAGTCAGACACCTTCGACGACGTTAACCGAGACCGTCCATCCAACGAGTCATCAACAACAATAACCACAACGTCAAAGGTGGTAAAGAAATCAGAAACCTTCAAAGACCGTACAACATACGCCAACCAGAACGACTACCCGCCGCCGCCGGCAACCAACTTGTCGCCGGCGGCCGGCGGGAAGCTGAAGAAAGACGTGTCACTGGGTCAGGACGAGTTGAACCGGCGAGTTGAAGCGTTCATAAAGAAGTTTAATGATGATATGAGGTTGCAAAGACAAGAGTCCTTGAAACAGTATATGGAGATGGTGACGGTGGGGCCCACCGCTAATAAATAAAATAATGTTTTTTGGATATTTAAGGAAAAGGGTTTTGATATTTTGTTATTTTAAATATATAAAACTAAAGGTTTTTTTGCCCATTTAATATCATGGGTTTTAATGGGGGTATAGTTATGAAGATTAATGAAGATGATGGTGATAGCTTCTACTATAGAATCAATTCATTTATTTCTTTTTTGGTTTTGTTTTTTTTTGGTGTAATCTTTTTTATATAAAAGTGGATGGTGTGTTTATAAATATTAAAAAAGTTATAAAAGTATTGCTATTGCTATTGCTATTGCTATTGCTATTGCTATTGCTATTGCTATTGCTATTGCTATTGCTATTGCTATTGCTATTGCTATTGCTATTGCTTAACTTGTTAGTTATAGCTAGTACCATTAATGAATTCATGACTTTTTCTTAAATATCACGCAAAGCATTTGGATAGAAAAACACTCTTAATTAAAAAAGAATTAACTGTAACCAAATAAAATGAAGTAAAAAACATCCGGCCACTTTTGGCTAAAAATTTAAATCGGATTGATAGAGACCAAGAACATTGCTCAATGGATATTGATAGTGATCAAGTTGTATTAAGTTGATGTACCTATGTACCAATCACGAAAGGAAACCGAGCTAAGATTGTACAAAATGGACCACTTTAGATTTAGCTAGTTATAATCAAATTCAAAGAATTGAATCATAATTTGACAATAATAGTAACTAGGTAATTACCCGTCGCATTGCGGTGATGCAGCAATGAATGCCCTGACACGAAACCTAAATAATAAATCTGCGAGTTTGTCAGGTGCGGTTAAGCATGTTAAGGTCCCGACACTAAACCCAAAAATAAATCCGTGAACGCCCAAAATCGTATCAGCACACGCACAACTTATGATCAAAGCGGCATGAATTCATTCGGTTAGGTTCATTACGATACCGACACTAACGTCAAAAAAAATATATTTAAAACAAAAGGATAGCAAAAAAGCATCTTAAAAATAAAAACAGGTAAAATTCAGTCACTGGTAAAAACCGGCCGTTACAGTGAAAATATGAACTTTTTTTAGCTAACAAGGATAACAAAATATGATCAAAGCGGCATGAATTCATTTGTTTTGGTACCGTAGCTAAAAAAAGTTCATATTTTTAGAAGAAAATAAAATAAAACAAACAGCAAAACTCGGATGTTGCCGCCGAGAGTTGACTCCTTGGTCGACTTCGGACCGTTGAGATTTAAATTCCAACATATGTGAAACAAAAAAACATGCAAAAAGCAAAAACCTTCTAACACATCAAAGAAATGGTTGCAAAAAACAAAAAGAAAAAAGGAACAATACAACAAACAAACGGGATTTGAACCTGCGCGTCCAACAGAAAGCAAGCCAAGCATTCAAAAGTTTCAAGACACCACCAGACCAATCTTCCAAACATACTTACTCCCTGGAATTATTTCATTAAAACAATCTGAAAAAGCAATATGTGGCACCGACATTTGCTTTTTATCTTATGTATATAATTTTAGTAAAAAATAATATTTATACTAATAATATCAACAATGATATAATAATTATTATACACAACATGGTTTAAGCTGTAAGTTCTTAAATAATAATAATAAAGGGTTTGTAGCGTTTAAATATTGTGAAATATTAATTTTACTTATTTCGGAGACCATTTATGAAATGAACTTGGTGTCTTCGTGGTTGGAGATTATATAAGGTTTACACCATAGAAAGGAAATCCAAATTTTGGGTCGAACCAAACATATGAAAAGTAACTTATATGAACATGAAGTGATGCAAAACTGTACTTAATTTTCCTCCGACGTCACATGTACCTCATATAGTCAGGGGCTGTTTGAGATTCCTTATTTTCACCTCCTTATAACTTATAAGGAGAAGTCATAAGTTACAAATGTGTAACTTATCAACATTTCATCTCACATTATAAGGAACCCAAACACTTTTTTTAACTTATCATAAGTCATAAGTTATAAGGAGGTGAAAATAAGGAATCCCAAACACCCCCTCATATTCACATAATTATTTATTATTTTTTTATCACTATTTTTTATCGTTTTCTGTTTCGGCATTAAACATCGCGGTGATAAAAACCCAACTCATTCAAAGTAAAAAAAAATTGAGATAACTTATGAAAATGAAAGCCTATAGCAAAAGCTCATATTTTTATGAAAAATTGGTTTTAAATATGTCATACTAGCATATAACAGTATGAATTTAACATTTGATTGGTGGGTGTTTCAACTAAAAGTGTATTTATTTACAACGCTTTGCGACTAACAAAACCTTAATGTCCTTAATGTCGTTAGTTGCAGGTCGTTATAAAAACATTTTTGGTCGGAAAACTCACATATTTTTCGCCGAAAAACTCAATATTTTCAACCGAAAGCTCTTTACAACCTTAGATCGGACTTTTATGAACACTTTTATAGTAAAATCCCCCATTATTGAGGTTTCCGGAACCCTAAAACCACCGCTAGAGTCAATTGGTGGTGGCAATTAGTTGGTGGGAGTCAGTTGGTGGCGCTGGTGTCCAGGTTAAGTTTTTCAACAAGAGTTTTCCGGCCAAAAATGTTTTTTTCGACGACCTGCAACTAACGGGGTTGGGTTCTGTTTGTCACAAACCGTTGTAAACAAATACACCTTTATTTAGGACCACCACCTAGTCAAGTGTTAAGTTGAGAGTTGAGACAGTTATTTGTAAATAAAGCATAATGAGATTATTTAAAGCCAATATTCTTATTTGTTAATGTGTAAGAGTTGACCTTGATCTTTGTTAAAAACTAGTGTTTTTCCCGGCGCGTTGCGCCGGGCAAGTCAGTAAAACACGGGCGGTGTCACTGCGGTGGTAAAAGCTCATATTCTTATGAAAAATTGGTTTTAAATATGTCATTTTTATGAAAAATTGGTTTCATTTTTATGAAAATGAAAGCCTATAGCAAAAGCTCATATTTTTATGAAAATTGGTTTTGAATATGTCATGCTAGCATATAACAGTATGAATTTAACATTTGGTTGGTTGGTGTTTCAACTAAAAGTGTATTTATTTACAACGCTTTGCGACTAACAAAACCTTAATGTCCTTAATGTCGTTAGTTGCAGGTCGTTATAAAAACATTTTTGGTCGGAAAACTCACATTTTTCGCCGAAAAACTCAATATTTTCAACCGAAAGCTCTTTTTAACCTTAGATTGGACTTTTATGAACACTTTTATAGTAAAATCCTCCGTTATTGAGGTTTCCGAAACCCTAAAACCACCGGTAGAGTCAATTGGTGGTGGCAATTAGTTGGTGGGAGTTAGTTGGTGGCGCTGGTGTCCAGGTTAAGTTTTTCAACGAGAGTTTTTCGACCAAAAACGTTTTTTTCGACGACCTGCAACTAACGGCGTTGGGTTCTGTTAGTCACAAACCGTTGTAAACAAATACACCTTTATTTAGGACCACCACCTAGTCAAGTGTTAAGTTGAGAGTTGAGACAGTTATTTGTAAATAAAGCATAATGAGATTATTTAAAGCCAATATTCTTATTTGTTAATGTGTAAGAGTTGACCTTGATCTTTGTTAAAAACTAGTGTTTTTCCCGGCGCGTTGCGCCGGGCAGGTCAGTAAAACACGGGCGGTGTCACTGCGGTGGTAAAACACAAGCGTTGACACAGGTAAGTCGACGTAAATTTGGTCGGTTTCGGTTACGTGTGTTATTGTACCGGAACTAACACAAAATAAAACAAAAAAACTATAAAAATTGAGGTGAACCAATGGCATGGCGTCGGTCGGTAAAACTCGATTATTTGTTAAACCCGATCGTTATCAATCCCGGGTGTTGAGGCGGTTAAGTGTACGCAAATTTAGACGGTTTTCGTCATGTTCGTTACGGTGCCGAAACTTAAAAAACAAAATTAGCATTCGGTCGGTTTTCGTTACGGTTCTAGAACTAAAAAAAACGTGATGAGTCTACGCGAATTCGTCAGTTTGCGTCACGTTCGGGACGGTACCATAACTAAAACAAAATAATAAAAAAAGAACAAAAACAAAATGCACATTCGGTAAGTTTTCATTACGACTGAAACTAAAACAAAAAAAAAGACTACCAACAGGGTGCCGCAAAGTGGCCCAATCGGGCTTTGCGGCACCAAACTTGTTAATTATATTATATATTCAGTCGGTTTTTGTCATGTTCGTTACGGTACCGAAACTTAAAAACAAAAATTAGCATTCGGTCGATTTTCGTTACGGTGCTGAAACTAAAAGAAACGTGATGAGTCTGCGCGAATTCGGTCGGTATCCGTCACGTTCGGCATGGTACCGTAACTAAAACAAAATAATAAAAAAAGAATAAAAACAAAATGCACATTCGGTAAGTTTTCATTACGTTCATTACAGCTTAAACTAAAAAAAAAGATACTACCAACAGGGTGCCGCCAAGGGGCCCAATTGGGGCTTTGCGGCACCAAACTTGATAATTATATTATATAATAATATAAAGTTTAACAAATACGAAAAAACAGACTAAACGTTTCCTACATCCTTTCATATTTTGAAAAAAACTTAATTACAACTTGTAAGTGCTTTTTTCTGCGGTGCAACCATACAAATGTTTAAAGAGTCATCACTTATTCGATTACACATATAAGTGATACGTATTTCAACTCTTATGGTTATATTAAACAAAACTAATGTTAACTTTAATATTCGCCATACCAAAAAATAAAAGATGTTTTCTTGCTTATAGCGTTACTCTATGAAGATCATTGATGCCATTTAGGTGGTGTTTGTTTTTTCACAAAAGATCTTCCTGACCTCTTTTGTCTGCACCACGCAGACCACGCGCAGATGTTTAGGTTTGCAGACTATTTGTTTTTCGGAATACATTTCATTAAAAAACGTATGCACGCCCTCTTTTTCACGCAGACATGGACCACCCACTTTTCAAATCTTTCTAACATCTATTCTCTCCTTCTTCCATCTCCATCAGGTCTCTCAAAAATCTCTCAAACCCTAGCCCCTTTCATCCATCCCGTCACCCCTGCCCTCCAACTCCGGTGGGCCGCCGCCGCCACCTGCCTCCTCCACCTCCAGTACGCCGCCGGCGCCACCTGCATCCTCCACCTCCGGCGACCTTCAGTCGCCGCTCCCCTACAGTCGGCGCTCACCTCCAGCCACCGCTCTCCACCTGCATCCAGCGACCTATTGTCCATATATATCAACAAGGTAAGCTTCTTGTCCAATAATAATTAATATCTTGATAATTGCTAGTTAAGAATTTAATTAGTTTTGATTTATTTATGTTTAGGTTTGATTTCAATTACTGTTTAGGGTTTCGTAAGGGAATGAATTGATCCAGATGGTTTCTATTGTTGTTGCTTATGATATATTATGATATTAATGGTGGTCATTCTTAATTTGATTACTATGGGGTTTTGTTGTTGTCAATAGGGGTGTAAACGAGCCGACCCGAGCCCAAGCTCGACTAGTCTAGACTCTAAAGTGCGGCTCGTTTTGACCTACAATAACTTGAGCTCGGTTTGTTTCGAGGTCTTTTTCTAAAGAGACCTTGGCTTGTCACTCGTTTTTAAGCTCGGGCTTTTTCTTGAAATCGGCTCGTTTAATATTTATTTATTCATTATTATTTTGTTTATGTTTAATTTTTCTTGATACTTTCAGAGAGTGATGTTTGAGCCATCAAATGGAATGCATATGAAGCAAGAGCCCGAGTTTTAACCAAGACATTTACAAGTATGACTGCAAAGTACAGAATTAAATTAGATGTAAATCCAATATGTGTGTATTGTGCAAGATGAAATTGTTGAGCAGTTAATGCAAAGTACCGAACAAATTATTTAAAGAAAATTGTTATTGTGGTTTTATGAATATTATTTCAGTGTTGTTTGGCTATTATTTAAATTTCGATATTGAATGACTTTTTTATTTAAATTTCAGCTTATTTAAAAATTTCTGTTTTATTTTAGCTGTCTGCAGACGTTAAAAACAAATAGCTTTCTTCTTACAGACTGCAGAGGTTTGGTCCACCTTTTCTGCTACAAGTGTCTGCAGATGTGGTCATCAGATTGCAAACATTTTACCTCTGAAAAAACAAACAGCATCTTAAATTATTAAGCCTTATCTTTTCACGCGTTCTCATGGTACACGTCAAGTTATTACTTTTTACAACAAACTAATAACCTCTTACACATACGTCTAAATTTATATAATCGCATGCTCATAACGTAATATGAATTCTCACTACTTATGAGAGGCACCGTTTTAATATCTTAATACTATTATATGCACGCTTTAGTGTTAAGCGTGAGCCCTATATTTTCATGTTATCTAAGTCATATTCATACTACCCACACAACCTCATTACTTATGAGTCACTTTGTAACTTTGATACAACGAATTTAACGAAACAAGACACGTGTACCCCGTCATGATGATAACATTACAAACTATCAACATATAAAAACATACAAACTCATGGAGGCATTTGAAATTATCGTTGTGTTTAACAAAAAGAATAACATCAAATAAGAGAAAGCAACCCAATTGACAACTCTATAACTAGCACATGAAAACATCATCTTCAAACATTAAAATATTTGGAAAAAAGAAGGAATTGAGTCAAAATTGTTATTAATTGTGTTGAATTAGGCAAAGACAAGTAGTATGTTTGTGGCCTTGTATTGTCGAAATGCCAAGTCATTTTTGTTAACTTCAGTACCCCTGATGAAAAAGATTTATCGATATGGAAGCATTTATCTTCTTATAGAATCTAAATGTCTATATATGCAGAGTACCAAAGATATATGTCACCCTTCTACTTCATATAAAACAATAAACCCATCTATATCTTTCTTGAATTTTATATGTAGCGATTCTAATATCATAGAAGCAAGTTAGCAACAAAACTACAAAAGTGTATTGCCTTTTGTCACTCACACCCAATTAAAATGTGAGAACTGAGAACAAATAATTAGGCCTGTAAACGATCCGATCGATCATGAACATGGGCATGTTCGTGTTCGTTTGTTTAACTTTAGACGAACTCGAACCGAACTCGAACACTTAAACGAACATAAAATATATGTTCGTGTTCGTTTGTTTAAAATGTGGGCTTGTTCGTGTTCGTTCATTTAAAACCTCAACGAACAGTTCGTGAACGTAAACGAACGAACACTTAAACGAACATAAACGAGCAGTTATACGAACATAAACGAACATATATGAACACTAAATGAACATAAACGAACACTAAATGAACACAAAAGAACAGTCATTAACAGCATCATTCATCCAAAATTACAGTCATTAACAACATCATTCATCCAAAAATTACATCCAAATTGTTGTTTATGAGTACATGAAAAGAATCCATCAAGATTCTATCAAAAAGTTCATCATGATTCCACAAAAAATCAACCGTTCATCCTTGTTTCATCCAAAACGTGTTATCCAAAGTCTTCTACTCTTCCATGCTAACCTATAATAAAAAGAGATATATGCTATTAGCGGTGTTCATTGTCCGGTTTTGAGTCTTTGACGGTTTTTAAGTCAAACCGTAACCAAACCGTTACTAACGGTTTTTAATTTTCGAAAACCAAAACCGAACCGTTAACTTATGAAACCAAACCGTTAGTAACAGTTTGGTGCCGGTTTGGTTTCACGGTTTGCGCTTTACATAAAATGATAAAATGAAAAATAAAAAACTTGTCGAAAAATACATATATCAAGCTATAAAATAAACAGGATGCTTAAAATGTAAAAAAAAATGTCCTTAGAATCTGTGTTTATACAGAGTAGAAAATATATGGCCTTATAAGGTTTGAAAATATATGGCCTTAAAAAATAATTGTATTAAAATCTCACGGTCCGGTCCGGTTTTTACAGTTTGAAAATTTTGAAACCGTAAACCAAACCGTTTGTTACGGTTTGAAAAGTTTGAAACCAACCGACCAAAAGTTAATTAAAAAACCCGACCGTGAAACCAAACCAACGACCGGTTTGGGCGGTTTCACGGTTTTAAACCAAACCGTGAACACCCCTATATGCTATTAGTGGTCCTAATGTACATATTATATTTACGAAACCAATAACACAATAATTAAATACTTCACCGTGTTTTTTATTCAAGCATGATGTATGCAATATCGTCATTTTCCTACAGTTAGCAATGAAAAAATATGTTAGTTGTTGAATAGAATAGTAATGAGATTATAATTGAAAGAATAAGCAAATCACCTTGGTTTTCTTTTTATGTAATCCATAATAATGACGATACCAATCAGCTCCACAAACAAGTGTATCTACCATCTTTGTTCCTAAACATGATCGATGCGGGTCAATAACCCTCCCACCAGTGCTAAAAGCTGATTCAGAAGCAACAGTTGTTATCGGAACAGATAAGATATCAGCCGCCATTTTAGACAAAATTCTATACTTATGTCTATTCTCCTTCCACCATTTTAATGCATCAAAATTTGTATCAGCCTCACACAAGTATATTCCTTCATCTAAATAAGTGGATAACTCTGACTTCGCGCGTTCCACAGTATTAACACTTCTAATATGTTGGGCAAACTTAGCACTACCTGTGTTCATACTAAATCGAGAAGTAGTGAAGCTAGAGCTGTTAGAAGTACTAGCTCTGATCCCGGTTCCACTGTTGGATTGAACAGTATTGGATTCTTTATGCGCCTCAACATATTCTTCAAACAAATCCTCTAAAGCATTACGAACAACTTGAGCTTCTACTTCCCATAAACCTTCAGAATATATTATCTTGAAAGAAAAATTAATTAACTCCATTTATATCTAGGGTCCAAAATAGCACCAAAAGAAATCAACAGATTCGAAGAACCCCAATACTTATCAATTTTTCCTTTCATCTTAAGGGCCATTGAATTCATGCAATCACCCTCCTTTAAAGCTACTTTATCCAATGCTTCCTTTATAACATATAACTCGCAAAAAAATAAATTAGATGTTGGATACTCGGAACCTACAATATTAAAGAATAATTAAAATAAAATATCCAGATTAAATATTGATTAACCATCACATCAGTTATTATATTGACATGTTGTTCAAAAAAAATGATGATATCATCTGTAATTGAGAATGTTTACCTGAAATTATTTTGGTAGCCTCATTGAAGAGTGAAAGGAACGAGCATACACTTTCGACTTTATCCCAGTCGTCACTACTTGGCAATGTCTTGTATGTACTTTCTCGGTCAGCATAATTAACAGAAACTTTTTTAAATTCCAAGGCCGTAGATAACATAGCATAAGTTGCATTCCACCGAGTAGTAACATCCAAGATAAGATGCTTCTTTTCAGCTGCAATTGTTTGGTGAGCTCAGTGAAGAGATGCAATCGTCCCGGAGAGGCACCCACATGTTTCACGCTCTCACGAACTTTGTGAATTATATGCTGAATTTCTGATAGACCGTCTTGAACTAACAAGTTGAGAATGTGTGCACAACAACGAACGTGGAACAATTTCCCATCAAGAGGAAGTTTCTTTTGAAGATTTAAATTTCCCAACAACATTCGAGCTACCACATCATTAGTCTTGGCATTGTCAACAGTCAACGTAGCCACCTTCATCTCAATATTCCAATCTTTTAAACACTTAAATAAGCAATCATAGATGTTTACTCCGGTATACGGTGGAGGCACATCTACAAAACTTAATATGTATTTGTGAAGATCAAAATCCGAGTTTACAAAATGGCATGTAACTACCATGTAATGTATATTCTGAAGAGATGTCCACATGTCGGTTGTGATACTCACAAGCTTGGCATTGTTCAACAATTTTTGAATTCTTTTCTTTCCAAGATCGTAACTAGAAATACAATCTTGTTGAGCTGCTGCACGTGAGATCTTTTCAAATTCTGGATTAGCTTCCTTCATCAATACGTTAAACAACTCATACTCAACAAAATTAAATGGTAGTTCATGCACCATAATCATATGGGATGATATCTCCCGTATCTTAGCATTGCTAAATTTCCAGTTTTGGACCATTGATGAAGAACCTGATGCATTTCCAGAAGATGCATTTAACTTTAACTGTCCTTTAACATCAGCTTTAAATTTCGGACAATTATTGTTCATGTGCCTAATTAACGGTGTAGTGGAGCTATCCTTAGGCACCTTCATTTTCTCATTACAATGCAAACATTGAAGGAGTTTAGTTCCATCAGCAGCAGTTATTTTACGAAAATGATCCCAAGCGCGTGATGTCAACTTTCTTTTTCGTTTAGTGTAATGCACTTCATCTTTATCATTGTTTCCTTCCTCTTCTACCACGTTATTTTCTTCAGTTTCATTCACCTTCTCATCTTCATCATTAACTATTATGACATCATCGCTACTAAGCATTGGAGTATCCGCACTTGCTTGAAATTCTGTATCATTTGAACCAAGTCCAGACATCACTCAAGTCTCAATTGATAGCCTTAAAAAAAACTTACAAAGTCAGATTATGATTCAAATAAGCATAGTTTTTTAACAAAACTATTTAAACTACTTGGCTTAGAACTATTTTAGTTGAACGACAAACCTACTTGGCTTAGTATTATTTCAGATTTCAACCTAAGATACAATATTAACAAAGTTAACATCTTTGAAACTATTAGATTTATACAGTGAGCATGTTCGTGTTCGCATTAGGAAGAATATTCTCATCTAGATTGTGAGATAAATGCCAAAAACTTACTTTACAGCGCCGGATCTGGAGAATCGGATGTGCGAGAGCAGAGCCGGATCTGGAGAATCAGTTAAGATACATGGAAATGATGGCGATTGGCTAAAGAACAGAGCTGAAGAGGAGGAGAGCAGATGCGGCACAAGTTTTGGGGCTTGTGAGTTGTGGCGATGGCGATGATAATTGATGATGATGGTGAGTTATGGCTTGTGAGTTGTGAGAGAAAGTTGAGATGGAGAGCAGGAGAGGAAGAGAGTAGAAGCGGCGGTGGTTTTAGGGTTTACTAGTTTAGAAATGTTATTTAGATACTAAAAAGTTTTAGGTAATATAATTTATAAAATGCAAATATTCATTATAAACGAACATAAACGAACACTTAAACGAACGTTCACGAACATAAATGAACGAACGAAAGGTGTGTTCATGTTCGTTCGTTTAATTAAACGAACACAACTTTTGTTCATGTTTGTTCATTTATTAAATAAACGAACTTCCCGCCGAATGGTTCACGAATATTTCACGAACGTTCGGTTCGTTTACAGGCCTACTAATAATAAATGCCTATCTAAGATCAAGTTTATATTTTTCTCAAAAGATATAAATTACTAGCAAGATTATAATGCGTTATGATTTGGTTAGTTAAAGCTTTACGTAGGCGTCATTGCCATGTTGTGGAAAGCTCACATTCTTTCAATGGGTGGTCGCATAGTCACTGGAAACATGAAGATACTAGCAAACTTCGTTCCGGATCGTTCTTACCGGAATCGGGTACAGAGTCGTGCCAATCGCTTAGGAAACGCGATCCGGATAGTTAACTGCCACCGTTTACAATTTTATGCCGACGGTTTTTTTTGCTAACCAATCACGTTTCTAGTCGATTAAAATCGCGATCACAGCTAATTCAATTCGCGCTCCCAATTGATTTCAGTTGATGATTCAATGGAATTTCAATAGGTGATCGGCGACTGAAAACCCCTGTATTGTCGTTCTTTTTATCATTAATTCCTATGTAATATGCGGATCCCAAGAGTCTATTCCCGCTCAATTTTTAGCGCCTTTTTGCACACACATTATAAATACTTGATTACAGTGACTTTCACTTTATCACACACAACAATCCATCAACAACTTGTTGATTATATCTTTAGATATGGATTAAAATCAAAAACCTTATTAAGTTTATTCAATCAATAACAGTAAATAAGACATCAATTATAGAACTTACTTGATTGAATGGAGACCGTAGAGAAAGATGATGCCATGATCAGTAGCTACTCGTTCCCGTTAGGATGTCACCGGTTGATGGATTTCTTAGAGAGAAGGTTATTGGTGTTTCTCTTATTATTTGTTAATGTGACATCTAAAGGGAA
Organism: Bidens hawaiensis; assembly: GCF_021521415.1. Lineage (NCBI taxonomy): Eukaryota > Viridiplantae > Streptophyta > Magnoliopsida > Asterales > Asteraceae > Bidens > Bidens hawaiensis. Next base: position 152,529 of record NW_027505014.1, read on the forward strand.
ACATGAATATATATATATATATATATATATATATAGGGGTATGCCCATCAAATAGCCCATATATATAAGTTATGGGCCAAGTTAGGTTATTTGAATAATTATAATTAATTAAATGGTAAGAAGGCCACATAATGGGGTTTTCTCCAACATTCCCCCACTTGGCCGAATAACCATTTATGATGAGTAATTCGTTAAATAATTGGCCATGTTAAACACTCATCAAATTTTACATTAAAACTATAGTAGATAGTTACAATAATTTGAGTTGCTGTCAACTCAAGATCCCCAACTGTCATACTAGAGTCTCAACATAAAACACTTAAAAGTCAAATAACTAAAATAAACCCTTTAAGGTACATAAGTTTGCATAGTTTTGTCTACATATCATAAAGTGCACATAAACGTTCATATAGACAAAATAAAGCATTCGAGGAAAAAATAATAATTCATACACACCATATGCTTTTATATAAGGTCTCTACTAAAACCCATCCTCGTTACGAGTTCTTGGAAAGTTCTGGGAGGTAGACCTTTAGTCATCGGATCCGCTAGCATATCTTTAGTGTTAATGTATTCGATACAAAGGTTATTTTCCTCAACTCGTTCACGTACGAACAAGAACTTTGTATCAAGATATAATCCAGCTCCACTCGAACTGTTACTGTTCGAGAAATTAACTACTGCTGAGTTGTCACAATAAATGGAGTTGACAACTTTGAGTCCTCTTATTAGATTTCTTAACAACATCCCATGGCAAGTTGCATTGTACACTGCAACATATTCTGCCATCATTGTTGAAGTTGTTGCTAACTGTTGCTTATGACTCCATGAAATCGGTCCATCTGTCAACATAAAAATATACCCCGAAGTTGATTTTTTATCATCTTTGCATTTAGCAAAGTCTGAATCAGAATAGCCAACTAATTCCAGATTATTAGTTCTTCTGTATGTCAATTTATAATATTTCTTTCCTTATAGATATCGGAATACTTTCTTTGCTGCTTTCCAATGGTCTAGGCTAGGATTAGATTGATATCGGCCTAGCATTCCAGCAATATATGCAATATCTGGACGAGTGCAAACTTGAGCATACATAATGCTTCCAACAACGGAAGCATAAGGTATCAATCCCATTTGCTCCTTTTCAAACTCTGTTTTCGGGCATTGAAAAGAACCGAAATCATCTCCCTTAACTACTGGAGCTACTGTTGGAGTGCAATGTTGCATTTTATAGCATGTAAGAACACGTTCAATATAAGCCTTTTGAGACAAACCTAATGTCCCATTAGAACTATCTAGGTGTATTTCGATGCCTATTATGTAAGAAGCTTCTCCGAGATCTTTCATGTCAAAATTACGCGAGAGTAATCGCTTTAACTCATGCAACAAATCTAAGTTATTACTTGCCAAAAGGATATCATCCACGTAAAGGACAAGTATAGCAAAGTTGCTCCCACTCATTTTGAGGTAGGTGCATTAATCCACTTGATTCTTAATAATGCCTTGTTTTTTCATGGTTTCATCAAATTTTAGGTACCACTGACGTGATGCCTGTTTTAACACATATATGGATTTCTTTAGCTTATAGACTAAGTGGCCCTGACCTTCAGTTTTAAAGCCTTCAGGTTGAGTCATAAACACGTCTTCATGTAAGTCACCATTAAGGAAAGCCGTTTTAACATCCATCTGATGTAGCTCTAAGTCAAAATGAGCTACCAATGCCATAACTATCCTTAGGGAATCCTTTCATGATACAGGTGAAAAGGTTTCCTGATAATCAATTCCCTCTTTTTGAGTATAACCTTTAGCAACCAATCGTGCTTTATATGTTCGACGTTTCCATTCAGATCTAATTTGGTTTTGTAAACCCATTTACAACCTAAATGTTTTACACCCTCGGGTAATTCAACCAAGTCCCAAACGTCATTCTTATTCATGGAATTAAGCTCATCAATCATAGCTTTATTCCATTCACAAGATTGATCACTACTAATGGCTTCATTATAAGAGGTAGGATCATTACACTTTCCTAAATCCAAATCAACTTCATTAAGGTTGGTTACATAATCATCAAAATTTAGTAGGCTTTTTAGACCTAGATGACCTCCTAAGCTGATTTTCAGGTTCATGATTATTAATGGGTTCAATGATTTGCTCTTGTGTGTTTGATGTGCCTTCATTCTCAAGAATATTCGGAACATTATTTTCTGAGGAAACATTAGATGGTGCAGTGTTATGTACAAGAGGTGTAATAGGAGGTAAAGTTGAAGAGCCCATCCCCCCTCCTCTTGCACTACTTGGAAATCAAAGATTTCTCTCTCACTGCTCCCACTGACTGTAGAGTTCTCTAGAAACTCAACATGACGAGTTTCCATTATACGAGTAGCATGCGAAGAGCAATAGAATCTAAATCCCTTTGAATGTTCAGGATATCCTATAAAGTAACAACTAACAGTCCTCATGTCAAGCTTTCGTTGTAAAGGATTATAAAGTTTAGCTTCGGCAAGACAACCCCATACTTTCATATATCGTAAGCTAGGCTTTCTTCCTGTCCAAATCTCAAAAGGAGTTTTAGGGACAGATTTAGAAGGTACCCTATTAAGTATATGAACAGCTGTCTTTAAGGCCTCAGTCCATAAAAAATTAGGAAGATTTGAGTTTGCTAACATACTTCTTACCATATCCTGAAGGGTCCTATTTCTTCTCTCAGAAACACCATTCTGTTGAGGAGTACCCAGCATGGTAAATTGGTTCACTATCCCGTGTTCTTTGCAAAAATCAGCGAAAGGACCGGGAGCTTGACCAATATCTGTATGTCGACCGTAATACTCACCTCCCCTATCTGATCTGACTACCTTTATCTTACGATCAAGTTGATTTTCAACTTCATCCTTAAAGGTTTTAAACATATCAAGTGATTCAGATTTTTCTTTAATTAAATACAAGTACATATACCGAGAATAATCATCTATGAAAGTAATGAAAGACGTATGGCCAGTTATGCCAGGGGAAAAAGGTCCACAAATATCAGTGTGTATTAGTTCTAGTAAACCAGAACTCCTAGTGGCGCCTTTTTTAGCCTTTTTCATCTTTTTTCCTTTAATGCACTTAACACATGTTTCAAAATCACTAAAATCTAGATTTGGTAAGACATCATTCTTCACGAGTCTTATCATTCTGTCTCGTGAGATGTGGCCTAAACGTTGATGCCATAATATGGACGATGTTTCCAAATCACGTTTTCTTTTGTTGGTATTCTCATTAACATTATATGACAATAGCGATTTTGAAAAATTATCATCTAGTTCTAGCTTATAGAGATTTCCATCCAAATAACCATAACCAAACACTTGGGAGTTTAAACTAATAGTGACTTTGCCTTTACCATGCAAAACGTCATAACCATCAATGTCTAACTTTGCTACTGATACTAAATTCCGAGTAATTTTCGGTACATATAAGGTATCAAAAAGTTTAATACAATGACTAGTTTTTATAATAAGTTGCATGGTTTCTACGGCTTCAACATTAAGTTCAGCACCATCTCCCATCCTAAGTGTTCTTTGGTTTTTTTCCAGCTTCTGGATTGTAAGGAATCCTTGTATGGAATTAGTAACATGAACAATAGAACCAGAGTCAACCCACCACGTGTTAATTGGTACATTAATATTAAAGGATTCAAGTATCATAAATGCATGTGTACCTTTCTTAGCCAACCACTCCTTGAATTTCGGGCAATCTCGTTGCAAGTGCCCTTTGTTACGGCAAAACTTACATTGAAGTTGTCCTTTGGAGGCATTAGAGCTGGAACTAGTACTTATATTAGCCTTCTGGACTTTAGAACTTTCTTCTTTAAAATTTCCCTTCCTTTTTAGTGGCTTAGTGGTGGTGAGGTAAGCTACTTCAAGCTTTTCCAGTTTCAAACGTTCTTCTTCTTGCACACACATTGCTATCAACTCACTCATTAACCATTTGTCTTTCTGAGTGTTATAGTTGATCTTAAAAGCATCAAAACGTGTAGGAAGAGAAGTCATGATGAAATGCACTAGAAAGCCATCGCTTATTTCCATGTCTAATCCCTTTAGCTTATGGGCCATGTCACTCACTCATCATTATGTGCTCACGCACACCACTAACCCCATCATACTTTGAAGTGAGCATCTTAAGAATTAAAGTGCTCGCATGCGCTTTTGAAGATCCCTTAAATTGTTCCTCAACAGAATTCAGATAAACTTTTGGGTTCTCTGAATTAGGTATAACTCCCCTGATAGCACTTGAGATGGAATTCTTGATTACCATTAGAGATATTCAGTTTAACCTCTCCCATTTTTCGTGCTCTATTTTCTGATCTGCCGTACTTTTAGCAGTTAGAGCACGAGGAGCGTCATGTCTTAGGGCATAATCAAGATCCAACATTCCAAGAGTAAGTCTGACTGAGTCCCTCCATGTGGCAAAGTTTGCCCTAGTCAGTAGTTCAATTCCAAGGCTAGGGCTTAAAGTGGATGCTAGATTGATACAAGTAGAAGAAGTAGAAGAGTAAGCTAAATTAAGGGGTAATAAAGTAAAGCATACACAATTAATATATTGAAGATACAAGCCTATCATAACACCAAAATAATAGACTAACATAAGGTCCTACTTGAACTTTGGCTTTGCTTTGGCTATGACCAACATTCAAGTATTATGAACAAACGTAAATTGATAAAGTAAAGTAAGGCATACATAAATATAACACATCACCTATGGGCAGAAGTGAAATATTTATGTATATTAGGCTAATAATTCATTATGCGTATTCTCAAACAAGTAGCCGTTGGGTTTATGTTGTTTGACAACACACATAATTAAATAAGATGACTTTATTTAAACTTCAATGCCAAATTAAATGATATACTGTTGGTTCAATCATCTAATCTTTCATTAAAGTTGCCATCAAAATAAATAAATGTATATATATATATATATTATACGGAAATTTTAAATGTATACAAAAGTTGAATGAAATAAAAACGTGATAATTATCAAATAAAATTAAGAATCATACGTAAGATTTGCATATATGTCTATGCTCAGAATAAATCTATTTTAAAATTTGAATAGATAGTGGAATTTAGAATGTACATGGTAACCGAAATAAAAACAGATTTGAAAATTATTTTTGGTATTAAATATCAATTTTGATTTGAACCTCATCTAATAATAAGAATTGATTTTCCAATTTCTCGTTCAAGAATATCAATTCTGGAAAAGGTTAAATTATGTTTACGTTCCTATCATAAATTCATATTGATAATTAATTCATATGCACTAAAATTTGAAAGTCAACATAACTTATTAATTCCAATCATAAAGTCATACAACTTATGCAAATCAATTTTTTTTCTCGGTTCCTGTTTAGATTACATCCAAAAAATATATATTTAATTTTTGTGATTTCCAATAAAATTTTAAAGGCCACATCTCACGAGTCTTAATTCCATGTGTAAACTAAAAACAAAATTATATCAAACATACAACCAATCAATTTTAGTTTACATAAAACAGCGAGTTGTACAACTTTATGACAAAACGCATATTTATTTAATTTCCATAAGTCGATTCATCCATGGTTAAGAAAACGAATTTTATGATGAAATTGATATAATCAACATACGCTCTGATACCACATGTTGATTATATCTTTAGATATGGATTAAAATCAAGAACCTTATTAAGTTTATTCAATCAATAACAATAAATAAGACATCAATTATAGAACTTACTTGATTGAATGGAGACCGTAGAGAAAGATGATGCCATGATCGGTAACTACTCGTTCCCGTTATGATGTTACCGGTTGATGGATTTCTTAGAGAGAAGGTTATTGGTGTTTCTCTTATTATTTGTTAATGTGACATCTAAAGGGAAACATAAATATATATATAGGGGTATGCCCATCAAATAGCCCATACATATAAGTTATTGGCCAAGTTAGGTTATTTGAATAATTATAATTAATTAAATGGTAAAAAGGCCACGTAATGGGGTTTTTTCCAACACAACTTACAAAATACAAAAAAAAAAAAAAAAAAAAATCAAGAGTTATCAGTGGCTTTTGGTAAAAGAGGGTCAAAGACAAGAAACTCAAAATTCTGGAGAGAATATTTCTGTTAGCGATAGTGAACATGAAGAAAACGAATCCACAAAAAACACAGAGAATTTAACCATGCAAAAAAAATCTGAAGTTCAAAGCAAGCAGAAGGATAACAAACCGCTGATGCAGGAAGTTGATGTTGTAAGTACCGGTAGTAGCAAGAATGCTGGTGGTTCAAAAGTGTGGGTTTGCAAGCATTGCAAGAAACAGCTTACCAGCTCGTATACTCGAATTCATGTTCACTTTTTCGGTCCACCTCCAGGGAAGAAAGCGGAGATCAGACGCTGTCCCACTCTACTACAAGATCGTGGGAAATATGAAAGACTCATGAAGAAAGCATAGGAAGCGGAAAAGGTTGGTGTTTCTTGGTCTTTAAAAAATTCGGTATTTACTAATAGTAATTCAAAACAGAATTGTTCCTCTTCTAAAAAAACCCATTGATCAAACTTTTGGCATCATGAAGAGAAATCAAGTACATTTGAAGGTTATGAGGGGATTATGTGCAAATGCCATTTCATTCAACGTGTTGCGCAATCCCTAATTTTTGGAGATGATTAATGCAATCAAGAAAGCACCGACGACTTACAAACCTCCATCTAGCGAAAGAGCAAGAACGGTATTGTTTGATGAATGTGTTAGAGATGTTGAGAAGGACTTGACTCCTATCAAGGACACATGGTATACACAAGGTGTTTCTATTGTCTCTGATGGATGGTCTAACGTGAAGCACAAGCCGTTGATTAATGTTATTGCAGTGAACAACCGAGGAGCAATGTTTACGTATGCTGAGGATTTTTCTGGTTTGGAAAAAAACAGGTGTAGCAATAGCTAACTACTTGCTTGGTGCTATCGAAACTGTAGGAGCAAGCAATGTGTTACAAGTGATCACCGACAATGCAGCAAATTGCAAGGCTACTGGAAAGGAGATCGAAAAGGTACACAAACACATTTTTTGGTCTCCGTGTTGTGTTCACACCTTAAACTTGGTTTTTAAAGATCTAGCAAAAGAATTTTGTTGGTTGATGAACACATATAAAAAAGGCAAAGTGATTGTGAAGTTCTTTCTTAATCATACTCATGCTTTGTTAATCTTTAGAGATAATTCAACACATGAGTTATTAAAAGTGGCGAAAGCACGATTTGCATCTCAGTATATTCTATTGAGAAGGCTAATGAATTGTAGAGAATCACTTGCTACAACCATTTCCCTTAATTCCTGGAGAGATTGGGTCAAACAAGGTGAAGAAAACATAAGAAGTACCGGTTCAATGGCTGTTGACACAATTAGAAACGACGAGTTTTGGGAGGATGTTGAGACTATTTTGTCTATCACTAAACCTATTTTCTTGATGATCAAGTTTTGTGACGGTGAAGGTTCAAATATGTGAGAAATTTATGCAAAAATGGATAATATGTTGAGGGAAATTAAAGAAGTAATGTTGCAAAGTACCTATGATTCTTATTTCCCTCAACTTGGGATCCATTATGCTCACTAGGTGGGAGAAGATGACAATACAATTACATTGTTTGGGCTTTGCTTTATCACCGAGATTCTATGACACGAACTACCTTTGTATGTTAGCACCGGGCGGAGTTCCTAGGAAATCTCCTAATCAAGACAAAGGAGTGGTGCAAGGGGTCATGGCTGCTTTCAAAAGAATAGCCAAAAATAAGCAAGAATATAAAGTGTTGTGAGAACAATTTGCCACATTTCATATGAAGAAAGGACTTTATTCAATGGAAGCGGCCCAAGTGGACAGGTCACCATGGACGCGATTGATTGGTGGTCAAGCTATGGATCGGAAACACCAGAGTTAGCTGAAGTTGCTATGAAGGTTCTTTCACAACCTATTAGTAGCTCATCGACCGAACAAAACTGGAGCACTTACTCATATATACACAATGTAAAAAAGAAATGGTTTAAATTCTAAGTGGGCAGACAAGTTAGTGTTTGTACATTCCAACATCTGACTCCAATCTTGTTTCTCAGAAAGTTACAACGCCGCGCCAACTAAGAAATGGGATATGAATCCCGAAAATGATTACTTGGAAGGGCCTAGTACAAGATATGAAGATATGTAATGGGAAAATCTAGGAGAAGAGAATGCCGACCCAAATGGAAAAAGACAAAGGCTCGATTAGTTTCTTGAATATCCTGTTATGTTAAAGTGCTTGATTAGTGTTTTGAATTTTCCAATATGTTATGAACTTATGATTATGTAATGCTATTGGTATGAATTTTCTGTTTTGGCTTTTAATTATGAATTGTCTATTATGGAATATGAACTTATGATTTATACTTTTGAAATGTTACTGTTATGAATCTTATGACTATGAAAATTTTGTTTTGATTATGTATTTTCTTATATGATTATGAATTTTCTGTTTTGTATATGATACAATGTACCACACTATATGGTACACCGTACCACATACCGAATTGGTGTTTTGAATGAGCCTACCCCTCTTCGTACCGAATTTTTGAAATGCACAAACCGCATACCCGTTTCTGTACCGCGATTCATGTGACTATGGGTGGTCGCATAATGTTGATCAAAGCGATATTAGAATGTCTCCAAAGTAATTATTTCTTCTTGTACTAAGGCCCGGTTAAGATTTCAGAGATCTTAGAGGCTAAACGAAGCAGTTTTTCATGGGCAGTTAATGAGGATAAGTCGAATATATGTTGGGTTGATCTGAATAAAGTAACTTCGGCTAAAGATGATGTTGGGGGGCTGGGTTTATGTCATCTTAAAGACTCTGAATTAGCCCTTTTAATGTGGAATATGATAGCCTTTGGAAAAATGTAAGGGTGGCAAAACAAACCCAAATGGGTTGTTTTTGGTCAATTTGGATAATTTTTAAAATTGAGATGGGTCAGGATGGATCAAAAGAATTTTACAAGAAGGTCAGGATGGGTTGGATAGATGCTAGTGACTTTTGGTTATAGGTTAGAATGGGTTTGTTTATGGGTTAGAATGGACTAAAACAAGCTTTATTCAATTTTATTTCAAACAAAACCCACGCAACCGAATAGAAACCGAGAAATCAAAACCGAAAACATTGAAACTGAACATATACCGAAACTGACTGAAATGAAAAAAAGCAAAACCGAAGCGAAAAAAGAAACCGAACCTGAGCCGAGACGAAACCGAGTTTTTTTTTTATGAACGAGGAAGACGGGAGAAACATTTTAGTTGTTTTACTTTTTGCGTTTTTGATTTATATTTTGAGTTATTATTTTTTTATTAATTTTTTTGAGGGGTTTTGAAACCCTTTGTATTTTAGCATTTGTTTAGTTCAAGATGGGTTAACTTTACCCAGCTTGACCCATACCTATCCTAATCGAGAAATCAAAACCAAACAAAAACCAAAAACATTGAAACCAAATAGATACGAAACGAAAAAAAAGCAAAAATGAACCGAAAAAACCGAACCTGAGCCGAGACGAAACCGAGGTTTTTTTTTTTAATGAACGAGGAAGACAGGAGAAACATTTTAGTTGTTTTACTTTTTGTGTTTTTGATTTATATTTTGAGTTATTATTTTTTTATTAATTTTTTGAATATTTTTTTGAGGGGTTTTTAAAACCCATTGCATTTCAACCTTTACTTGGGTCAAGATAGATTAACTTTACCCATCTTGACCCATACTCATCCTAACCCTCTATTTTAAAAATTCATCCTGACCCATACCCATCCTGACCTAAACCCATTCTAACCCATCACCCAAATCCAACCCAACCCACTCATATTGCCACCTCTAGAAAAATGTTATGACAGGCTAATCATTACACACCTAGATATTGGCTGGTCATTCCCATAACAAATGATTGAATAGTACTTGGGATAAGATTGTCAAGATTGAAAAATCTTCGGTAAATGCTAAGGTCTTGTTAACTGATTCCAACAAAGGGTTGGTGAGAAATGGCATAATGTTCGGTTTTGGTTGGATGTTTGGTTAACCGATGACATTTAAAACAAACAGCTTCCTACTTTATTCTCTTTAGAAAAGGTTAAGTCTTGTGTGGTGGCTGATCGTTGTGTAGTCAATGACGGGGTTTACCCGATGAACAATCAACCGGTTTTTGGGGAAGCTATAACTAAACTAATGGAATAGTTATAGATTGCTTTATTATTTGGTTTAAAGGTGCTGAAGACAGAAGGCGCATCTAGACAAACAGAAGGAGGTCGATGAGCAATGACACGAAATGCACGTCGCGTGGCATGGAAAGGTGACGCTTTGGGTTTTTTCTATTGCGTCGATGGAAAGGTGATTATATAGAGCTATGCTGCCTTGTCATAAGAGTATTGTAGAGTGAAATAGTTGGGTTTTGCTGAAAGTGAACGTTGCTGTTTAAGAAGCGTGGATCGACTCACTGGTAGACGATCTACTTTCCTCGGGTGTGATTATGCTATTTCACCGATGGTTCTCTTGGATCTGATGGATCTGGGTTCTTCCACCTACAAAATGAACAGCATCGTAAACTTACCCCTCAGAAAGGGACAGAGGGGTCCTCTTAGGGGTAACCCTCCGGTGTGAGAATAAGTGTTTGTAGGAGAAGATAATAATATGAGAGTAAGGAATTTGGAGTGTATTGCTTAATAGCTGAATACTCTGTAATGGGATGTTATTTGATGTGACTGTGTTATCTGATGATCTCCTCCTTGTGGAGTTGATGTGGTATTTATAGTGCTAGGGTTTCCACTGATTGGGCTTAGACCCAGTTAGGGCTTTGTTGGCCTCTTCCAGTTGCTTTGCGCCACGTGTCCTTTGGGACACCTGGTGCTTTTTCATTGGTTATAATCACGTGGTAGCACATGGGTTTTGCTGAGTTGTCCACCTTTCATTGGCAGCTGTCAACATCAGCATATTCTTATTCCTTAAAAAGATACCTTCTGGAAGGTTGTCTGACGTGCACAATCAAGGTTGCCCTAATCCTGATTTGGATAAGGACGAGGTTGATTATGTTCATGTGTGATACGCGCCTATCCTGAGGATGCGCGAGGTCTTCTCTTTATTCTCACGCGCAGATGTTTCATGCGCAGATGTGATGCACGAGCATGTGATATGCGCCACGCGCGGATGCGCCACGCGCATATGTGATATGCGTGAGCATATGTGATGCGTGAGCATATGTGATGCGTGAGCATCTGTGGTGCCTGAGCATGTGATGCCTGAGCATGTGATGCATGAGCATATGTGATATGCGTGAGCATATGTGATATGCGCCATGCGCGTAGGTTTTGGCTTTGTGCCTTCATAATGTCTTGATTTCAAGCCTCTTGGCTATATCTTGTGGGTTGACCCGCCTCGCTCGGTGTTGAGGCGGGTACATACCTCTTCAGCAGGCCACCCAAAACCGTCTCCCATAAGCAATAACTTGATAAAATAAAAGATATTTTATGGGCCAGGTATGTGTAGCAACTGTTTGGCGGTGGAGGACTCGATGGACCATATTTTACATCTTACTTCGTCACGACCATGGTGTTGCAAAGAATTGGAAGGTGGTGTAAAGTTCAACTGTTTCAAGTGAAATAGGTTCACGATATATTTGGGGTGGTAGAACAAACTCAGGAGGTTGGACATAAAAGAAAAATGGTTTACTCCATTGTTGTGGAGGCCATTTGGTGTTTATTGATGGTTGATAAATTAATTGGAGATATAAAGGTGTTGAGCTTCTTGTAGATTAAAAAATAGGGCTAAATGCATAAATCTAGATTATGATAGATGGAAATTTTTAACTATGTAATATGTTTCAGATTTGTATTTTGGTACCAACCCTTACTATCTTCTTGGTTTGGTAGGAAGGGTTTGGTTGGGGGGGGGGGGGGGGGGTGGGGTTATTGAAGTTGCGGTTTAAAAAAATTTGCTATTGCGGCATATTTATTCTAAAAGTAATCCATGTTCGATTCCCGCTGCCAGCATTTAGTTATGAGGCACAAGGATGATGATTGAAGATTAGGCGAGTAGGAGGCTTTAATTAGTTGGATCCTTGAACTGAACGTACTTTATCTCACCGAACTGTCGTGCCTTCGGGCAGTGTTCACGGGCGTTGACCTTAGGTGAGGCTTTTCCCGGATCGAAAGACGAGTGTATCCCATGACGAGCGGTAACACTGCCGCCGTGGGTTTCGTACCAATTTCAGTGACTTCAAATGTTGGTGAAGAACTCCACTTAAAATTTGACCGTTGGTAATTTTGTTTACCGTTGGGCATTGGAAATAAAAGAAACATTTTTTTATTTAATATTCAACCATTTACCATTTTACTTACACAACTCAAAATACACATCCAATTCTACATATATTATACCAATCTTCAACCACAATCAACCATCTCTGATGTGCGTATGTAGTGTATAGAAAAAATTTTAAGTTTCCAAAGGTTTGTTCACACAATGTCGAGTTTTAAATTTATTAAAATGATTATTATCTTAACTAAACCACAAACAAATAGGCAAGCGTACCTACCGCATATGTAGTATAGCATAGGTAAGAACCAAGTATCGATCCATTGACACACTTGTTTGATTTTTACTACTAAATCGTTGTATTTATTTTACCCGGAGGTAAATATCATATTGGTTTTGGGTTGACAAGTAAGTTTTAAAAGGAAAGTAAAGACATATATTTTTGGGTTTTTTTTTTATATTTTTGAATAAATGATCAAGGATAAAAATAAAAGTGTATCATCTTGGCTCAAACTCCTCTTAACTTAGTTTAACAATTAGCTAGTAAACATGTGATGTGAGCTTGCTATGGTGATTAAATGTGAGATCAACACCTTCTTCCTAGGTCATGTTAATCTATGATAATTAAAGAAAGAGATATCCATAACTTCATAATCTCCACTAAAACATCATTTTATGTAAGCAAGTGGTTTATAATAAACATTCATAAGATAAATCACTTTAAAGATGAGGCAATCCCTTAAATTATTAATTGAATTGCCCTTGATATTTTAGTAAAAATAACCTTTATGTCATACATTAAATACCAATTAAGATTAGTTGAGTTGGAAAGGGTTAACCTTGCATTACCAAGTATTAATCCGCACAATGCTTGAACAATTATAGAACTCATGTAATAACCACCTAAGAGTTTTTTAAAGTAGGTTATGTTGCACACTCACTTAACAAGTAATTAATCGATTTTAGTGGATTAACATCAACAATCCATTTCCACAAACTTTGCCAATAGTTCCCATTTTAAAATGATTAGTTACTACTAATAATTCATTTGGTCTACGTTAATATTAGGATTTATGTTATTTTACCAAGCCCTTACAAGAATGGAAATTTCTCGACTTATCATCAAGCTAACTTGGTGTCTGTTTTAAAGAGTCATAATTTATCAACCAAACCCTTATAAGAGTGGTAGTTCCCCAGCTTATCGTCAAGCTCGGAACTTGGTGTCTATTTTAATGTTCGCCAAGGCCTCACAAGACTAGCAATTTCTCAGCTTCTCGTCAAGCTTGGCACTTGGGGTATCTTTTAAGAATATTATAACATTCCTCATCAAGTGATAATTGCAGCATAACCTTTACTTATTAAAAACCAATCACATGTTTAACTAGCATTATTAAACTTCGATTAAGATTCATTATAAACCAAGATGATACTACTAAAGTTTAGCCAAAAGTAAGCATAGTGTTATACATCAAAGTAATAGATACAAACATGATTAAATTGAAACAACTAACCAATTTGGATGACTAAGTCTTGATGCTAATGACTTCTTCCAAGAGCTTAACCTCCTTAATCTTCAAAGGTTGGATGGGTGGAAAAATTCCCTTATTAATGGTGGTGAAAGAGGTGGTTGAAGTGGAGTAAATGTTGTTCAAGTTGTATTAAATGTGGAAGATGAGCATTTAATTTATAGGCTGATCAGGTACCCAAACACGGCCGTGTTAAATAAAACACAGCCATAGTGACTTTTGTGTCTTGTTGCATTAAATGCTCAGCATCAGGTCATATAATAAGGTTAGCACCGCCATGGTGAATTGGGCATAGTTATGATAAGTCCACAACAATCCAAATTTGTCATTTTCTTTTGTACTTCAAACATGGGATGTGTTTTGGGAAAGCATGGCCATGTTAAGCTTTAGAGCATTCTATTTTGTCTTTTCCTCTTGTTCTTGATAACATGGGTGAGTTGAGGTTAACATGGTCATGTTTTTTCTTCCTGAATTTTGTCTTTACTTCGTATGCTCTAGACATGGCCATGTCTTGATTCACCATAGGGTGTGTTGAGTCTGTTTTTATTGTTTTTCTCTGTATGCTAGCTCGTTTTATTCTCCAGGGTTATATTTACCTATAGATGGAAATTATAAACATTAGTGATTATTTATTCTAATATAATTGCCGATATTACGCTTATTTAGAGACATTTAGTGCTGAGAATATGTATAAACTATTATACATCAATCTCCGATGCTCAACCTTCTCCAATGCCTCCAGAAGTTGCACCATCGATGTGAAGCTATGATGACGAGGTCGCGTTGACGAATGCTTGGATGTACGTAACGGACAACGACACATCGAGAGACCAATTTTGGCATGCGATTCAAACACTGCATGCTTAATTTGGAGGCATTGACGATCATACCGTCCACCAAGTCAATAAAAAGTGGAATAATCTTAAAACCAAAGAGCAACGTGATACCGAAGCTCTATCAATCACAAAGGCTTTTTAAGCATTGAAGCGTGGGATACTTTAAGAAATCATCCCCGATTTGTGGCTCCTGCTCCTACTCCAGCTCATGACGATGCCGACTCCGGCACATCTAAAGTGGAGGATTAATTTTATGTTTTTTTAATTTAAATGTTATTTATGTTCTCTTTTTTATATAAATCATATAATTTTTTTATTTAATGGAATAGTTTTTTTAAAAAGAAAAAAAAGTTTTGGGATAGTTGATTAGTGAAGTGCTCCATATGTTTAAGTGAATTAGGGTAGTGAAAGATGAAAATGACATTAAGTGATTGATGTGTATTGAGATACCTTAGAGTATCCATAATAAGGACTCCGAAAAACACCAAAAAAAAACATAAATAGTCATCTGTCACGTCATAAAACACGCGAAACTCATCCAGTAAGAAATATTAAAAACACCAAAAAAATATTGTCACATCATCACCACCTTTTACACCCAAAACCCCACCTAACCCCACCACCTACAAAAGAGCCCACCTCCATCTCATTTTTTTATAGTTCTTACCCAAGAACTTCTTCTAAAAATGAGTCCCAAAAATCTTGTTAAAAAATTAAGTAAAAATTGATGACGTGTAAAAACACTAAAAAAAATAACCCTTAAAAACACCTTATTGTGTATGCTCAATGTGGAGCACCATGCACCCCTCTCCCCTTTAAACCTGGAATAAGAGACTACAAATTCAAAATTTAAGGATTAAAAAAATAGCTTTTATTTTTGCGCATGTGTTTACATTAAACTTACCACCAAGATATAAGAGTATTCGTCTCATCCTCTATCTCCAAACCAAAAATTACACTAAAACTAACTTTAAATCAAAAATTACACTAAAACTAACTTTATTTTCTCTCTTTATTTCAATTAAATAATACTTTTTATACCTTTTATCATTACTTTTTCTCTTTCCTTCACTCACAACCATTTTCAAAATATATTAAAAAATTATAGGGGTTGAACAGTAACTTTTCAAATATACAAAAAAATCATTGTTTTTTCTAAAATATAAAAACTCTTCATTCACAACACCCTGAATCACTTTCTAAATTATAAAAACACCCCTCACATAATATAAGGGGTTGGATGAAAATGCTCAAAAGAACAAGTGACATGATTTATATAAGCAAACTTCAAGAGAAAGTGCAATGGGGGTTGATAACGATCAAGATCCACCAAGTTGATATAGATTGAGCATTTGTAAGTGTGCTCAAAATGGACTATTTGATAAGGCCTTACATGAGCTCAATCAAAATGAAGTTCACATTCATAAAATTGAAGTATATCTACAACACAAGAAAGTGAATTGGATAAAAAATGTAGAAACTGAAGTTCATCTTCAAGAAACTAAATTACAACTTCAACATTACAAATTGGTTAAATGAGTAATTGTATATCCATTTAAACAAATTGGCTGAGTAACATTTGAGAGTCATGATTCTTGATATCATTCATTGATAAAATGCCCTCTACCTAACAGAAAAATATAAACGAGTTATAGTAGAAAGAGCGAAATGGGTAAAAAAAAAGTGAAAGAACATCGAGCCATCAAATGATCAAAAATAAGCTTGGTATTGATACTGAAGTAGTTAAAATAGTCAAACCTTATAAATGAAAACCTAACTTATCCCTATAATAATAGACTAATGGGTTAAATCGCAACTTTTAGAAAAGGGAAAAATAGTATTCATACTTGACCGGAGAACCATTCATAAAAGTCACTGTGGATAATATCTGTAACTTTTAAACCAAAAGAACGAAATTCATAATGTAAGTCATTCAAGGATTATCTTTGTGATTTACTTAAAAGATGTATATGAAATGAGAAATTACACCAAAAATACGGAAGAATATATGAAAAGGAAAAAGAAAAAAGTAACTTCTTTGAATAAGAAGGGAGGCAAAAGGGGTGAGGAAAATAACTTATTTGATGTAATAGTTACATGAGAAAAACAGTTAAACACAATAGTTGTTTTTTTTTTTTTTTTTTTTTTTTTTTTTTTTTTATGGTTTGTTGTAATTGCTATTTTCCTCCATCAAGAGTTTGCACATGACAGCATCAGATTCATGTTACCCTGCTTCCTTTTTCTTTTTTTTTTCCTCTCTATGCAAAGCAAGCATCCCCATAATAGGACCCAATCATCAAAGAAAAATATATTAGGGCTACTATCATAATGTGCAAGAGTCGTCCTTGATCTAATTTAAAGGTATAAACTTCATTACATATGATAAAACAAATCATATACTACACTTGTTTCCTACATGTTTTTATGTTTTAAAAAAGATTGATTACAACCTTTTTGTAACACTTGTAAGTGCCTCCTTTTCTATTACAACTACACAAACGCTTAAAAAGTCATCACTACTTCAACTGACTTTGCAAAATTTATTACTATAAAGCGTATAAGCGTTCTCAACTCCTAAAATTATAATAAACCAAACTAATACTCTTTTTTTCTGGTTTACAACATCACTCTATCTAGATCTGCTATAATATTATTCAAATTAATAAATCTTCCATTTTTCACGCACAAATCAAACTAATACACAAGAGTACAACTTTTATGCATTGTCAATATCATACTCTTACAACCCACACAGCCTCATTGCTTATGGTCCAATTTCTTACTTTGATGCAACAAAGTTAACAAAACAAAACACGTGTACCCCCTCATGATGATATATAGCACTAAAAACTATCTCAATTAACGAAAACATACAAAAATTGTGGAAGTGTTTGAAATTATGTGTTTAACAAAATGAATAACAATCAAATAAGAGAAAGCAACCCAATTGACAACTCTATAACTATGCACATGAAAACATCATCTTCAGAATTCAGACATTGAAATATTTGGAAAAACGGAAGCGAGTCAAAATTGATATTAATGTGAGTTGAATTGAGGCAAAGACAAATAGTGCACTTGTGGCTTGTATTCGTGTCATTTTGTTAACTATAATGCGCCTGATGAAAATGATTTATTGATATCGAGTCATTCATTTTCTTTATAAAATTTAAAATATCAACTCTTTTAACAATTTTTTTTTAACAATTTTTTTTCCGGGACTTGAATCCGGGACATTTGGGCGTTTAAGAGATAATGTCTTTGCCACTAGGCCACCAGCCCACCTAACTATCTTGGATTAACTCGGTTTGAAGTTTGAACCAACATGAATGAACTTGGAAAATAGCATACAGTCAAGAATAGAGGTGTAAAAAAAAACCGGTTTGGGACAGGTTTTAGGCAAACCGAAAACCGAACTGGTTTGGGTTTAAAACCGGTTTCACCCAAACCGCTAGTTTCAAGATCGGTTCCCCTTAAGATCTACCAAACCAGTTTGAGGAAAACCGGTTCAAAACCGGTTTATAAACAGGACCGAACCGACGTGACCAGGCTGGCCTATCTTGCTTCTAAACCGGTTTATAAACCGAACAGGTTTGAGTTAAACCGGTTTTGATCAACCGTTGACTAAACTGGTTCGGTTTAGGTTTAAAACTGGTTTTGTACACCTCTAGTCAAGAAGAGGCACTCCTTTTCCACAGTTCCACCATTGGGCATTGGCCCATTGATGTTAACGTATGAAAAAATATGGGCCCAATTCTAACAGTACCTTTTCGGCCCATGTTTCACGCCTAAAGTAATATGGTGCTTTACATTATTAATTCAATCAAACTTAATTAGTGATTCTTTTACTTTCTTTATTTTTCTTTTCCCACAAATGTAACATATATTACTCACACGTTTCTTACAAAGTGTGATTCACTTTTCGAATAAAAAGTTCCACTCACAGCCAATGGCCCAATACCCCTATGAAGTTAGTTTCACTATCAGAGCATATTCGATATAGAAATATCACAAAAGGATTCAACACGAAATTAAACAAGTTTGAGTTTAGGGTAAACATAGGAGATTATAATTATCACATTAATGACACAATTAAAAACGTTTCTAAACAAGTTCAATCATTTTATTAACTCATTTATGACACACATGGGTCACAACTAACTACGTAATTGTTTTATTTGGGTTTAGATGTCGACACGCCATGGCTAGGGTCATTTATCAAAATTATGTAGTTTTGTGATTGAATAAATAATAAAATAACCACAAACTCCTAACCCTAAATTGAGTCTACATGTATTTTCTCTCGATTCTCAAGTATCCTTGTCGCCGACATTAAATAGCCGAAGTGTAAACAACCGGCCTAAACAAAATTTCCACGAACTGATTTCATAGTTTTTAACCATCTTCACAAGTCGCAGTCACTGAAATTATTATCAATGTGGCTTTGTATTTAGGTTTCTAGGTTTTTGTATCACTCCATTGGTTAGATCCTAAGAAGTTAGTGTTGGTTTTATTATTTTAAACATGCTACGCTTTAGTGATCAACATGTTAGACTGGCTCGCGAAACCATTACAACCCAGAACTGGTTATTAGAATGGCCCATGAAACCTGCTACAACCTGAACCGACCCTAATGTTAACAGTCCGGTCCTCAGTTCTTACTTTCCCATTTTTTGGTTCCGGTCTGGTTCAGTCCGTGTATGACCCATTGCTCACTCCTACTTCATACATACGATCCGATCAGAACCAAAATGATCATCGTCGAGTGACATTTAAATACCAAATGTTAGCGAACCTATTAAAAAATTCACGCTTCCGCCACTGAGGACTGGGTACCAAGAGACGTAAAAGTTATTTTCGTGATAAATTACTCAAATTCATTTTAATTATAAACCTACTCAAATTTTAATAGTGCACTTTGTTTATTCAACCTTTTTTGAACGAGCCGAGCTTCTTCCCTCGACTCTTCTTAAGTACACGAAACTCATTTAATAAATAAACAAACCTGAGCACAAGATTCATAAAAAGACTTATTATTTGTATAATACAACATAATATATCATTCACACGATATTAAACTTCATATTGATAGAACAAAATTAGAAATTACCCGGTTTTAAGAGCACAAAGACTGAAGGGAGCGAACTCCATGCGTTCTAATAGTAGAAAAAACAAAACTTAACTCTACCTTATCAATGATAAACTTATTCGGTTATTTCAGTAAACATTAATTAAGAAAAGAAAAACACTAACAAGTATATATATCTTATTATTCATTTTGGGGTTAAACTGAACACTTGATTTTATTTTCTGTTATTTACATTTCGAATATATAACACTTTAAACAGGTGTGAAAAGAGTAGCTAGACCTTGGTCCACAACAACTTGCAACTTATCATATACCATCAACGACTTTACGTTCGACTTATACGTCCCTTTTCCTCTCGCCAATACCTCCCCGTCCGAATCTATTATCCCCTCCTTTCTTGATCCGCCCGTTCGAGTACCAGGCTCCAATATCACCGCTTTCACCTGCCCACACAAAAAACCCATTCATTTCAAGTCAGTTATAAGTATAGTTATTATTTCAACCATGCTGTGACATGAAGTTTGTTTATTTAAACGACGAACGAACATGACCAACTTTTTTTTTACATTTAGTTAAGCGAATGAACATGAGCACGTCTCGTTTGTACATTTATGTTTGTTTTAAGTTCGTTTATTTACGTTTTATTTTATGTTTTAGACCCATTAGTATTACAATATAAGTCTAGTTGTAATAACTTTTTAAGCCCAACAAATTGTTGTTCATATTTACTTTTAATTAGTTTTAGCTCAGCTATGTTTGTTCGTGAATATTCATTTATGTCTGCTCGTTTACATGCTCCGTTAGTGTTTGTTTACAAGCCTAATATAACACGCAATCAACTAATACATGTTTAACTACCTCTGACCCATTTAACCATCTTTTTAACTTGCTACATGCTACAAATAATATGCAATCCGGACTTACTTTGATGTACACAACATATGGCGATTTCACGTAACCTCCATTGTCCAATTTAGACATCATAGATATCAATGCTAACTTTGGGCATTCACGCATCACAATCAAATCCAAATAACCGTCTTCAAACTGAAAATCGAACCACACAAGTAAGCAAGAATTAGCATAATGCCATGTCGTCAGCTTAAAAGTTTATAATAAACAAACCTTGGCATCAGGTGCTGCATTGTGTTTTCAGCACCCCAAGGAACATTATGAAGCCAAACAGAAACAAACGGACCGTTAAGCTCTCTCCAGATAAGACTTTTGAAGTCAACCTTCGGACCTTGGTACCCGTGCTGCCTAGGCTTAATGGGTTCCATATTCTCGAAACATGAACCAATTGCCTCCCCTACATCTTCAAATCCGGGCGCGGGTACAAACTGTATGCAGCCATTATATTTGCGCAATCGCAAAATTCGTTTAAGAGCCTGATTTTTTTAAAAAAATAAAACCTTAATTAGCTATTGTTATCAACATACAAATTAATAATGTTACAAGTACAAGAAAAGGGTGTGGACTTGCATAAAATTCTATTCTGGCACTTCCCATCCATCGGTACTTCTCAGACTCGATGTCTATATCTGATATGAGTCCTTCAAAATAAATAGGGAAATAAAACACATCACATAAGTTAAGACGACCACAAATTATTGTCAAGATGATACGATGATTGTAAAAAGTTAAAACAAGTTTTAGTGTACCCCATGCAAGCATCAAGACACTAAAAAATGCAGTCTCTCCTTGCCAAATTGTAGCTACATCCAAAGAGCGTTTATGCCCTATAAAGATGAAAACAAACGCATGGATACGAATTTCCAACTAATAATTAATATTGATTATATAATAAAAATAATACCTTGGATTGCTGCAAGAGTAGCATGTGCCGGTGTGCAGGGCTCGCCGGCGGAATCTAAAAGAGATTTAATCATGCCATTTCCAGTACCTTTGCCATAAATCCAAAAACAGTCGTGTTACATTTTAGAGATAATTGAATGGCAATTATTAACTTACACATTTGGCAAGAAAATATTAATGAAAACATATTGAAGAGACCTGCAGGTATGACACCGAGAGGCGTTTTAAGGGCAGTTGACCAGTCTTCTCTTTCAAGTAATCCATTTACAACCTACTACAATTTGCATCACATTGGTGATCAGGTAAAAGGTTGACATATTTTTTAAGTTTTAATAAAGATGTTGTGTGACTAGAAGTTGTTATCACAAAAGGTGTGGCTCAAACCAACCTCAACCAATACGCCATCCCCGCTAACGCAAATGATGCCATCATATTTTGTAAGATCAAGTGAACGAGAAACTTCTTTTGCATGAAGTTGATATTTGGTCTCTGAAGTTAAGATCAAGGGGAACAAACACAATTATGCTATGGTTAAAAAGATTGATTGCTAAATACATGGTTAACAAATGAAAGTAGCACAAACCTTGTACAGTAAATTCAATATTAGCATCCTCAAGAAGCGGCTTTACATCATTGGTGAAAAGCTTGGTAGCAGATTTCTTCCCGCCAAATGGATTAACAAATATAAACAGCTTCTTTGGTCGACCTTTTGCAACAAAAAGTAGCCGAATTAACCGACGGTTTGGTTAAGCAATAACCGATTAAGCAAACCGTAACCTAATTTCTTACGGTAAACGATATTCTGAATCCATATTAGTCAGTTAATTCGGTTATGGGTGAGAAAATAACCGAATTAACCAAACAGTAACCAAATTAACTGACTTAACCGAACCAAACAGCTAACCGACAGTCTGGCTAATCATAATCAATAACCAATTAACAGAAAGCCGAAAATTTTTTAAAATTTGTAAATATCCTTTTTTTTGGAAAAATTATGTATTCTTAATGTTTAAATGCAATTACCCAATTTATTTAAGCCCATTTTTATAATAAAAA
Source organism: Bidens hawaiensis (assembly GCF_021521415.1). Classification (NCBI taxonomy): domain Eukaryota; kingdom Viridiplantae; phylum Streptophyta; class Magnoliopsida; order Asterales; family Asteraceae; genus Bidens; species Bidens hawaiensis. Next base: position 175,176 of record NW_027505014.1, read on the forward strand.
TTTGCACTATGCAAATCATAAGTTCATAACCCAACAAGCAAATTTAAATTTTTAATTTTTTAAACCTAAGTAAAAAACCCTACAAATTTTTCTCGCCTAGCACTCAAAAGCTTTTAAAGATTCTTAGGGATGGCCCTACGGTTACGGTTCGATTAATTCAGTTATAGTTCATGCCTACTTAGAAGCGATACTCATAACGCCTATCATACTAAATAGCAATGGTCAAAACTAATAATCATTCAACATTTTGCCTATTCAACTTTAAAAACAACATCATGATCCAGTCTACTGAATAAACAGAGACTTAAATAAATCCAATAATAATTACTAATTTAGCGAATATCAAGCAATCAACTGAACAACATATTATTTATTACCTAAGGAATCAATATACCCTTGAATCTTGTCACACAGATTCCTTAACAAATCTTCCGACACAGATTCAAACACAAACCTCTTCCTCACCAAACTCCTGATTCCACCACCAGCACATCCAATACTTCCATCACCAACGAGTGCCTTAATAATAATCATATGACCGGAAGTTGAGAAACCCAGAACCTCTTTTTCAACCGACAAGCTCCGGCGATCAGACCACCGGAGTATGCCGTCGGTGGAGAGAGTCAGTGGTGTTTTGACCCCGTTGACCGATACTTCATCGGAGACAATATATTCTTGTTGTTCCATAGGGACGTTTGAGTTGTGATGTTGGTGATTGTGATGAGATTAACAAGGTGGCGTGTGGAGTGGGATTTATCGCCGGAGGATCGGCGGTAAGCATCTTACAAATCTAGAAGACTTTTGTTTTGTACTTTTGTTTTGTTTAGTGCCTTGTTGGTCAAGTTTAGGGTCCTACTATTTGCACTTTTAACGTTTTAAGTGCTTGTTTTCATTGTCTCTCTTTTTTTTTAATGTTAAATTTCTTTAAGAATGTGTTTGAGATTTCTTATTTTCATCCTCTTATAACTTATAAAGGAAGAATAAGTCATTTTAATGTTTACATAGTGTTTGGATACCAATAAGTTCTTTTAGCTTTCTCCTTATTGTTAAGGCTAAAAAATGGGTTTTTAATAAGTTGGGATATGATAACTTATCACCTTATAGGTTTACAATACCCATTCCACCCAACTCCTTCTATCATTTATTCCACTCCTCCTACCCCCTGCCAATATGCCATCAATCATCACTATTCCACCTAGCTATTCTCTATAACAACAGCTTCTCTTTAACATTAACTCTACTTTGATAATTGAATTCACTCCCATACTCATCAATTAATAATGAATTTGAGTATCTGCCTACACCAACTCATCGATTAACATTGGATTCTCTCCTAAACTCATCGATTAACATTGAATTCGAGTATCTGCCACTCTCAACTACCCCTGCTAACATTGAATTTGCTCCTATAATCTCCTTACTAATATGAACCTTCCTCGTCTCCTTCTATAAAAAAAAAACACACGGTGGTGTCCAATTCGAAAAACACAGGTCACCAGGTTTGTACAATTCGATTTTAAGTCCGTTTGATTCTCATGTAATTGGTGTTTAAATTCGTTTGCGAGTAGTTTGGTTGAAACATGTTTAGTGTTTTGGTGATTTTAGTAGTCTTGGATTTTAGTAGTTTTTGTTGATTTTAAATCCGTCTACGAGTTGTTTGGTTTATGTTTATGGAGTTTGATGTTTTGGTTACTAGTCTTATATGTGTGACACATGTTTATGGTGAGTTATTAGATGTATATTATGTTTTGTTACAAATAATCTTATATGTGTGACACATGTTCATATGCAAAAAAAAGCTTAGTTGTTCATGATCTATTTGCTATACTTAAGTTAAAACTTGATACTTTAATGAATTAGATGACACATGTTTAGTTGTTTGCTCATCATTTGTTTCGTCTCTAGTTGTTGTCTAATAATATTCACTAATGTGTGTTCACCTTGGTATATTGGACGTGTTTGTTCATGAATCATGGATATAGTATGCTTAAGACTACCAAAAACAAAAAAGTCTTATGGGGTAATGAAAAGGTAGGTCCCAGCAGGGCCCAGTTGGACCCGCAAGACTCACCTTGAAGAGGGACGTCTGCGCAAAGACCAACTGGTTCCGCAGGACCCACCATGCTCAGAGAGATGAAGACCTTACGCGCAGTACGCCAGCTGTTCCCGCAGGAAAAGCCTCCCAATGGTGAAGTACCCCGCCTGTTCCCGCAGCTGCGGATACAAGCCATCAGGGAAGGCTACCCACACTAATAGCAAGGCTACACGCACAAGGCACTAACTCAATAATTCAGTAATGTCACCTGAAGAAGGAATGAGCAAGGCGGGAATACTCCCGCCCAAATGAGCCAGTTCGTACGCTTCTGGAGGATCTTTTGTACTATACCTGCCAAGGTATGGACAAAATAGACAAGATCTAACCAAAGCAGCCCATGAACCAATCACAGGGTGACAGCTCACTGACAACAGTACGACGAGGAGCACGCTCTAGTACAAAATGTCACTATCAGCCGCTGCCTACTCACCAACCCTTGTCGTGGCACGTACATAGCCTGCAGTTGGTGGAAAAGGAATAGTACACAGCCGGCCATGTCACTATCAGCCGCTGCCTACCCACCAACCACCAGCATAGCACGTGCGTAGCCCACAGTTGGTAGAAAAGGAATATTATACAGCTGGCTGTACCTGCTTGGAAACCTACCTTCGGCTATAAATACTCCAACACCTTGGAACGGTATCATATACTATCTTATACCATCACATATCTTATCTGCTCTAGCTATTTCTCTTAATATACATTTATATTCAGAGCAATCTAGTCTGATTTTCACGCCAGAGGGTGGTCACAAGGAGGTACCCCCCATTCTCAGTGACGAGCTCACGGTGTCTGTTTTGCAGGTCATCAGAAGAATAACCATCTTTGCCGGACCTAAACCTCGTGGGAAACATCTACTTGACCCTAAGATTATCCGTAATCTGCCGGGGTCACTTAGTGTTTCTTCATTGGCGCCATCAGTGCATAAAAGCTAGAACTAATTTTCTCAGTTTTTTCAAAACCTCTGGAAAGATGGTTAAGGTTACTCCGGTGCCAAGGCCAGCGAGTGACCAAGAAACCACGGTAACCAAAACCCCAGCTACTGGGAACACCGGCGAGTACACAAATTTTACGAACACTACCCCGGTTACCCAAGCAGGGGCAAGTGCAGTAAACAATCCTCCCGTGGGATTCATTGATACCCAGTTGGAGAAACAACAAACGAGGCTCCCTCGCCAAACACTTGATCAAGTTAAAGCGTGGGCAGAAGCACGTCAGAATAAATTCCAAGCTGAGTTGGATGAACGTTTACGTTCACTCCAACAGGCTAATGACGAGTTCGAGAACACTCAACAGCTCAACATGAGCAACGAGTGCGAGTACTTGGACGATGATTGGGAGGAGTCTGACAGTGACGCAAACCCTCGTCATAGGGCGAAAGGGAAGTGTAAGGAAACGGACTTCCAACCGAAAAGGAATTTTGGAGAAACTTTCAAACCAAGGAACGCGGGGAGAAACCCACGTGACTTCTCTAAAACCTTTAGACCAACTGTTGCAAATGCGGGAACGTCCAAGTTTGCAAGGGATATTGCGGAAGCAATCGCCCCGAAGAGTGCCAAACAGATGTCCAACATCGGCACTTATGATGGTATATCCGACCCAGATGATCACTTGAACAGATTCATAGCGGGGGCAACCGTCAGCAACTGGACGGAACCCACGTGGTGCTATATGTTCCAGATGACGCTGGTTGGAGCGGCCAGGGCGTGGTTTGATCGTTTACCGGTCCACCACATCTATGATTGGGCGGACTTCCAACACAAGTTCAGCCAGCACTTCAGCCAACAGAGGAAATATACTAAAGAGCAGTGGACGATCCTCAACTGCGTTAGAGAAGAAGATGAATCTTTACTAGACTTCATCACTCGCTTCAACTCGAAAAAGCTGAGTCTGGGCACCATAAGCAAAGATCTTGTTCGCGCCGCTTTCATCCAGGGCGCCGAATACCCAGAGCTTATCCGCACGTTGACGGGTAAAGACGGCATACCATCCACATGGGATGCCATCATGACGGCGGCCAAGCGCTTTGCCGAAACGGAGAAGCAACAGGGTAGGGATCTTCCCCAGAGTACAAACCTCTACACGCAGATGACTAGAGAAAACAACGTCCGGACCGCCCGGCAAAACAAAAAGAGGAAGCTAGGTATTTGGCAGTCAAGGGTAAACTTTGACACTTCATCCAGCTCTCGCCCTCTAGTAGGCGAAAGGGATAACACGCACCCATCAAGCCGAAACCCCCGGTGGACGCCACTCACCAAAAGCGTCACGGAGATATTTGCCACCGAAAAACTCCCATGGCCAAAAGCTCCAATGGTCCGGCAGCGACATAACGCGGATCAGAGCAAATCCTGTGACTTCCACGGGACAAGGGGTCACACCACTGAGGAGTGTATATCCTTGAGGGATATTGTTGAAACATTCGTCAAGGATGGAAAACTTACACACCTTGTGGCATCAATCAAGAATGGAGGGAAGAATGATAACCGATACAAAAGCAACGGACAAAAGCCCGTTGACATCAGCATCCACATGGTTCATAGTAACGTCAGAGGAAGAAAAAGATGAACGACAGAACCATGCGCGTGGAAGGAAGCTGAGGTGCGCTTCCCGCGAGTGCCAGGAGGACCCAACAAAGAAGGCCCTATCATCATCAAAAGCCAGCTGGGGCACTACATCACTTCCCGCATTCTTGCTGACAACGGCGCCTCGTCAACGGTTATGTACAGGCAGTTCTTCGACAAGCTAGACGACGAAGACAAGGAACGCCTGGAAACGGTCTACGCCTCGATAAAAGGGTTCGACGGCAGCACAAACACCCCCTGGGCATCCTATCTTTCCCCGTCATTCTCACAGACGGGAAACACTCCCGCACAGAAGACGTGGACTTTGTCGTAATGAGGAAGCCACACCACACATACGACATTCTCTTCGGGAGAGACGGGATGGCAAGATTCAATGCCGTGGTATCTTCAGTCCAAGGCATGATGGGATGGCCAACAGCTGAGGGTGTAGCGATGATCACCGGTATTCCCCAGGTATGCATCGCATCTGTCTCATCAAAACCCAAACCAAAGATGGCTAAACCAACAATCACCGAACCAGAAGAATGGGCCTTCAATGGCAAATACCCTGACCAGGCTGTTACCATTGGCCCAACAGTCACTGATCCTACGCGCACCTTACTCAAACGCTTACTACAGAAAAACGCTGACATCTTCGCGTGGACACCAGCTGACATGACTGGTGTACCTCGAAGTAAGGCAGAGCATAAGCTCAAGTGTGACCCGGCTTTTACGCCAGTCGTACAAAAGCGCAGAGTAATGGGGGCGGAACAAGCTAACGCGTGTAGAACCCAAGTCAAGGAACTCCTTGACGCGGGCATCGTACGCGTTAGCAGATATCAAACATGGGTTGCAAATCCCGTCATGGTACCGAAGTCTAACAAACAATGGCGCATGTGCATAGATTTCAAAGACTTAAACAAAGCATGCCCCAAAGATTGTTACCCGTTACCCGAAATTGATCTTAAGGTAGATTCGTTAGCACCGTTTCGCCTTAAATGCTTCCTTGATGCGTATAATGGGTACCATCAAATCCACATGGCTGTTGACGATCAGGACAAACCGCATTTCGGACGCCCGATGGCACATTTTGTTATCAAATGATGCCATTCGGACTTAAGAATGCCGGGTCCACATACCAACGCCTGATGGACAAAGAGTTTCATGCCCAAATTGGGAGGAACTTGGAAGTCTACATGGATGACTTGGTCATCAAAAGCCCTGACCCAGAAACGATGTTGTAAGACATCGAAGAAACTTTCAACACGCTCAGAAAGATAAACATGAAGCTCAACCCGAGCAAGTGTTCCTTTGGGATGGAAGAAGGGAAGTTCTTAGGAGTCATTGTTACTAAAGATGGCTTTAGAGCGAACCCTGAAAAGGTCGAAGCCATTATCAAAATGGAATCACCTACTACCATCAAGCAAGCTCAGACACTGAATGGACGCCTAGTCGCACTTAACCGCTTTTTGGCAAACCATGCGGATAGGTCGTTCCCATTCGTCTCAACATTAAGAAACTGTTTAAAGAAAACGCACTTCCGCTGGACACCAGAAGCGGAAGCAGCTTTTCAGGAAATTCGGTCACGCTTGATCGAACTCCCAACGCTCACAGCACCAGAAGCGGGGGAGGAATTAATCCTATACCTTTCCGCCACAGATAGAGCAACCGGGGCCGTCCTGCTAGTAGAACGAAAAGGCATCCAGATGCCAATCTACTATGTTAGCCGTGTCCTAACAGACGTAGAAACCCGGTACTCCACCCTGGAAAAATTAGTCTTAGCACTTGTACAGGCTTCACGCAGGCTAAGACGATATTTCCAAGGTCACCCAATCACCAACTTCAAACTCGCAAACGTTCTAGGCAAACCCGAATTGTCAGGACGCCTAGCCAAATGGGCAATAGAATTGGGAGAATACGCGATAAAGTACAAGCCGAGGCCAGCCATAAAAGGCCAGGTCTTGGCCGACTTTATTGCAGAAGTCCCCGCTTCGCGGGAGAAAGAGTGCCAGGAGGAGGCTCAACCCTCTCCAGCACAGGACATCGATGATGTCTGGCGACTCTACACTAATGGAGCAGCCAACAACGAGGGCTCAGGCGCAGGGTTGAAACTAACCAACCCAGCAGGCCAAGAATACACTTACGCTATTCGACTGGATTTTCCAAGTACAAATAACGAAGCAGAGTATGAAGCATTCTTGGCCGGGCTGAGAATTGCGCGTAAGATGGGAGTGAAAAACTTGGAAGCCCACGTGGATTCCATGTTAATAGCCAACCAAATAAACGGGACGTACACGGCCGTGAACGACACAATGGCCCTGTACCTCGCACAAGCAAAAACCCTTATGCGCGACTTTAATGATTGTAAGGTCATACACGTCAAGCGTAGCGAAAACAAGTCTGCGGATGCGTTAAGCAAGCTTGCATCATTAGCCTTCACCCACTTGGAAAGGACATCCGCATTGAACTCCTTGGAGCACCATCAGTCCCGCACAAGGAAATCTGTGTCATCCAAACCGGCACAGAAACGTGGATGACACCAATAATAAATTACCTTGCGGCGGGTATACTACCAGAGTCAAAAACACAGGCAAGAAAAATACGCTGTAAAGCACTGAACTATCAACTCGTCGATGACATCCTTTACAGGCGTAATTTTCTTGGCCCACTCCTAAGATGCGTGGACAACCAAGATGCTGGCTACCTCCTAAGGGAAGTGCACGAGGGCATCTGTGGAGTACACGCAGGTCCACGCGCTGTTGTAGCTAAGCTAAATAACGCGGGATACTTTTGGCCGGGGATGCATACAGATGCGCTGGCATACATCAGAAAGTGTAGGTCTTGCCAACTCTACGCACCCAACACGCATCGCCCAAAGAATGAACTTGTTCCAGTCACCTCTTCATGGCCATTTTAGAAGTGGGCCATCGATGTGACAGGCCCATTTCCCACAGCAGCAGGGAACGTTCAGTTTCTGGTGGTAGCCATCGACTACTTCACCAAGTGGATAGAAGCAAAACCCTTAGCCCAAACAACCGCAAAACATATCAAAAAATTTATTTGGGAATTTATTATTTGTCGTTTTGGACTTCCCCAGAATTTGGTGAGCGATAACGGCACCAACTTTGCTGACAAGAAGCTACAAAAGTGGCTGGAAGAACTTCAAATCACCCACACCTTTACCTCAGTGGCGCACCCGCAGGGTAATGGTGAGGTGGAAAGAGCAAATAAGAGCATCGTCGACGGCATAAAGAAAAGACTCTTGGAACACAGATCCGGCTGGGTGGACGAAGTTCCACACGTCCTTTGGGCAAACAGAACGCTGAAAAAGGCCAGTACGGGAGAAACCCCGTTCAGCCTCACTTATGGCACTGAAGCCATGGTCCCGGTCGAAATTGGTTTACCCTCACCAAGGGTCTTGATTCAGCCAGAAGACAATGATGCGGAAAGACGGTTAGACCTTATGCTAACCGAAGAACACAGAGACTTAGCCGCAGCGCGTGAAGAGAACTACAAGCGACAAATGCAAAAGTACTACAACACGCGGGTAAAACTCTGCAACTTCGATGTCGGAGACTACATACTGCGTAACAACGAGGCTTCGAACCAAGAACGCCCAGGAAAGCTGGCCCCGGTCTGGGAAGGGCCATACATTATCAAAGAAGTTTTGGGAAAGGGCGCATACCGGCTCGAAAGGCTCGATGGCACCCCCATCCCAAGAACATGGAATGGAGCTCAATTACGCAAATGTTACATGTAGATCAATTCCAAACTTATAAAGAAAAGGCCTAGAGCCACTTCTAATGGAAATGATTCTCCTTTATCACATTGTGTTGATAGCCTTACCTTTATACTTATTCAAAACACAGATATGCCGTTATTCACCGCATAAATAAGTGGGGAAGTAAGTCGTTGCGTGTGGAAGGCGGCAAAACCCGCATAAACACAAGAAACGGCAAAAATTTCTAAGGAAAATATGAGGAAAACCTTCACGCAGGTCAGTTATAGGTGAAGTTTGGTCATCCCACTAAATGAAAGTGACGGTCCTACCCGCACAACCATGATAGAGGAAACTGAACATTAACCTATTGACAACCGCGCGTTGAAAGGTTAACTTATTCAAAACACTGATATGCCGGTATTCACCGCATAAATAAGTGGGAAAGTAAGTCGTTGCGTGTGGAAGGCGGCAAAACCCGCATATACACAAAACGGCAAAAATTTCTAAGGAAAAGATGAGGAAAACCTTCACGCAGGTCAGTTATAGGTAAAGTTTGGTCATCCCACTAAATGAAAGTGACGGTCCTACCCGCACAATCATGATACAGGAAACTGAACATCAACCTATTGACAACCGCGCGTCGAAAGGTTAACTTATTTAAAACTCTTAGAAAATTTCTAAGGAAAAGATGAGGAAAACCTTCATGCAGGTCAGATATAGGTAAAGTTTAGCCAAGTGAAAGTGACGGTCTTACCCGCACAATCACGAAAGAGAGCAAAACTTTAACCTATCATCTGCCACGTTGAAAGGTTAACTTATCCAAACTACTCAAGAAATTGCTAAGTTAAACTAAAATATGCGTGAAACAAAGATTCAAAAATAAGGGGAATATACCCCCTTACCTTGGTAACCAAGAAACCGTAAGACAAGTGCGGGTACAGTGTCAAGGCGAAACCCTTCACATACTTAGCACCTGCAGGGAATTGAAGCCAAGAATACCTTGGTAACCAAGAAACCGTAAGACAAGTGCGGGTACAGTGTCAAGGAGAAACCCTTCACATACTTAGCACCTGCAGGGAATTGAAGCCAAGAATACCTTGGAAGTCAAGTAACTATAAGACGAGTGCGGGTACAGTGTCAAGGCGAAACCCTTCACATACTTAGCACTTGCAGGGAATTAAAACCAAGAAGGATCTTCTGGGCCATGCTTGTGGAAAGGGAAATAACATCCCCGCATAGCGGGAACGTTGAGAACTAGATTGTTTGAAGCTCCAAGATGGAATTGGTTGTTTAACATAATTGATCACTATGTCTAAAACTACCAAAACCTCGTGGAGAATCTACACAAGTGAAACTCAACGCTCCTGACTTGCGAGGAGGTTACACATCTACCCGCATCATACCCAAAGATCAAGCAGAAAAGTCGGGAATTTCTGCACGTGACATTAGGAAAACCGCGGGAAGAATCCCCACGGAAAACCTTAAAACTAAAAACCCTTTTCAAAACCCTTTAATTAAGTCCAAAAGTTCACCTCACTTATTAACAATTCATGAGAAGAACATTGGACTGGGGGGACTTGAAGTGGTAGGTCCCAGCAGGGCCCAGTTGGACCCGCAAGACTCACCTTGAAGAGGGACGTCTGCGCAAAGACCAACTGGTTCCGCAGGACCCACCATGCTCAGAGAGATGAAGACCTTACGCGCAGTACGCCAGCTGTTCCCGCAGGAAAAGCCTCCCAATGGTGAAGTACCCCGCCTGTTCCCGCAGCTGCGGATACAAGCCATCAGGGAAGGCTACCCGCACTAATAGCAAGGCTACACGCACAAGGCACTAACTCAATAATTCAGTAATGTCACCTGAAGAAGGAATGAGCAAGGCGGGAATACTCCCGCCCAAATGAGCCAGTCCGTACGCTTCTGGAGGATCTTTTGTACTATACCTGCCAAGGTATGGACAAAATAGACAAGATCTGACCAAAGCAGCCCATGAACCAATCACAGGGTGACAGCTCACTGACAACAGTACGACGAGGAGCACGCTCTAGTACAAAATGTCACTATCAGCCGCTGCCTACTCACCAACCCTTGTCGTGGCACGTACATAGCCTGCAGTTGGTGGAAAAGGAATAGTACACAGCCGGCCATGTCACTATCAGCCGCTGCCTACCCACCAACCACCAGCATGGCATGTGCGTAGCCCACAGTTGGTAGAAAAGGAATATTATACAGCTGGCTGTACCTGCTTGGAAACCTACCTTCGGCTATAAATACTCCAACACCTTGGAACGGTATCATATACTATCTTATACCATCACATATCTTATCTGCTCTAGCTATTTCTCTTAATATACATTTATATTCAGAGCAATCTAGTCTGATTCTCACGCCGGAGGGTGGTCACAAGGAGGTACCCCCCCTTCTCAGTGACGAGGTCACGGTGTCTGTTTTGCAGGTCATCAGAAGAATAACCATCTTTGCCGGACCTAACCCTCGTGGGAAACATCTACTTGACCCTAAGATTATCCGTAATCTGCCAGGGTCACTTAGTGTTTCTTCAGGTAATGATATGTTCAAGGAGTATATCGATGCGTGCTTGCCTGAACTTAGAAAAGGGAATAGACCCGGTACTCACTTTAATAAGATTGGGTGGAAGAATATAGTTCAAACCATGCACGAAAAAACGGGCATAACCTTTGATGAAAAACAAATTAAAAACAAATGGGATGTCATGAAAAAAGAATGGAAGCTTTATGACCACTTGATGAGGCATGAAACGGGGATTGGTGGGACGAGAAGCTTAATCGATGCATCGCCTGAGTGGTGGGATGAGAAAATACAGGTAAGTTCTACAATATGCTGCAGTGCTGCACAAAGTTTTCAGAAAAAAAAACATATCAGTTTACTTCAAACATATCAGTGTACCAGTACCGATTTAATACCGTCGGTACCGTTACCGGGTAAAAAAAATTTCGGTACCGGTAAAACCGGTTGAAGTAAACATATCAGTTTCTTATTAATCTATATTACATATTAGTTTACAAAATCCCAATAACATATCAAATTTTAGATCATATTATTTTGAAGCAATATACTTTGTGCAGCATATCAGTTTACTCCAAATCATAGATTATTTTGTAGTTATAATCTATATAACATATCAGTTTGATATAACATGTCAATCTATATAACATATCAGTTTACAAAATCGTACCAAAAACCAACCGTGTAAAACCGGACTGGACCTTATAATTTGGTTATATTTATTTATTTTAAGTATTAACGAATCTAAAAAATTAAATTAACATATTAACAAGCATAAATGAACAAGCTTACTGAAGATTTCGGTACCGGTACCGAAGATTTTTTTACCTGGTACCGGTACCGAAGATTTCCCGAAATTTTTACCTTCGGTACCGGTACCGGTAAAACCGGTTGAAGTAAACATATCAGTTTGTTATATCAATCTATATAACATATTAGTTTATAAAATCCCAATAACATATCAAATTTTAGATCATATTATTTTGAAGCAATATACTTTATGCAACATAATAGTTTGATATAACATGTCAATCTATATATTATAACAGTTTACAAAATCGCACCGAAAACCAACTGTGTAAAACCGGACCGGACCTTATGATTTGGTTATATTTATTTATTTAAGTATTAACGGGATTTTCGGGACCAGGACCGGTCGGTACCGGGACGGTACCGATCTCATCCTAATGCTGCACAAAGCTTCCAGATCAATCTATATATGCAATCTTATTATTTTGAGGTAAACTGATATGTTTACTTCAAAATGCTGCATAAAGAATCTGATATGTGTATTTTGAAGCTAAATTTAGGGACTTTGCACGAAGTTAATGCTTTCTAATTTATCTTGTAGGTAGACAAAGACTTTGCTAAATTTAGGGACGCAAATTTGAAAATATTTGAGACGCATTATGCTCCTTTGTTTCGGGATTCGGTTGCCGTAGGAGATCAAGCTATGACTCCATTACAATTTCAAAAGGATAACAATATAGAGGGCAAAGGTGACAGTGATGAAATAAGTTTAGGTGTTGAAGCGGCTTTGTTTCCTAGTTTTGCTGGAAGTAGTTCGGGTAAAAAGAAGAAGTCTAAGGATACCGCCAACAAACGCTCAACTAAGAGCAAAGCTTCATCTTTGGAGGAAAAGATAGATGGCGTATTAAATGTCCTATCAACAAAAAGCACACAAACTTTTCCACCAAATAACTCTGTAGGTTCCCTTGACGGATCAACACGAGATATCTCGATCTACGTAGGTGCGGAAACCCTGCGTAGGTCGTTACGAGCGTAGAAGACACGAATAGATCAAACACGATACGATAAACAAACACGTTATATTATAAACAAAACACGTGATACGATATCACTATTACAGACCCGAACTCTCTGGTTCAACTATCGTTCAACTAACAACTGTTTCAACAACTCAACTCAAACAAAACCGTAACCTATTTAAATACACGACAACTTCGCCTGGCATGTTCAGGCGAAGTTGTCCATATCTTCGCTTGACTAACAAGTTCGCCTAAACAGCGAACTTGTCAGTAACTTCGCTTAAGACATATAAAACATAATTAATCATTACAGACTCGATTACAGACACTAGACTATGAACTACTGACATTATGCACCAACAGACTCCCCCTTGGCAGTAGCTTCATGTCTTGATCTTCAAGCACGTGTCTTGTAATCTTCAATCTCTTGGTCTTCATGCATGTACTCCTTCTCTCACGCATACCATGACTACTCGCTGATATTTCCTCGCTTCGTCTTTCCAAGCAGGAATATAAAATATCTTCTTTTCATTTAACACCTGCAGATCAGCTTTCGATAAATTAACAAGATGCATCGGATCATACACTCTTAGCACTTCTTGTTCATCTTCGTCTTCCATCATGGCTTCAGCAGTCTGGCAATCAACATACCACCATTTAAGATCTTTCAACACATCTTGAGGCATAGTCTTCATTGGAACCTCTTTCATGCATCGAATCGGTTTGTACTTCATTACCATCCATGGCTTGCCATCTGCTCTCATTCCTCTTTCCTTATCTTCCACTAGCTTTCCCTTCTATGGCTTTAATAACTCAAACTTCTTTTCTTTAATACTTTCTTTCCAACGATCTTCCCAATAACTCTGGCCATGTTGTCGTCGCTTCTATTAATCAACTCCAATCTAGCCAAAACCTTCACCTCACATTCAGGCAATGTATTGAGAGATCTCAACGTCCTCTTAAAGTATTGGATCCCATCATATCTTTTCAACACGAACACTTTTAACTGTTCATCATATAGCCAACAAATAATTCCTTTCTTTGATTCAGCATAGCCTTTGATATTATAACTTTTCTTGAACATGGTTGGAACAGCAGGCTTCTTAGTTTTGATAAACCAATGAGCATAGCCTTCCTTCCATCTAGGCTGCTCCTCCCATTCTGTATCATCACCTGCTGTATCTTGACATACATTTGACTTTTCAACTTCAGGGATCTTGTGTTCAACATTCTCCTCAACTATTTCACCCTCTTCAACATCATCTTCAATCACTATTTCAGCACCAATCTTTTCAATCTCTTCGACTGGTAGAACATCATCTTCACACATAAACTCATCATCCAACATATCATCATCTAATTCCTTCAAGGCATCGATCACATCATCTCCCATCTCCTCGTCATCTACCATCACCACCAGAACCGCCAGCTGCACCTGCAGATTCCCCCGAGCTGTGGAAGTCCCAAGAGCTTGAGTAGTTTTTGGCAACTCACCACCTGCACCTTTCGATGCATTGGGATCATCGTCTCTATCATTCCTCTTCTTTGTCCTGAGCTCGTCGCCTTTACAGCTCGTCTCCCCCTGAGATGCCAAGAACTCCTTCATAGCATCTATAATTTTTCCATGTTCAACCAGGAGGGACGACTGTAGTTGATTTTCTGCTACTAGGCGCTGAATAGCCTGGGTCTGGATAAGATTCACCCTTGACTGCTCTGCCACGACCCGTTCCAGTGCAGCTATTCTTTCCGAGTCTGATAGGGTTGCATCGAAATCGAACCTCATATGCGATAAATCGTGAGTGTACTGAGGAGGGATTTCCAATGAAACCGGGACATCAGAAGCAGCTGTGGACGTAACCGCAGGTGGTATCGTGACCGACAACCCTGCAGTTGCAACGACTGTCGACTCAATAAATTATGCAACCACCTCTGAAGGAGTAAGAGTTGGAGGTGGTAAAGACACCATCTTCGGAGTCGTCAGCTGGAAAGTAGTGATAGATGGGATGCCAAAAGAAGATGATGTAGCCACCACGGGAACATCCGCGGCGCTTAAACTTGTAACCTGTACTGATGTAGGGACAATCGACATACCTGACAGTGCGGGCGGAGCGAAACGTACGACTCTTGAACTCTCACCTGCTCCCATACCTGCACCTGTCCTGTCCATTCTTGAACGTCTGATCAACTTATGAATGTCTTCTTCTTCTTCTGACTCACTGTCGTCATCCGTCCTCTTTCTCTTCCCATACGTTCTTTCTCGAGTCACCATCATACGTCTTGCCTCATCCATTACTTCATCAAAATCTGAGTCAGCCACTGTCGTAGCTGCTCTAGTAACATCCACCCTCGAAACTTGTGCTACCGAGACCTGTACATCTTGTTGAGGATCAACTCGGTCCATATCGAAGTAGCCTTGACCTCCAAACACTTCATCAAGGTCCACTTCCTCCTCCGGTGACACAACAGGCGCAGCAGGTATATGTTGAGGTGCTCCTGCCTGTTGTGGTCGAGGGTCTCTGAACTCGTTCCCATTGGCAGGAACATACTCCGGGTTGATTAAATACCCAAAGAGTGGAGTATGCCTGGGACGGAGCTCAGGTTTGCTCCTCGCGCTCGATGTCCTGCACTGAGCGAAGATACGTTTGTTCACACTCTCCACGTATCTGATCGGGCGGCGCTGAGGTAGATTTGGAGCTACATGGTTCAAGATCATCTGGATGAATCTTGGATACATAATGAACCTCTCACGCGCCACTGCCCGTCTTTGTCTATCGATCTCATAGAAAACCATCTGACTGAAGCTATAACGTTTGTTATAAGTCAGAGCAGTCATCACCGACTGCATGGTCGCACCCATCCCGTCAGTACCCGCCTTCCTCCCTGACATGCAGACAATCATTACGTGCATGAGGAAGCGCCATTGATCGAGTAGGAAACCCTTCCTTCTTTGTGTATCGCCCAACGGGCCCGAATAGCCCATCCGTAAAAACGCTCCATCTCGAAAAGGAGCCACAAAGTCCGTCGGGTCATCCCTGGTCTCATTCCCGAAACGTAAAGCCGCCCGGATTTGTTCAGAAGAGAACTGAACTTCTTGATTGTTGACGGTTGCTCGCATAACCGGGGGCTCAACGCGGCAATCGTATTCCACCGTCTGCCAAAAATCCTCAATATTGGGTAAGGATATCGGCAGAGTAGTGGTGATCGCGTGGAATATCCGCGAGCGAAGGAGGAAAGTGATGATTTCGCAGTAATCCTCCACACCACTCGCTTCTGGGTCTAACGTAATATAAATATTATGCCCAGGGAAGAATTGTCTCTGGTTATCTCCCCCGTCATCGCCACCAGCACCTCCAGCACCAGCAACAGCAGCCATATCTGCAACAAACGAACCAAGTTAGATACACGTTAAGGCATAACACAAGTTCGCTTGTTACCATGAGCGAAGTTGTGATAAAGTCTGTATAGGCGAAGTTAAAGATGGGGCGAAGTTGGGAACAACTTCGCTTCATCTTTAAGTTCGTCTAATAATTAATAAGTAAAAAGGTCCAGGCGAAGTTAATGATAACTTCGCCTCACCACAACATCGCCTCAGGCGAAGTTAAACCTCAGGCAAAGTTACGGATAACTTCGCCTAATCCTTAAGTTTGCCTGAATCTGAATCGGCGACTGTTAGGTTTACGAAATGACGTGCAGTTGGTGATTTTAACGATTGTGGACTCCGTAAAACTCGATTTTATGATGGTCTAGACGTTCATGCAAATTACTATCACGTAATATCAAGCTTGAAAATCGGGTGTTTAAGGTTTCGAAAGACGAGATCGATAATCGAGTCGAAACGACCGATGATCAACCTCAAAAACATTGATTATACGATACTAGAAACCTTACACACCTTGAATCACTGAATGGAATCGAAATAAGAACAACAGAAGATCGATAAGTTCAGATCGATAACTTTGCTGGAATTTCGGAGGATAAGTTCGCTGGTTTTGAGAATTATGAAACTGTTGACCTTAAAAATTCCTTTATATAGGGGCGGAATTATACAGGCGAAGTTGTGGATAACTTCGCCTAGGGCGAAGTTATTCACAAGTTCGCCGATATATCAAATTTTACAAAATCAACCCCTATAATTTGAACAATTTGCAATTAAGTTTTAAAACTTCCTTAAAGAATTAAATGACACGATCAAGTCTAAGTAACCAAGTATAAAATCAACAACTACATAAATAGGAAAAACTTTTAAAAATCTAAAGCACAAGGGATCAAATTTCAGTCTCGATAGGGACTACTACGTTTTAGAAAAGATCCGAACAGGAATCATACTAACTACGTGACTGTCACATAGATCCGTGTTTAGCTGTATTATGACATAAAGAAACAGGTTGTAGGCAGGTAAATAACTTAAGATGGTTTTCATCATTTCTGTGATACGCGTTAAGTTCAATTAAGCTCAAAAATTAAGTGGGCAACAACTCAGAGATTATGATGCCTCCTATCTATTCTCAAAGCGTATTTGGCTTTCCCCAAGTCACCCCGAATTGACTTCGACCCATAGTGTCTGATTAAGTTTGCAAGTACTCTTTATCTGCTTCCCGTTCTCTTTCTTACTCCATGATTGAGAAGTCTTGACATTGTCAGCTCTAGAATGTTTCAATTACTCATTAGGGTTTGTTTGTTTTTTTTTTTTTTATGATAAACATTTACATAGACTTCAGAGTAGTAAACAACTGCAAGTCCCGAATCTGGATCACTGCAGTTTCTTCACACACTATCTTTACGGGAATCAGAACACTTACGAGCTCGTGTATGACTGGGTAATCGCTTTCTGCCTATCATTCGGAAAGATATATATGAAGACATGCAAAACTCTTAAGGAGTTTCCACGTAAAATCGAGTAGATTTAGTTTGTATCACATCTACTTTTACGCACCATAAAAAGCTACCATGACATACAATTACAGTTCTTAATCCTTTTAAGCCTAATAACTTCACTAGTTAAGCACACAGAATCAGTATATCTATCATTTTCCAAGGTTGGATCAATTTTCTGTTAAACATAGCAAACGAACTTCTTACGAAGTAGTAGACTTGAAAAATAATTTCATTTCCCTCAAAGAAAAATTTAACTTCTATCGCCCCGACCAAATCAAAGTCTTCAGGTCAACGGCTATCCCGAAGATCCAATGGATCAGCTGGACCGACCACATACTAGTATGTGTCCTTCGAACTAAGTATGATCGACTAATTTTAAGCGAAAAAATGAAAACTCATCATAAACCGCCCCGGTCACTTTCAGTCATCTGGTTAATGGCTATCCTTATATTCTACAAGTAGAAATGAGGACCAGACATATCCTAAGACATGTCCTTCAAACTGAGGCAACCGACATAATTCTCAGCGATAGTGACGGTTTTTTTTTTTTTTTTAATTAAACACAAAGCATGGTTACTCGGGATTGATCATCCCATTCAGCTCAATAAGGTTTTGAAATCTTGATTTGTCAAACGCTTTAGTATATAAATCAGCGAAATTATCAAGCGTATCCACCTTTTCAAGCACAATCAGTTTCTTCTCAGCACAATCCCGTATAAAATGATGACGTATGTCAATATGTTTAGTTTTACTGTGCTTCACGGGATTGTTAGTTACTGAGATAGCAGCTGTGTTATCAATGCAAATAGGAGTAAGTAAGAAATTCAGACCATTGTCGCGCAACTGTTGTTGAATCCACAGAACCTGGGAGCAGCAGTTGGATGCTGCCATGTATTCTGCCTCACATGTTGAAATTGCGACTGAAGTCTGCTTCTTGCATTGCCACGACACCAATCTGCCACCTAGAAACTGACATCCTCCAGTTGTTGACTTCCGACTCTGATTGCACCCTCCATAATCAGAATCTGTGTAAGCGACTAGCTCCAAGTCTCCTCCCTTCGCGTACCACAACCCCAGCTTAGGTTTGCCTTTGAGATACCGCAAGATCCTCTTCACACCCTTCATGTGAGATTCCTTTGGGTTTGGCTGAAAACGAGCACAAAGACAAACTGCAAACATAATATCAGGCCTAGAAGCAGTTAAGTACATTAAAGAACCTATAATAGCCCGATACTGAGTTGGGTCCACATCTGCGTCATTGTCTGTCTCAGCACCCAACTTATGGTTGACGCAGATTGGAGTATCAAATGGAGTGCTGTCCTCCATCTTGAAACGTTTGAGCACATCATGGACATACTTGGTCTGATGAATGAACATCCCATCCTTCTTCTGATCAACCTGCAATCCTAAAAAGAAAGTTAGTTCACCCATAGCACTCATTTCAAACCTTTTCTTCATGACGGCCTCAAACTCCTGACACATGGAGACTTGTGATGCAGCAAAGATAATGTCATCCACGTAGACTTGCACCAGCAGGAAGTCGCTTCCTTCTCTCTTGACGAACAACGTGCTATCTATCTTCCCTCTTTCAAACCCATTTTCAAGCAAGTAATCTGATAAGGTTGAGTACCAGGCACGAGGTGCCTGATGTAGTCCATACAACGCCTTGCTTAACTTGTACACGTGATCAGGAAAGTCTGGGTCAGGAAAACCCGGAGGTTGCTCAACATACACAACCTCATCAACTTTCCCATTTAGAAACGCACTTTTCACATCCAACTGAAATACCTTCATCTTCTTATAAGCAGCAAATGCCAAAAACAATCTAATGGCTTCCAATCTTGCCACAGGAGCGAACACTTCATTATAATCAATCCCCTCTTGTTGATTAAAACCTTTAACGACTAGCCTCGCCTTGTTTCTTATAATAATCCCTTTCTCATCTCTCTTGCACTTAAAAACCCATTTTGTGCCTATCGCATGCACATTCTTTGGTTTTTCAACCAAAGTCCAAACTTCCATTTTCTTGAATTGAGCCAGCTCTTCTTGCATGGCTTCGACCCACGAGCTGTCCTTTAGAGCCATTTGATAATTCTTTGGTTCAATCTGGCTGATAAAGCAGGTGTACAAGCATTCGTTGATTATGCCTGTCTCCTTAATGCTTGTGTAAACACAGGTGTGCTCATTCAAGCTACGTCTTGTTTGTACACCGGAGGACACATCACCAATCACATTCTCCAAATGGTGATCTTTATGAATTCTCGTGGTCGGAACAGAACTGACATGCAAATTTTCTTCCAAGTTAGAAGAGAGCTCGTCAATGGTTGTTTCTTGCTGAGAGTGAAACGGATTGAAAAATTCTTCTTCAGGAGAGGCAGCAGGGGTATCGATAGCATTTGATGAGGAAGGTTGACATTTTTCAAACAGCTGTCTTTGCACTAGATTTTCTTCCTCATCAAGGATCATCTTCGTAGCAACTCTCTCTTCTTCTTCTGCACTATCCAAAAACGGTATGTTAAAAGACTTAAAAAGTCTAACATAGTCGAAAAACTCAGCAGGTCCGTTGCTTGGTTTTGGCGGTTGGTAACTTGTGATATCGGTGTTACACACCACCTCAACCTTGCCGGTCGATGTATTAAAGACACGTCTGTTGGGAGTCCCAAAAACATAACCGACTAAGATTCCTTCATCGGCTACTTCACCAAATTTAGAATTTGTCTTTAAAATCGAACAAGGGGACCCGAATGGTTCAAGACCACTCAAGTTGGGCTTCCTCCCATGCATAAGCTCATAACACGTTTTATTAAGTCTTTTAACAGTCAAGACTCTATTCAGGATATAACAGGCTGTAGCAACAGCTTCAGCCCAGAACACCACAGGAAGCTTCGAATCAGCCAGCATAGTTCTGGCTCCTTCAATTAACGTTCTATTCTTCCTCTCAGCCACTCCATTCTGTTGCGGAGTATACGGAGCGCTGTACTGGTGCTCAATCCCTTTCTGAAGGCAGAAGATCTCCATTTCAAAATTCTTGAACTCCGTTCCATTGTCACTCCTGATGAACTTAACCCTTTTTATCCATAACGTTCTCAACTTTGGTAATCTAATTCTTCACCATCTGAGCCGTTTCATCTTTTGATTTCAGGAAATATACCCACGAATATCGTGAGTAATCATCAGTGATCACCAAGCAATAAGAAGTACCTCCTAGACTTTTTGCATTCACGGGACCGAAGAGATCCATGTGAAGCAATTCTAGAGTACTGACAATAGAATTGACCTTCTTGGTGTGATGGGATTTCTTGTGCTGCTTTCCCTTCTTGCACGGTAGACATTTGTCTTCAAAGTTGAAACTTTTCAAGGGAACACCCAGCACAAGTCCATTCTTGACAATGTGGTTCATCTTCCGAAGATGAATGTGCCCCATTCTCCTATGCCACAATTCGGACTCCGATTCGCTCGCTTTTGTCATAAGGCATGATTCTTCCGTGGCCATTTCAGTCGACCTCATATCCATAATATACGTATTTCTATCACGTGGAGCCTTCATCACAATCCACTCCTCTGGTATCTGAAAACCAGGATGTAACACAATCGCCTCATTCTTTGTAAAATGTACGGTGTACTCCTTATCACAGATTTGCGACACACTCAGCAGATTGTGCTTCAATTCTTCGACAAAGTTTACTTTTTCTAGAGTCATCTTTCCATTAGACACCGTTCCCATTCCTGTAATCTTGCCTCCACTTTCTCCTGCAAAGCTCACTCTCCCTCCTTGAACAGGTTTCAAATCGTGTAACAAGAATTTGTTACCCGTCATGTGCCGGGAACAGCCGCTATCCACAACCCAAAGATTATTGGCAGCCCTGTTCAACTGTTCCTGCACGATTAAAGCAAAAGATTAGAATCTAGGGACCCAAGACCAATTGGTCTTGGATCTGTACATCCCGAACTTTGGCTTTCCAAAGTTAGTCTCTTTATAATTATTTCTGTGAGTCCTATTAGTATACCTCCTTGTAGATTGATTGTGAGGCCTTCTAAACCTTTGTGAATTGAAAGAATTATAGCTTGTGGTTTGGTTATTAGCAGTGTAAAACTGAGATTGGTTTCTTTTAAAACCTGAATTTGTCACATTTCTGAATTTTGAATGGTTTTCATTTTTACCAGTATTATGATTACCATTAGACTTATTCTCAGTTTTAGTAGGCCTCACACCTCTGAATCTCTGCTTCAGAGGGCAATCTGCAACTAGGTGCCCTAATTGATTACACCTAAAACAACACCTATGTTCAACCTTTTTATCAACAGGTGTTTTAGATGTCGAGGCATTATTACCGCCCGTTTGTCTCACATAAGGTGGGACATACGGGTTTAGCGGAGATTTCTTTTCAGATGTTTTCTTTATCTCTCCACTTTTTGGTAATACTTCCTCTTGATTTGTCTCACTCGACTCAGAAGACTTGTCCGAGTTAGATGAGACAGGACTCGGAGCAGAAATTTTAACACTTGCAACAGGCTTACTAACTTCTGGTTCTTTAGTAGTAACTGGAATAGGAACTATCTGAGCAACCTCAAAGTCAACAGATTTCTGAACACTAGGATTAAAAGTGTAATTGTGATTATAAGGTGGTGGAACCTCATGATAACCAATTCCTCCCCTCTTAACAGAGGAACCTTGATCACTAACAAGGTGATCAAGAATAGCAGAGGAATTTCTGAACTGCTCAAGTTTTCTATTCAGTTCCACCACTTTCACCTGGTGATCAGCAATCTGTTTTTCTCTTTCAGCTATTAGCTTGGTTTTTTCTTCCAAAACTTCATAGCTTAGATCAATCACTTGTATTTTTTCAGCAAGTTTTGTTTTTAGACTTTTAATATCCTTTTCACAAGCTTTTATTTTAACTTTATAGCTATTTTCTCTTGCTTTAGTAAAGTGATGATCTTCTTTTAAAGTTTTAAACTCAGCATCCAAACCAACATACTGATCAGTTATAGTTGCTAATTGCTCAGACAAGTTTTCACATTTAGAACAAGTAGGTTTAGAACATACCTCGGAGAGCTGGTCTTTAACATCTGCCATGAGAGCTTTTTCTTCTCCGGTAACCTTCTCATTTCCTTCAGTTTCAACCTTCGCCAAATTGGCCTGTTCGAAAGTTTCTTCAGAATGCAGGTTCCAGTTGTATTCACCATCTTCTCTGGAAATCATAGCACTATAATCTTTACTACCCCCATTATGCTGTGTAGACTTGCCTTGACCACGTTCTACACGCTCATTTCTGCACTCCTTAGCAAAGTGGTCATTTTGCTGACAGTTGTAGCATCTTACCTTCGTCTTGTCAAACCCTACGAACAGTGACGACAACTTCGCCTGATGAACACGAAGTTTCTGCAGATCTGGAATCTGGATTTTTCGAGGTTTTTGACGGTGTAAAGGGTTGAATACGATGGTAGGAGGTAAGATTGACACAAAAACACAGAAAACACGTCCCGCGAATAGTCGAAACGGGACGATTTCTACACCCGCGTGAATATCCCGAACCACAAAATCGAGCAAAAGCTCTGATACCAATTGTAGGTTCCCTTGACGGATCAACACGAGATATCTTGATCTACGTAGGTGCGGAAACCCTGCGTAGGTCGTTACGAGCGTAGAAGACACGAATAGATCAAACACGATACGATAAACAAACACGTTATATTATAACCAAAACACGTGATACGATATCACTATTACAGACCCGAACTCTCTGGTTCAACTATCGTTCAACTAACAACTGTTTCAACAACTCAACTCAAACAAAACCGTAACCTATTTAAATACACGACAACTTCGCCTGGCATGTTCAGGCGAAGTTGTCCATAACTTCGCTTGACTAACAAGTTCGCCTAAACAGCGAACTTGTCAGTAACTTCGCTTAAGACATATAAAACATAATTAATCATTACAGACTCGATTACAGACACTTGACTATGAACTACTGACATTATGCACCAACAAACTCCTACCCAACAATTGAATATTGCATGAGCATTATCATCACTTTTCCTGGTTTCGAAGAAGGTTCCGACGAGTATTTACGCGCATTGCATGTTTTAATCTAAAAGCAAAACCGTGATGCTTTTATGTATCCAAAGACTCATGAATCAAAGATGGGGCTCCTTAAGTTACTTCTGAAGACTAGTTAGTCGTTTTGCATTCTATATTATTGTTTAACACTATGTGTTGTTCAACCTTTTAATGTTTGTATTATCATTTGACATTATGTGTTATTTCTACTTCTTATATGTGTGCTATTTGACATTATGTGTTATTCTACTTATATTTGTGTTATCGTTTGGCATTATTTGTTATTGTTTTACATCTTATATGTGTGTTATCGTTTGACATTAATGTGTTATTGTTTTGCATCTTTTATATTATATAGGATGGATAGAGACGACTCTCATGTGCATGATGATGGTGAAGAATATTGGGTGGACGAGGGTATAGAACTCAAAAAGGTTATGTGCATTAGTTATCAAAGGGATAATATTAGCTCGTGACTTGCGTAACGAACGAACGCCATGTCATACGTCGGACCGCACAGGGCACATGTTTATTAATGAAATATTAAATGGTCATCCTAGAAGGTGCTATGAAATATTTAGACTGGACGTACCAGTTTTTAGACAGTTATGCGTAGATCTTGTTACTAGATACGGACTGACACAAACCCGCAATATTTCTATTGAGGAGTCGGTTTTCGGAATCTTCTTGATGACTTTGGATCATGGTTGTGCGAATAGGTTTGTCCTAGAATCTTTTAATCATTCCAAGGAAACCATTCATAGACATTTCTATAAAGTTTTAGCGTCTGTACTTAAGATGAGTGCTGAAATAATCAAGCCGGCCGCAAACTATAATGATGATGTACCCGCACATATATTAAATAATCCTCGATATTATCCAATGTTCAAGGTATTATCTAATGTTGAAGGTTTACAATGTTCCGGTTACTTTAACAAATGCTTTAATTATGATATATTTTGTACTTGTAGGATTGCATTGGCGCTATTGACGGGACGCATGTGAGGGCATCGTTTCGATTGAACGACCAACCGAAGTACATTGGTCGAAAGGGATATGCCACGCAAGATATAATGGCAGCTTGTGATTTTAACATGTGTTTTACATTTGTATGGGCTGGATGGGAGGGGGCCGCACATGACACGAGAATCTTCAATGAAGCCTTACAGAGACCGGACCTTAAGTTTCCATATCCAACCGGTGGTTAGTAATTATAGTGATGCTATATTTATGTTTTTAATACTTGTTTGAAATGACTCACAACTTTTTTTTATTTATAGCTAAATATTACGTTGTTGACGCCGGATACCCAAATACTAAAGGGTATCTTGCTCCATACAAAGGTGCGAACATTCGCTATCATATACCGGATTTTCAACGTGGACAAACTAGTGCTATACGTGCTCCTCGCGGATCAAAAGAAACATTTAACTATTACCACTTGTCATTGCGAAATATCATTGAACGGACTTTTGGAGTGTGGAAAGCTAGGTGGGCGTTATTGAGAGATATGCATGTTAATTACACATACGAACACCAAGTGAAAATTGTGTTAGCATCGATGGCTATCCATAACTTTATTAGAAAGGCCGGCAGGTTTGATGAAGCATTTGAAACAGCCCAACAAGAATCTTACAATCCCACAGAAGATGGCCCTAGTGATGAAGATCATGAAGAAGTTTCGGCTACAAATCGTACGAGTAATGATGTTATGCTTATGGCCGCGATAAGAGATGCTATTGCGCAAGAAGTAATGGAATCGCGGAGAGAAATGTAGTATAACATTATTTTGTTATTATTGTGCATTTTGGTGTTTTTTTAACATTTTGAATGTAATATTATTATGGTCTAATTAAGAAATTATAATATATATAAACGAATTATGATGTATATTTTGTAATTTCTTTTTCAACATGCTAGAGATGAAAAAATGGTATAAATAAGCAACCCCAAACACTTTTTAAAAACAACTTATTCACTTATACAAAAATATCCTTTTTGATCATTTTACATCAATAAGTTAAACCAAACACTTCTTAAAAACCAACTTATTGTCTTATGTTAATCCAAACACTTTTTTGAAAACTTCTTATTAAAAAGTCATAAGACCTTTTCAACTTACCACAAAAAGTCTTTTTTCTTAAATAAGGAATCCCAAACACACCCTAATACTTATCGTTGATGTGACTTAAATTTAACGCTTTTCACTTCTGAACTCAGATGTTTAAAGATTTTATCTTTGTTAATAGGCTATCATGGAACCACTTCATTGGGTTTTTGTTTAAAATATACTTTTGCTTTTTAGATTTTTTAATAAAATTTACAAAATAACTTTTCTTTTCTTTTTTTATAATTATTCATATTTTAACAAATAATTTCTTGGTGTCTCATAAAGATATTATTTCTTTGTAACATGTTATGATCATACGTGTACGATTTATTTTGACTTTTCAGAACTACAATTGCATGAAACTGATTATATATAAATTAGGTTTTTCTTTATTTCTCAAATTGTAGCGTTCATTAAAAAAATACAAACCAACAAAACGCTAGAGCGAGAACAACACAACAGCTAAAAAAACGCTACACTAAATCTTTTCAATATGGGGATGGAAAGAAAATATGTATAGTATTTTTGTTACTATTCTTATTCTTAGCATCGGTATGGTTTATTTATGCTTTGCAAATCTCAATTAAATAATAACACATATATATGTGTGTGCGCACGCGTGTCACAAACATAGTAATTTAAAAATTAAAATCCGAACACACGAATATGTAAACTTAATTCATAAACATAGTAATTTAAATATAAAAATCCGTTTGCCCACTACATGCATTGAGATAAAATCAATTTTAGCCATGAGCCTACACAACTCATGTAACTCATCCACGTGGTTCAACCACCATTCTTCATCAAAATAGATACCGAGAGTGTCTTGTATTTCTTCATGTTTGATTGCTATAACTACTACATGACAATTTTCTTGTATCTTCTCCTCTTTTAACTGCTATATCTACTATTTTTGTCTCTAAACTATAAATAAATTTTTATTTTAAAAAGGAGAAAACAAAATCACTAACCTTCTAATCAAGAAATATAACCAGTAATTTGTTTTTAATTATGACATGAGATATCCAACGGCACTTCTCCTGATCTTGCCAAAGACAATTTTCCATTTCCTGCACTGCTTCTTGGCATCTTATCATAAATTTTGAATTAATGCTATTTTTCCGACACCATTTGTCTCATTTATCATACGAAACACGTTCCTATTCTTGGTAAACAAATACTCTTAATCAATCTGATTTATCTTTGTTTTCTTCATTCCCTATTTTGCAAATTTATTACCATGATATTCTATAGCTGTATCCCTTTTAAGAGCATTAAAAGTATTGTACCAAGCCTTGGCTTGATTCCTAAATTCGCAAACATCTAACCATCTTTTGTTAGCTTATGAATACTGTTTTCAAGTGCAACTCGTAACTTGATCAAGTTTTCAATTGAAGTCTTGATAGCTATGTGTTGCATAGCTCATCAATGAAATCAAAGCCCTCTACATTATATGTCCAGAGAGCTATAACTCTAAGAATAGTGGTTACAGCACGTTTGCTAACCTAACCTGAACTAACCACACCATATATACTGTAGTCAATTAAATATTCATACAACTGTTCTGCATTGATAGGTTTTGGCACTATGATAAACTTTAAATCAGACCTCTGGCGTACTAGATCTTTTACTAATGTTAAAAAAAGATCAGTGTTCAAGCGTATTTCATGTGACTACTCAATAATGATGCAGAATGCCCATGAAAGATTCTTATCATTCATGTAGTTCTTAAGAAAGCAGTAAGTGCTCGTGTATATCACCTTAGAATCTGGAGACGGGTAGGTTGGTGATCAGATGGTTGAATTGTCATCGTAACACCCAAGGGTTTGTTGTTCGAATGTATTTAGTTTGAATGTTGTTGAGTGTAAACTATTGACTTGTCACTAGAGACTTCTGAATCAGCAAAGAACTGAACCAGTTGCGTACTTATACCGGTGACAGCTTGAGTAAATAATACTAGTACCTGCATCATGAACCACTAAAGTAAGTAAAATAGCCAACAAAGATATTAATCGATGATTCAGTCCAATATCAAATGGTGGATGGAGGAGATCAAGGCTTGCTTCTTTGGGGCCACACTATTTGTTTTTTTTTTTTAATTTTATATAACCTAGTATAATCTAAAGAATAGTAGGATTGTGTTTCTTAATTTAGTTATTTTCTTCATTCGCTACGTTAATTTGTATTCAAGTATTCAAAATTTTGATTTTTGATTAATAAGAAAAGCTTGTTCATTTTGAGCAAACTGTGTGTCGGTGATGGTCGTTTTTGGTTCTTGATTTCCGATTTCAATTGTGGTTGTTCAACAAAAGGTCCATCTGCTGTGCAACTCAATTATTGAAGGACAAATTAATCCAAGTAATATAGTTAACCTAGCTGTTACCCATGAGTATGGACATGCAAATAATTAGAAGTTTCAAAAGTCAACTTTGACATTTTTTAAATAAAACCAAATTAAACTAAACGCATCTCATTCGAGAACATATAACCGACTACAAGGCAAAGGACAAAAATATGGTTAAGACATGAATGAAAAGTATGCATAAATATAACATCCACATTTCCATATGAAGTGGAGTTGTTATTTTCTTTGTGTTATTAATTTGATTTTATCTATTGTTTTTCTCTCTCTTCGTCTATTATTTTTAATCCTATGTAAGAAGTCATTTAGTACCAATAACAACAAATATAAAGAACCCGATGTTCTATAGATGAAGCAAGCATAACTTCCTAAGGAGACGTATTTTACAATGATCACATTTTTGTTGGGCAGGTAAGTGCAGATGTATATATATTAAGTAGATGTCCAACATGAAGCTCAGCCCAAAGGGAACCATATTATATATGTATTAAAAACCACATTTTAACCCTCTCAGTAAACTCACTATTTCAGCCACATATTATTACAGCTTATATTTACATACTTAGGAAACTTTTGGTCATCAACCAAACACGTGTTACTTCTCCAATTGAAGATTTTTGTGTCCTCCCTCAGTTTTCACCGCCGCTTACCTTCTCGCTATTCATTCGATCAGGTATCGTCCTTCTGTCCCGCAGTGTGTTCATGGTATCTTGACGGAGGCAAACCTCCGTTTCTGTCTTCGTTGCCGGCATATCTGGTTATCAATATTTTTTTGCTCTTTTCCCCATTTCTAATGGTTTCTTCGATTTTGTGTTTTCTGAACAGAATCGGAGTTGGTAAACGCCACTGCATCATCGGTATGTAATGTTATATATCTGCTAATTTACAGGGATGTTTTCTGATTTTTGCAATCGAACCTGCGTCTCAACCGATTCTAAATGGCGACTTCTTCTTAATAGGTACTCATTTGTTCTTACGTTTGAGAATTTATTGGTTTAATTACATATTAGGGTTGTATCTTTATGAAGAAACACTAATGGACCCCGAGCAGATTACGGATAATCTGGGGGTTAAATAGATGTTTCCCACGAGGGTTAGGTCCGGCAAGATGGTTATTCTTCTGATGACCTGCAAAACAGACACCGTGAGCTCGTCACTGAGAAGGGGGTACCTCCTTCTGACCACCCTCCGGCGTAAGAATCAGACTAGATTGCTCTTGAATATTAGTGTATATTAAGAGAAATGACTAGAGCAGATATCAGATAATATATGAAGATATAAGATCATAAGATAAGATACCGTTCCAAGGTGTTGGAGTATTTATAGCCGAAGGTAGGTTTCCAAGCAGGTACAGCCGGCTGAATAGTATTCCTGTTCTACCAACTGTGGGCTACGCACGTGCCATGCTGGTGGTTGGTGGGTAGGCAGCGGCTGATAGTGACCAGGCCGGCTGTGTACTATTCCTTTTCCACCAACTGCAGGCTATGCACGTGCTACGACAGGTTGGTGAGTAGGCAGCGGCTGACAGTGACATTAAGTAGTAGAGCGTGCTGCTCGTCGTACTGTTGTCAGCGAGCTGTCGCAGCTTTGGTCAGATCTTTTGTCCATACCTTGGCAGGTACAGTACAAAAGATCCTCCAGTAGCGTACGGAATGGCTCATTTGAGCGGGAGTTTTCCCGGCTTTGGGCGGGAGTATTCCCGGCTTGCTCACTCCTTCTTCATGTGACATTGCTGAATTATTTAAGAGTTAGTGCCTTGTGCGTGTAGCCTTGCTGCGCGGGTAGCCTTCCCTGATGGCTAGTATCCGTTGCTGCGGGAACAGGCGGAGTACGTCGACCATTGGGAGGCTTTTCCTGCGGGAACAGCTTGCGTACTGCGCGTAAGGACGTCACGTCTCTGAGCATGGTGGGTCCTGCGGATCCAGTTGGTTTTTGCGCAGACGTCTCTCTTCAAGGTGAGTCTTGCGAGTTTAGTCTTTGCGCAGACGTCCCTCTTGAAGGTGAGTCTTGCGGGTTCAACTGCGCAGACGTCCCTCTGAGGTGAGTCTTGCGGGTCCAACTGGGCTCTGCTGGGACCTACCTCTTCAAGTCCCCCCAGTCCAATGTTCTTCTCATGAATTGTTAATAAGTGAGGTGAACTTTTGGACTTAAGCAAGGGGTTTTGAAAAGGGTTTAGTTTTAAGGTTCTCCGCGGGGATTCTTCCCGCGGGTTTCCTAATGTCACGTGCAGAATTTCCCACTGTTCTGCTTGATCTTTGGGTATGATGCGGGTAGGTGTGTAACCTCCTCGCAAGTCGGGAGCGTTGAGTTTCACTTGTGTAGATTCTCCACGGGGTTTTGGTAGTTTTAAACATAGTGATCAATTATGTTAAACAACCAATTCCATCTTGGAGCTTCCAACAATCTAGTTCTCAACGTTCCCGCTATGCGGGGGTGTTATATCCCTTTCCGCAAGCATGGCCCAGAAGATCCTTCTTGGTTTCAATTCCCTGCGGAGTGCTAAGTATGTGAAGGGTTTCGCCTTGACACTGTACCCGCACTCGCCTTATAGTTACTTTACTTCCAAGGCATTCCTGGCTTCAATTCCCTCCGGGTGCTAAGTATGTGAAGGGTTTTGCCTTGACACTGTACCCGCACCCGTCTTATAGTTACTTGTTTGCCGAGGTATTCTTGGCATCAATTCCCTGCAGGTGCTAAGTATGTGAAGGGTTTTGCCTTGACACTGTACCCGCACATGTCTTATAGTTACTTGGTTGCCAAGGTAAGGGGTATAGTCCCGCTTACTTTTGAATCTTTGTGACTTGCGTTATAAACGTTACATGACTTGCGCATGCATATTTTAGTTTATTTTAGCAATTTTCCCAGTGTTTTGAATAAGTTAACCGTTCGACGCGCGGTTGTCAATAGGTTAGTGTTCAGTTTCCTCTATCATGATTGTGCGGGTATGACCGTTACTTTCATTTAGTGGGATGACCAATCTTTACCTATAACTGAACTGCGTGGAGGTTTATCGTTTTTTGTGTTTATGCGGGTTTTGCCGCCGTCCACACACAACGACTTCTTTCCATATTTATGCGGTGAATACCGGCATACCGTCCGGAAAGTTTATAAGTATAAATGTAAAGCGATCAACACAATGTGAAAGGAGAATCATTTCCATTAGAAGTGGCCCCAGGCCGTTTCTTTATAAGTTTGGAATTGATCTACATGTAACATTGGCGTAATTGAGCTCCATTCCATGTTCTTGGGATGGGGGTGCCATCGAGCCTTTCGAGCCGGTATGCGCCCTTTCCCAAAACTTCTTTGATAATGTATGGCCCTTCCCAGACGGGGGC
Organism: Bidens hawaiensis; assembly: GCF_021521415.1. Lineage (NCBI taxonomy): Eukaryota > Viridiplantae > Streptophyta > Magnoliopsida > Asterales > Asteraceae > Bidens > Bidens hawaiensis. The sequence goes on from NW_027505014.1 coordinate 206,612, forward strand.
CAGCTTTCCTGGGCGTTCTTGGTTCGAAGCCTCGTTGTTACGCAGTATGTAGTCCCCGACATTGAAGTTGCAAAGTTTTACCCGCGTGTTGTAGTACTTTTGCATTTGTCGTTTGTAGTTCTCTTCACGCACTGCGGCTAAGTCTCTGCGTTCTTCGGTTAGCATAAGGTCTAACCGTCTTTCCGCATCATTGTCCTCTGGATGAATCAAGACCCTTGGTGAGGGTAGACCAATTTCGACCGGGACCATGGCTTCAGTGCCATAAGTGAGGCTGAACGGGGTTTCTCCCGTACTGGCCTTTTTCAGCGTTCTGTTTGCCCAAAGGACGTGTGGAACTTCGTCCACCCAGCCGGATCTGTGTTCCAAGAGTCTTTTCTTTATGCCGTCGACGATGCTCTTATTTGCTCTTTCCACCTCACCATTACCCTGCGGGTGCGCCACTGAGGTAAAGGTGTGGGTGATTTGAAGTTCTTTCAGCCACTGTTGTAGCTTCTTGTCGGCAAAGTTGGTGCCGTTATCGCTCACCAAACTCTGTGGAAGCCCGAAACGATAAATAATAAATTACCAAATAAATTTTTTGATATGTTTTGCGGTTGTTTGGGCTAAGGGTTTTGCTTCTATCCACTTGGTGAAGTAGTCGATGGCAACCACTAGAAACTGGACGTTCCCTGCTGCTGTGGGAAATGGGCCTGTCACATCGATGGCCCACTTTTGAAATGGCCATGAAGAGGTGACTGGAACAAGTTCATTCTTCGGGCGATGCGTGTTGGGTGCGTAGAGTTGGCAAGACCTACACTTTCTGATGTATGCCAGTGCATCCGTATGCATCCCCGGCCAAAAGTATCCCGCGTTGTTTAGCTTAGCTACAACTGCGCGTGGACCTGCGTGTATCCCACAGATGCCTTCGTGTACTTCCCCTAGGAGGTAGTCGGCATCTTGGTCGTCGACGCATCTGAGGAGTGGAACAAGAAAGTTACGTCTGTAAAGGATGTTATCGATGAGTTGATAGTTCAGTGCTTTACAGCGTAGTTTTCTTGCCTGTTTTTTCGACTCTGGTAGTATACCCGCCGCAAGGTAATTTATTATTGGTGTCATCCACGTTTCCGTGCCGGTTTGGATGACACAGACTTCCTTGTGTGGGACTGATGGTGCTCCAAGGAGTTCAATGCGGATGTCCTTTCCCAAGTGGGAGAAAGCCAATGACGCAAGCTTGCTTAACGCATCCGCAGATTTGTTTTCGCTACGCTTGACGTGTATGACTTTACAATCGTTAAAATCGCGCATGAGGGTTTTTGCTTGAGCGAGGTACAGGGCCATTGTGTCGTTCACGGCCGTGTACGTCCCGTTTATCTGATTGGCTACTAACATGGAATCCACGTGGGCTTCCAAGTTCTTTACTCCCATCTTACGCGCAATCCTCAGCCCGGCCAAGAATGCTTCATACTCCGCTTAGTTATTTGTACTTGGAAAATCCAGTCGAATAGCGTAAGTGTATTCTTGGCCCGCTGGGTTGGTTAGTTTTAACCCTGCGCCTGAGCTCTCGTTGCTGGTTGCTCCATCAGTGTAGAGTCGCCAGACATCATCGATGTCCTGTGCTGGAGAAGGTTGACCCTCGTCCTGGCACTCTTTCTCCCGCGAGGTGGGGACTTCTGCAATAAAGTCGGCCAAGACCTGGCCTTTTATGGCTGGCCTCGGCTTATACTTTATCGCGTATTCTCCCAATTCTATTGCCCATTTGGCTAGGCATCCCGACAGTTCGGGTTTGCCTAAAACGTTTGCAAGTTTGAAGTTGGTGAGAATGGTGATTGGGTGACCTTGGAAATATCGTCTTAGCCTGCGTGAAGCCTGTACAAGTGCTAAGACTAATTTTTCCAGGGTAGAGTACCGGGTTTCGACGTCTGTTAGGAGACGGCTAACATAGTAGATTGGCAACTGGATGCCTTTTCGCTCGACTAGCAGGACGGCCCCGGTTGCTCTATCTGTGGCGGAGAGGTATAGGATTAATTCCTCTCCCGCTTCTGGTGCTGTGAGCGTCGGGAGTTCGATCAAACGTGACCGAATTTCCTGAAAAGCTGCTTCCGCTTCTGGTGTCCAGCGGAAGTGCGTTTTCTTTAAACAGTTTATCAGCGTTGACACGAATGGGAACGACCTATCCGCATGGTTTGCCAAAAAGCGGTTAAGTGCGACTAGGCGTCCATTCAGTGTCTGAGCTTGCTTGATGGTAGTAGGTGATTCCATTTTGATAATGGCTTCGACCTTTTCAGGGTTCGCTCTGAAGCCATCTTTAGTAACAATGACTCCTAAGAACTTCCCTTCTTCCATCCCAAAGGAACACTTGCTCGGGTTGAGCTTCATGTTTATCTTTCTGAGTGTGTTGAATGTTCCTTCGATGTCTTTCAACATCGTTTCTGGGTCAAGGCTTTTGATGACCAGGTCATCCATGTAGACTTCCAAGTTCCTCCCAATTTGGGCATGAAACTTTTTGTCCATCAGGCGTTGGTATGTGGACCCGGCATTCTTAAGTCCGAATGGCATCATTTGATAACAAAATGTGCCATCGGGCGTCCGAAATGCGGTTTTGTTCTGATCGTCAACGGCTATGTGGATTTGATGGTACCCTTTATACGCATCAAGGAAGCATTTAAGGCGAAACGGTGCTAACGAATCTACCTTAAGATCAATTTCGGGTAACGGGTAACAATCTTTGGGGCATGCTTTGTTCAAGTCTTTGAAATCTATGCACATGCGCCATTGTTTGTTAGACTTCGGTACCATGACGGGATTTGCAACCCATGTTTGATATCTGCTAACGCGTACGATGCCCACGTCAAGGAGTTCCTTGACTTGGGTTCTACACGCGTTAGCTTGTTCCGCCCCCATTACTCTGCGCTTTTGTATGACCGGCGTAAAAGCTGGGTCACACTTGAGCTTATGCTCTGCCTTACTTCGAGGTACCCCAATCATGTCAGCTGGTTTCCATGCGAAGATGTCAGCGTTTTTCTGTAGTAAGCGTTTGAGTAAGGTGCGCGTAGGATCAGTGACTGTTGGGCCAATGGTAACCGCCTGGTCGGGGTATTTGCCATTGAAGGCCCATTCTTCTGGTTCGGTGATGGTCGGTTTAGCCATCTTTGGTTTGGGTATTGATGAGACAGATGCGATGCATACCTGGGGAATACCGGTGACCATCTCTATGCCCTCAGCTGTTGGCCATCCCATCATGCCGTGGACTGAAGATACCACGGCATTGAATCTTGCCATCCCGTCTCTCCCGAAGAGAATGTCGTATGTGTGGTGTGGCTTCCTCATTACGACAAAGTCCACGTCTTCTGTGCGGGAGTGTTTCCCGTCTGTGAGAATGACGGGGAAGGATAGGATACCCAGGGGGTGTTTGTGCTGCCGTCAAACCCTTCCATCGAGGCGTAGACCGTTTCCATGCGTTCTTTGTCTTCGTCGGCTAGCTTGTCGAAGAACTGCCTGTACATAACTGTTGACGAGGCGCCGCTGTCAACAAGAGTGCGGGAAGTGATGTAGTGCCCCAGCTGGCTTTTGATGACGATAGGGCCTTCTTTGCTGGGTCCTCCTGGCACTCGCGGGAAGCGCACCTCAGCTTCCTTCCATGCGCATGGTTCTGTCGTCCGTCTTTTTCTTCCACTGATGTTACTATGAACCATGTGGATGCTGATGTCAACGGACTTTCGTCCGTTGCTTTTGTATTGGTTGTCATTCTTCCTTCCATTCTTGATTGATGCCACAAGGTGTGTAAGTTTTCCATCCTTGACGAATGATTCAACAATATCCCTCAAGGATGTACACTTCTCAGTGGTGTGACCCTTTGTCCCGTGGAAGTCACGGTATTTGCTCTGATCCGCGTCAGGTCGGTGCCGGACCGTTGGAGCTTTTGGCCATGGGAGTTTCTCAGTGGCAAATATCTCCGTGACGCTTTTGGTGAGCGGCGTCCACCGGGGGTGTCGGCTTGATGGGTGCGTGTTATCCCTTCCGCCTACTAAAGAGCGAGAGCTGGATGAGGTGTCAAAGTTTACCCTTGACTGCCAAATGCCTAGCTTCCTCTTTTTGTTTTACCGGGCGGTCCGGACGTTGTTTTCTCTAGTCCTCTGCGCGTAGAGGTTTGTACTCTGGGGCGGATCCCCACCCAGTTGCTTCTCTGTTTCGGCAAAGCGCTTGGCCGCCGTCATGATGGCATCCCACGTGGATGGTATGCCGTCTTTACCCGTCAACGTGCGGATAAGCTCTGGGTATTCGGCGCCCTGGATGAAAGCGGCTGCGAACAAGATCTTCGCTTATAGCGCCCAGACTCAGCTTTTTCGAGTTGAAGCGAGTGATGAAGTCTAGTAAAGATTCATCCTCCTCTCTAACACAGTTGAGGATCGTCCACTGCTCTTTAGTATATTTCCTCTGTTGGCTGAAGTGCTGGCTGAACTTGTGTTGGAAGTCCGCCCAATCGTAGATGTGGTGGACCAGTAGACGGTCAAACCACGCTCTAGCCGCTCCAACCAGCGTCATCTGGAATATATAACACCACGTGGGTTCCGTCCAGTTGCTGACGGTTGCCCCCGATATGAATCTGTTCAGGTGATCGTCTGGGTCGGATATACCATCATAAGTGCCGATGTTGGGCATCTGCTTGGCACTCTTCGGGGCGATTGCTTCCACAATGTTCCTTGCAAATTTGGACGTTCCTGCATTTGCAGCAGTTGGTCTAAAGGTTTTGGAGAAGTCACGTGGGTTTCCCCCCGCGTTCCTTTGTTTGAAGGTTTTTCCAAAATTCCTTGTTGGTTGGAAGTCCGTTTCGTTACGCTTCCCTTTCGCCCTATGGCGAGGGTTTGCGTCACTGTCGGATTCCTCCCGATCATCGTCCGAGGACTCGCACTCATTGCTCATGTTGAGCTGTTGTCGAGTGCTTCCGAATTCGTCAGCTTGTTGGATGGAACGTAAGCGTTCGTCAAACTCAGCTTGGAATTCTTTCTGACGTGCTTCCGCCCACGCTTTAACTTGATCAAGTGTTTGGCGGGGGAACCTCGTATGTCGTCTTTCCGCCTGGGTATCAATGAATCCCAGGGGATGATTGTTCACTGCACTTGCCCCGGCTCGGGTGACCGGGGTAGTGTTCGTAAAATTTACTGCACTTGCCCCGGCTTGGGTAACCGGGGTAGTGTTCGTAAAATATGTGTACTAGCCGGCGTTCCCCCCCAGTAGCTGGGGTTGTGGTTACCAGGGTTTCTTGGTCACTCGTTGGTCTTGGCGGCGGAGTAACCTTAACCATCTTTCCAGAAGTTTTGAAAAAACTGAAAAAGAATAAGTTCTAGCTTTTATGCACGGATGGCGCCAATGAAGAAACACTAATGGACCCCGAGCAGATTACGGATAATCTGGGGGTTAAATAGATGTTTCCCACGAGGGTTAGGTCCGGCAAGATGGTTATTCTTCTGATGACCTGCAAAACAGACACCGTGAGTCGTCACTGAGAAGGGGGGTACCTCCTTGTGACCATCCTCCGGCGTGAGAATCAGACTAGATTGCTCTTGAATATAAGTGTATATTAAGAGAAATGATTAGAGCAGATATCATATAATATATGAAGATATAAGATCATAAGATAAGATACCGTTCCAAGGTGTTGGAGTATTTATAGCCGAAGGTAGGTTTCCAAGCAGGTACAGCCGGCTGAATAATATTCCTGTTCTACCAACTGTGGGCTACGCACGTGCCATGCTGGTGGTTGGTGGGTAGGCAGCGGCTGATAGTGACCAGGCCGGCTGTGTACTATTCCTTTTCCACCAACTGCAGGCTATGCACGTGCTACGACAGTTTGGTGAGTAGGCAGCGGCTGATAGTGACATTAAGTAGTAGAGCGTGCTGCTCGTCGTACTGTTGTCAGTGAGCTGTCGCAGCTTTGGTCAGATCTTTTGTCCATACCTTGGCAGGTACAGTACAAAAGATCCTCCAGTAGCGTACGGACTGGCTCATTTGGGCGGGAGTTTTCCCGGCTTTGGGCGGGAGTATTCCCGGCTTGCTCACTCCTTCTTCAGGTGACATTGCTGAAATTATTTAAGAGTTAGTGCCTTGTGCGTGTAGCCTTGCTGCGCGGGTAGCCTTCCCTGATGGCTAGTATCCGTTGCTGCGGGAACAGGCGGAGTACGTCGACCACTGGGAGGCTTTTCCTGCGGGAACAGCTTGCGTACTGCGCGTAAGGACGTCACGTCTCTGAGCATGGTGGGTCCTGCTGATCCAGTTGGTTTTTGCGCAGACGTCTCTCTTCAAGGTGAGTCTTGCGAGTTTAGTCTTTGCGCAGACGTCCCTCTTGAAGGTGAGTCTTGCGGGTTCAACTGCGCAGACGTCCCTCTGAGGTGAGTCTTGCGGGTCCAACTGGGCTCTGCTGGGACCTACCTCTTCAGTTTTTGTTTTCTAATTATAAGTTCAACAGGTGTAATTTTGAGTTCACTTTCAAAAAATGTTTCATTTACAAACTGATATAAAGGTGAGATCATGTGGTGATGTTGGTAATATGAAATTTTGGGATTTGCAATGTTATTCAATGATGAACTAAGCTCAGCTGCCTCCGTTGTCTGCTTGAAGGATCACCATCACTGGAAACGAGAGAGAGGCAGAGGTGGAGGATGACCAGACTAGGAGGACAACCGATTGCCACTGTCTGAGTTCTTCTCGCAAGTAAGTTATCATATAATCTCTATGTGTTTTTGCTGTTCACTTTGTATCTATCCAATTTATATACATAGGGCTTAAAAAGGGACCTGACGGCGTGGCGGTTGTGGTTATATTATCTATAGTTGCATTGTTATTTTCTAAATTCGTAAAATGGTTATGTGTCTTCTCTATATGTTAATTACATTGTCTTTTGAAGCTTTTTATGACCCGATAATCATTTTTAGAGCTCACTTCTAACGAAATTACATGGACCTTTTATAAATAGCGCAGATTAAGAAAAGGGTTGTTACTTTGAATGTATGTGTTACATGTCATAATACCATCTCTAAATAAAAAAAAAAAGAAATTTTGATCTAATTTCTCCCAAGTAATATTGTTCCAGAAGTGGAAGATATGTCTTTCCATCTTCATAATGTAAGTTTTACTATTTCTTATGTTCTCTCTTTGTTGTCCTACTTTGACTATCAAACTAACAAATTATAGTTTGAAATACATTTTTTTGAATTGTAAACAAAAACCAGCAATGGCATCAATAAATTCACAACTGAATTGTGAATAGAATGCATGTCATAAACGTTTAAAGCAAATAACAAAATACAGAAACACACACCGCACGCTGTAAATACAGAAACACACACCGCACGCTGCAACGCGCGGGTAATAAACCTTGTTACTATGTAAGATAGAAATCAAATTTTAAAATTGTTCCAATTAGATTACTGATTTAAATTGTTCTAATCAAGTTACTTAATTTTTAAATTTGTTCCAATATGTAAAATAGCAATCAAATTTTAAAATTGTTCCAATTAGATTACTGATTTAAATTGTTCTAATCAGGTTACTTAATTTTTAAATTTGTTCCAATCCTAAGTATTTGACCTAGATGATAGGTTACATAGGTTATTTTTAAAAGTACTTTACCTTATTAACAAGTTATTTAGATTTTATTTAAATAAATAAAACAAATAAGACAAACCGAGTAAACGCACCCACCTGGAACACCACCATCGTCTACCACAACCACTTCCATCTGAAAATTGACAATCCTCTTCCCCGTCGTCGTTTTTTTCGCTGATTACCTCAGCCATCTACAAAAACGTTCATCTTCCTAACCACCATCCAATGCCTAAAATTCGCCACCATCAATATCCATCTCCGTTGTGATAATTATTGAGGACCATGGACTGGACCAGCCACTTGCCTTGCTGGGTTTATTGTGTTCGTTCACATAAGTTATTGACATTTGTACATCAATTTTACGGTATTTATTAGGAGGGTCATTTGATCAATATTATATTCCTGTGTTAAGTGATGTATGGGAGATGTATTTTGTTTGTCACCACTACATCTCATAGTAGTACGTAACGGATTCAAACAAAAACTGTAAGCTTGGGTTTAGCCGAACTTATTCATTTTCAGTTTCGCGTGTAATTAAACCGGATAAACCAAACCGGACCGGATTTATGAGTTTTCATTTTATATTTGAGTTTTAAGTCATTTATAAAAGTTTAGTAAATAGTGTTATCAAAGATTTAGCTCAAATGTATTAATTTACAAAAAGTTTGGTCCCAAAGTTTTAGCCCAAATTCGTTACTTTTACTATATTATTTTTCAGCCTAAAAAGTTTCAAACTTTCACACAAGATTCAAGAGTAGAGGTGCAAAAAAACCCGGTTTCAAACCCGACCTAGAGGTTCCTACTCGGAACCGGACTCGACCCTACCCGATCCGCGGGTACAGACTGGGTTTGGGTTTCTTCCCTGTACCATACCCGTACCCGGAACCGACATGGACCCGCTAGAACCGGTTCCACCAATACCTTATCAAAACCTGAGGACCCTACTCGAAATCCGAAATGGTGTGAAAGTTGGGACATGTGACAACTATTTTCGAAGTTAGGATTATTATCGGCCAACTGTATTAAGTTGGGATTATTAAAATCCAAAATTTGCCTAAAAAATATATAAATGTCATGCTCGTTTAAACTCGTGAGCCGGCTTGAGCTCTATAAGTGAAGCTCGGGCTTGAACTCATTTATTAAACGAACTTACTTTTAGACTCGAGCTCGAACTCGAACACATTTAAACTCAACTCGAGCAAGCTTTTTCACAAACCAATCTTGAATAGCTCTTGAGTGGCTCGTAGCACCCATACTAAGAGCATTCCCAATCGGTTCTCCACCTTTACATCTAAAATTACAAGAAAAATCACTACTTTTCTCTCTCATTTTTAATTAAATAATATATTTTTATACTTTAATCACTATGTTTTTCTCTCTCATCCACTCACAACCACTTTTAAAAAAATATTAAAAAGTTATGGAGGGTGAACATCTTTCTCCAAATTTAACCGTGAACAATAGCATTTTCTCTCCCTCGCCCGTAACTACTCCAAACACACCATAAGAAATAAGGAACGGTAAGAGCATTCTCATCCAACCTCTTATTTTGTGTGAGGAGTGTTTTTATAATTCAAAGAGTGATTCAAGGTGTTGTGAGTGAAGAGTTTTTATATTTTAGAAAAATTAGTGATTTTTTTGTATATTTGAAAAGTTACTGTTCATCCCCTATAATTTTTTAATATATTTTGAAAGTGGTTGTGAGTGAAGAAAAGATAAAAGATAATGATAAAAGGTATAAAAAGTATTATTTAATTGAAATAGAGAAAGAAAATGCAATGAGTTTTAATTAATTTTAATTTAAAGACAAAGAGACTAGGATGAGAATATAAAGTCTCCAAAAATTCACCCTCCATACTTTATTTATTTATTTGTGGAAGGCTCGTAAAGCTACTAACCAGTAACCACCTCCCCTTACGCATTTACGTTTGGTCAATGATCCTTCTCATTAAAATCTCTACCCATGCATATCGATCGATCGTACTATCTCTCTCTTGTGGCAACTGTAAAGTAATTATACGAAAGAAGCATGTCTGAACCACCAGCAATTGAACGTAGGTAATCAATGTATGTATCTGCTTCAAACTGAAACAAAGAGACATGGCGCCACATTTCAAATCTCAAATTCAAATTTCTGCTACCTATATATAGTGCGTCTCACCACCACTTTGTTACCAATTTTTGCATGCCGTTCCCTGCCAAAAACGGGGTTCCGGTGGGGAGGGGGTCTTGGACCTGGTGGTGCCGATGACGAGAGGCAGAGAGTGGATTTCGTTTTTCTAGCCACCTGAAGAGGTAGGTCCCAGCAAAGCCCAGTTGGACCCGTAAGACTCACCTTGAAGAGGAACGTCTGCGCAGAAACCAACTGGATCCGCAGGACCCACCATGCTCAGAGACGTGACGTCCTTACGCGCAGTACGCAAGCTGTTCCCGCAGGAAATGCCTCCCAATGGTGAAGGACTCCGCCTGTCCCCGCAGCCTCGGATACAAGCCATCAGGGAAGGCCACCCGCGCAGCAAGGCTACACGCACAAGGCACTTAGCTCTCAATCACTCAGTGTCACCTGAAGGAATGAGCAAAGCCGGGAACAATCCCGCACAAGGGCGGGAGGGGGAATACTCCCGCCCAAATAAGCCAGTCCGTACGATACGGGAAGATCTTCTGTACTGTACCTGACGAGGTATGGGAAAAAGATCTGACTAAAGATACGACAGCTTATTGACAACAGTATGGCGAGCAGCATGCTCCTGTACTGTATGTCACTATTAGCCGCTGCCTACTCACCAACTACTGCCATACCACGTGCATAGCCGGCAGTTGGTGGAAAAGGAATAGTACACAGCAGGCCTGGTCACTATCAGCCGCTGCCTACCCACCAACTACCAGCAGGGCACGTGCGTAGGCCACTGTTGGTGGAACAGGAACACTGTTGCAGCCGGCCACACCTCCTTGGAAACCTACCTTCGGCTATAAATACCCCAAATGGTATGATCATCTCATCTTATCATATCTTAACATATTATCATCATATTATACCTGATATCTGCTCTAGCAATCTCTTAATATACATTTATATTTAAAGAGCAATCTAGTCTGATTCTCACGCCGGAGGGTGGTCACAAGGAGGAACCCCCCCCCCTTCTCAGTGACAAGCTCACGGTGTCTGTTTTGCAGGTTATCAGAAGAACCATCTTCTCTGGGTCTAACCCCTCGTGGGAAACATCTATCTAACCCCCAGGTTACCCGTAATCTGCCCGGGGTCCCGTTAGTGTTTCTTCATTGGCGCCATCCGTGCATAAAAGCTAGAACTTCATTTTTCTCCAGTTTTTTCAAACTTCTGGAAAGATGGTTAAAGAAACTCCGGTAACCACAACCCCAGCTACTGGGGGAAATACCGGCTACACAGTTTTTACAAACACTACCCCGGTTACCCAAGCCGGGGCAAGTGAAGTAAATCTTACGAACACTACCCCAGTTACCCAAGCTGGGGCAAGTGCAGTAAATAATCGCTCACTGGGATTCACCGATACCCAGTTAGAGAAACGAACAAGACTCCCCCGCCAAACACTCGATGAAGTTAAGGCATGGGCGGAGGCACGTCAAAAGGAATTCCAAGCTGAGTTGGACGAACGCTTGCGTTCCGTCCAACAGGCTGACGAATTCGAAGAATACTGGGACGATGACTCGGAGGAGTCCGACTCCGACGCGAACCCTCGCCGTAGGGCAAAAGGGAAGCGTAAGGAAACGGACTCCCAACCGAGAAGGCATTTTGGAGAAGCCTTCAAACCAAAAAACACAGGTGGAAGTCCACGTGACTTCTCCAAAACATTCAGACCAAACGTTGCAAATGCTGGAACGTCCAAATTTGCAAGGGACATTGCAGAAGCAATCGCCCCAAAAAGTGCCAAACAAATGTCCAGCATAGGCACATATGATGGTATATCCGACCCAGATGATCATTTGAACAGATTTATAGCAGGGGCAACCGTCAGTAGTTGGACGGAACCTACGTGGTGTTACATGTTCCAAATGACGCTTGTCGGGGCTGCTAGAGCGTGGTTCGATCGTCTACCGGTCAACCACATCTACGACTGGGCAGACTTCCAACAGAAGTTTAGCCAACACTTCAGCCAACAACGAAAGTATACCGAGGAGCAATGGACAATCCTCAAGTGCATTCGAGAAAAAGATGAATCTTTGCTAGACTTCATCACTCGCTTCAACTCGAAGAAGCTAAGTCTGGGTAACATTAGCGAAGATCTTGTTCGCGCTGCCTTTATTCAGGGCACGAACGACCCAGAGCTCTTCCGCACCTTAACGGGTAAAGATGGCATGCCATCTACATGGGATGCCATCATGACAGCAGCTAAACGCTTTGCGTAAACGGAGAAGCAACTGGGTAGAGATCTCCCACAGAGCACAAACCTCTACACCCAGAAAACAAGAGAAGACAACGTCCTTACCGCCCGATTAAACAAAAAGAGGAAGCTAGGCATTTGGCAGTCAAGGGTAAACTTTGACACCTCATCCGGCTTGCAGCATCGGTTAGGCGGAAGGGATAACGTACAGTCAAACAAGAACTCCAGATGGACGCCGCTCACCAAAAGCGTCACCGAGATATTCGCTACTGAGGAGCTCCCATGGCCAAAGCCTCAAATAATCCGACATCGTCACAATGCTGATCGGAGTAAATACTGTGACTTTCACAGGACAAAAGGCCACAACACCGAAGAATGCATAGACGTAAAGGACATGGTCGAAGCATTCGTCAGAGATAGGACGCTCGCGCACCTCGTGGCGCAATGAACGCTGAGCAGGCTGATGCGTGTAGAACCCCAGCTGGGGAAAACACGAATAAAAATTCCAGCTTCAATGTGGAGACTACATGCTGCGTAAAGAACGAGATCCCGAACCAGGTGCGTATCGGCTCGATGGCACTCCCATCCCAACAACATGGAAGGGAGCTCAATTACACAGTTTGCATGTAAATCAATTTCAAATTTGTAAAGAAAAGGCCAAGAGCCACTTCTAATGGAAATGATTCTCCTTAGAACATCGACGCTGATGATTTTACATTTATACTTTTAACTATCAACACTGATGCCGGTTTTCACCGCATACATAAGTGTGAAAGTCGTTGCATGGGGAAGGCGGCAAAACCCGCATAAACCCAAAAAACGGCAGACCTTCACGCAGGTCAGTTAAAGGAGAAAAAGTTCAGTTATCCCATTAAATGAAAGTGCCGGTCTATCCGCATGAATCATGAGAGGAAACTGAACACTAACCTATTAACAACCGCGCGTCGAACGGTTAATTTATTCAACACTGATGCCGGTTTTCACCGCATACATAAGTGTGAAAGTCGTTGCATGGGGAAGGCGGCAAAACCCGCATAAACCCAAAAAATGGCAAACCTTCACGCAGGTCAGTTGAAGGGGAAAAGTTCAGTCATCCTACTAAATGAAAGTGCCGGTCTATCCGCATGAATCATAAGAGGAAACTGAACACTAACCTATTAACAACCGCGCGTCGAACGGTTAATTTATTCAACACTGATGCCGGTTTTCACCGCATACATAAGTGTGAAAGTCGTTGCATGGGGAAGGCGGCAAAACCCGCATAAACCCAAAAAATGGCAAACCTTCACGCAGGTCAGTTGAAGGGGAAAAGTTCAGTCATCCTACTAAATGAAAGTGCCGGTCTATCCGCATGAATCATAAGAGGAAACTGAACACTAACCTATTAACAACCGCGCGTCGAACGGTTAATTTATTCAACACGGATACGCCGGTTTTCACCGCATAAATACGTGGAAAGTCGTTGCGTGGGGAAGGCGGCAAAACCCGCATAAACCCAAAAAACGGCAAACCTTCACGCAGGTCAGTTGAAGGGGAAAAGTTCAGTTATCCCATTAAATGAAAGTGCCGGTCTATCCGCATGAATCATGAGAGGAAACTGAACACTAACCTATTAACAACCGCGCGTCGAACGGTTATTCAAAACAGAATAACAAAAGGATGAGGAAAACCTACACGCAGGTCAGATGGTAAAGTTTAGCCATCCTACTAAGTGCAAGTGACGGTCCTACCCGCACAATCACGAAAGAGGAAGCAAAACTTCACACCTATTATCTACCACGTTCAAAGGTTAACTTATCCTCAAAAGATGAGGAAAACCTACACGCAGGTCAGATGGTAAAGTTTAGCCATCCTACTAAGTGCAAGTGACGGTCCTACCCGCACAATCACGAAAGAGGAAGCAAAACTTCACACCTATTATCTACCACGTTCAAAGGTTAACTTATCCTCAAAAAGGATGAGGAAAACCTACACGCAGGTCAGATATGGGTAAAGTTTAGCCATCCTACTAAGTGCAAGTGACGGTCCTACCCGCACAATCACGAAAGAGGAAGCAAAACTTCACACCTATTATCTACCACGTTCAAAGGTTAACTTATTCTAAACACTTGGAAAAGTGCTAATTTAAACTAAAGTATGCAAGTCATACAACGTTTACAAAGCAAGGAACCCAACGAAAGTAGCGGTCTTACCCGCAAAAAGATTTATATTTCATAAATATTCATTACAAGAATGGCCGGGTAACTACCCGCCTACAAGAAAATAAATCTATACAAGCTAAATCTATCCTAGCAGTGGGAAGGGATCTTCAGGATCAGGCTTCAGGGCCACTTCCACTTGGACCAGCACCGTCAGTAGAGCGTGGCAGTTCAAGGAAAGCTTTAAGGATAGCTAGCCCATCATCAGCAGCAGCAACTTCATTCACCTTCTCCACCACCGGATGCGGGAAGGCGGCGTACTGATTCACTGCTTGGTCGTAAACAGCTTCAGTATCAACATTATACAAAGGGAAGTTGGAAGGCGGGATGCCTTTCTCAACGAACCCTAGATCAAGCAGGAAGCCGACCTTTTCCCCATCCTCGTGAGAAGCGTTGAGGGCTGCGCTCATAGCATCGTCATAAGACGTCTCAGCAAAGACCCGATGCACAACCTACAAGAAAATATACAAGTGTCAAAACCTTTTCTATTTACAAAGGAAAGCGTGAAGACATGAAGCTAAACATACCTGAGACAACGCTTCTCGAAGAAGCCATTCCTTGGCAACCAGAGCTTCTTGGAGGGCAGCTTGAGCTTCGTTACGGGCGCGTTCGGCTTCACTCTTGTTGAGGTTGGCAAGCAACACTTCTTTAGCCGCAGCCTCTTCGACGCCCTTTAGCTTCCGCTCAGTATGGTCAAGCACCCCCCTCTGGTCCAAGATCTCCTGGAGCTTTTTGGCGTCTTCCATCGCCAAGGCATCATGAGCCTGCTGGAGAGCCTCTAATTTGGCTTTAAGCTCTTCATTCTCCACGCGTAGAGGCTCAGCAACAGCTTCAGCCTTGGTGGCCCTCTCGGTTACGTTCCTTGCAGTTTCCTTAGCCAGCCGAAGCTGTTCATTAACATCTTGGGCAGCCTTGGAACGGGCCTCAAGTCGAGCCTGAACTTCAACCTCGAGGGCCTTGAAGGCCTTCTCCTTTTCCGCAGCCACTGCGGAAAGCCTTTGGTTCTCCTCCCGGACAGCCCGCGCCTGAGCCACTTCTTTAAGGCGAGCTGCTTTTAACTTGTCGTTTTCACGACAAAGCAGCTCGACGCGCGGCTGCATCCGGGCCAGGAGAACCCGAAGCTCATTGGTTAGCCTACCCTCCTGGTAGCTAGCCATGGCTTCCCCCAACGCACCACTGGGAGCAGCGTGACGAGCCCATTCCACGCACTCCACAGGGGTGCGAAGGGTTGTTCCTCGGCGAATGTTCCATCGTGGAACATACACTTCATTGGAATCCGACACTGCAAAAAACAAAGAGCAGTTAGGAAAAGATGATTGAAAAATATAAAATAGGCCAAAAGAACCCTACGCACCTGTAGGGTCAATAACAGGCCGATAGCCGCCGAACCCATCACCTGAACCCAACGGAAATCCATCCAAGAGGTCAGGCAGATGGGAAGGTGGCAGAGATTGGCGAGAAGCCCCATGCGTACCTGATGGATCGGCCGTCGCCGCCGCGGAATCCGCAGCAAAAGTAACCGCCGGCTCGGTGAAAGATGCAGTAAAAATCGCACTCACAGCCGGCGGTGACGTCATCACAGCTGGAACAGTCGGCTCAAAGGAGTGAGCAACTGAACCAGCGGAAGCAGGCGCCTGGGTCGTCGCCTCAGGTAGGCTGACCAAGCCTACCGTCATTGGCGGAGAGGTACTCCTCTGCGCTCCACCTGGAATGCGTCAACATCCACGCCTGCACAAAGAAGAAAAGTGTTAATGATAAAGCTATGAAGTTAAAGATAAAGTTTGTACTTACGGGTTTTCTTGAGCCTGAAAGTACGGACGGGCGGGGATGAACCCGATGGAGCCGGCCTCTTCACGCCGGTCACCGTTGTCATCCTAGGCTCTTCGGTGACAGTTGTCACAGCCTCCGGAATGGTGATCTTATCACCACCGGGATTCCCCGCCACCTCTTCGCTCTCGGTCTCCGAGTCAGACCGAGGCACCGGATCGGCAGTGGAGGCCACCTTCTCCTTCCCCTTCCCGCCGGCAGCCTTCTTCTTCCGCACCAACGGAGGACCATCTGCGGATTCCTCATCAGAACATACGATTAAAGGAATTCCAGCAGAGGTTTCAACATTGAGGGGTCGAGGGTCGAATAGCGCCTTACCTGGCCGCCTGGCGCTAAGGATCTCGTGGCCTAGCGGGTAGACCTCCACGAACCGATCCGCCGTTTGTTCTAGGATGGGCAACTCGTTCTCGTCTAGAGCGCGAGTACCCATCCGAGCGGGACCGTCAGCCTCCCGCGGGTTCAAGAGCGACTGCAAGTCGTTCCCCT
This sequence comes from Bidens hawaiensis, assembly GCF_021521415.1. Lineage (NCBI taxonomy): Eukaryota > Viridiplantae > Streptophyta > Magnoliopsida > Asterales > Asteraceae > Bidens > Bidens hawaiensis. Next base: position 223,062 of record NW_027505014.1, read on the forward strand.
CTGAAATAAACAGGAAAAAAGTTAGAAGAGATTCTAAATCAACAAAAAGAAACAAAGCATACCGTAAGGAACAGAGTTCGAACCGTATTCGAGGACGATTGGGATCTTATGCGCATCTGCCTCCTTCCACACCCGGCTCATCCCCAGCATCACCATCCCGGACTCCGCAAACCGGCAAACCAGAGATTGGACTCGGGATATCTTCGAAAACCATTCCGCCTCCTCGTAGTTGGAGGCGTGAAGGCTGGGAAGTGCTTGCCCGTTTTTGAATTTCATGGCAATTGGGATGGCGCGAGCGGAGATGTAGAAGAACTCTCGCTTCCACGAGCGAAGACTGCGCTCGGTCGCGCAAATCTTCAAACCCTTGATCCGGGTTATCAACGTGTACCACCCCTGGATGCACCTCCAAGTGTAGAAGGTCATCAGGAGGTCAACATAGGGCTCAATGCCCAGTATCCGGCATACCCACTCGAAGTGGCGAACCTTGGCAATCGCCATCGGATGCACCTCGGTCAGGTGCACACCGTGCCTCTCAAGGACACGGAAAAACAAACTTTGTCAATGGGAACCTAAGATTCCCATAGACAAAGAATGCAGCATAAACCCCGATCTTGCCTCTGGGGGCATCGTACACCGTCTGATGGGGTTCAGGAAACTCAGGCTCGAGAGACTCGAGCATGAACTTCCTGACGACGTACCGATACAAATCGCCAGGCAGAGCACACTGGCACTCGCCAGCAGTACTCTTGTCATCGGCTGTAGCTTCGAAATCACGAGACGACATCTTGAAGATGAAAGAAAACGATTTCAAGAGAATGCTTGCCTGAAAAGGTGAGTATTCGCCGGAAATCGTTTAGAAGATGAAGAGAATAGTGAAAGTGTGAATTACAAAGAACCATCTCCCCCTTTATATACTAATCGCAATTAATGCGATGAATTTAATGCGGAAGAGAGAGAAATTGAAGGTGCAATGAAACTATGACACGTGGCAAAAAACAAGCTGGCAACAGCTGTTGACAGAACGCGTACCATTAATTTCGCGGCCACGCGCCCGAAAAATCGTGCCCACGCTCCTGAAAAAGCGTCTGGAATGACCATGTTCTGTCACGTCACCATAACTTCCTGCACGTCCTGACACAGTCAGAAGAAACCGTCGCACGACGTTTCAGAGGTTTGGACTGTTCTTATCCTTTCACCAACTCTTCGAATTTCAAAATTCAAAAATATTCAAAAGTAAGCGGGAAAATACCCCTTACCTTGGCAAACAAGTAACTGTAAGACGGATGCGGGTACAGTGTCAAGGCAAAACCCTTCACATACCTAGCACCCGCAGGGAATTGAAGCCAAGAATAACTTGGCAACCAAGTAACCGTAAGACGGATGCGGGTACAGTGTTAAGGCAAAACCCTTCACATACCTAGCACCCGCAGGGAATTGAAGCCAAGAATAACTTGGCAACCAAGTAACCGTAAGACGGATGCGGGTACAGTGTTAAGGCAAAACCCTTCACATACCTAGCACCCGCAGGGAATTGAAGCCAAGAATAACTTGGCAACCAAGTAACCGTAAGACGGATGCGGGTACAGTGTTAAGGCAAAACCCTTCACATACCTAGCACCCGCAGGGAATTGAAGCCAAGAATAACTTGGCAACCAAGTAACCGTAAGACGGATGCGGGTACAGTGTTAAGGCAAAACCCTTCACATACCTAGCACCCGCAGGGAATTGACGCCAGGGGTACCTTGGAAGTAAAGTAACCGTAAGACGAGCGCGGGTACAGTGTTAAGGCAAAACCCTTCACATACCTAGCGCTCCGCAGGGAATTGAAACCAAGAAGGATCTTCTGGGCAATGCTTGCGGAAACGGAAATAACATCCCCGCATAGCGGGAACGTCGAGAACTACATTGTTTGAGGCTCCAGGATGGAATTGGTGGTTTTAACATAATTGATCACTATGTTCAAAACTACCAAAACCTCAGGGAGAATCCACACAAGTGGGACTCAACGCTCCTGACTTGCGAGGAGGTTACAGCCTACCCGCATCATACCCAAAGATCAAGCAGGAAACTCGGGAATTTCTGCAAGTGACAAGGACTTCCGCGGGAAGAATCCCCATGGAAAACCTTAAAAAACCCTTTTCAAAACCCTTTGCTTAAGTCCAAAAGTTCACCTCACTTTATTAAACACTCATGAGAAGAACATTGGACTGGGGGGGACTTGAAGAGGTAGGTCCCAGCAGAGCCCAGTTGGACCCGCAAGACTCACCTTGAAGAGGAACGTCAGCACAGAAACCAACTGGATCCGCAGGACCCACCATGCTCAGAGACGTGACGTCCTTACGCGCAGTACGCAAGCTGTTCCCGCAGGAAATGCCTCCCAATGGTGAAGGACTCCGCCTGTCCCCGCAGCCTCGGATACAAGCCATCAGGGAAGGCCACCCGCGCAGCAAGGCTACACGCACAAGGCACTTAGCTCTCAATCACTCAGTGTCACCTGAAGGAATGAGCAAAGCCGGGAACAATCCCGCACAAGGGCGGGAGGGGGAATACTCCCGCCCAAATAAGCCAGTCCGTACGATACGGGAAGATCTTCTGTACTGTACCTGACGAGGTATGGGAAAAAGATCTGACTAAAGATACGACAGCTTATTGACAACAGTATGGCGAGCAGCATGCTCCTGTACTGTATGTCACTATTAGCCGCTGCCTACTCACCAACTACTGCCATACCACGTGCATAGCCGGCAGTTGGTGGAAAAGGAATAGTACACAGCAGGCCTGGTCACTATCAGCCGCTGCCTACCCACCAACTACCAGCAGGGCACGTGCGTAGGCCACTGTTGGTGGAACAGGAACACTGTTGCAGCCGGCCACACCTCCTTGGAAACCTACCTTCGGCTATAAATACCCCAAATGGTATGATCATCTCATCTTATCATATCTTAACATATTATCATCATATTATACCTGATATCTGCTCTAGCAATCTCTTAATATACATTTATATTTAAAGAGCAATCTAGTCTGATTCTCACGCCGGAGGGTGGTCACAAGGAGGAACCCCCCCTTCTCAGTGACAAGCTCACGGTGTCTGTTTTTTGCAGGTTATCAGAAGAACCATCTTCTCTGGGTCTAACCCCTCGTGGGAAACATCTATCTAACCCCCAGGTTACCCGTAATCTGCCCGGGGTCCCGTTAGTGTTTCTTCACCACCTAAACACCACCGCGTGCTCCAGTCCTTCGGTTTTGGTTTCCGGCGATTATACCCCAACTTGTAGCCAGAGAAGGAAGAAAGGGTTGAGGGATGTCGACGGAAGGCGGTGGTTATTTATAAAATAAATTGAATAGTTTGATGTTATCCGAAAATAAGGAAGATGCTATTACAATCCATAAAAGCTTGTTTTAAGCTATGGTGTGTGTCTGTGTGACTTGAATGCCAAAACAATTAGGTTTTTGTTATACAAAAGAGTTAATGGCCTTTTTCGTCCTTGTGGTTTGCTACTTTCATCACTTCAGTCCAAAGTTTGAAATTTTGTTAATTTAGTCCTTATAGTTTTAAACTTTAGCCAATTACGTCCCCCCACCAACGGCATCCAACTATGCCGTTAGTTTAAGGGGTATTTTTGTCTTTCTCATATTTATTTTTAGTTAATGGTTAGTTTCGTCCATATGGTTTGATACTTTTACAACTTCAGTCCAAAGTTTGAAATTTTGTCAAATTTATGTTTAATTTAATTCAGTTTTTTTTTTTTTTTTTGCTACTTCAGTCCATGATGGAATTCATTAGTAAAGTGGTCAGGATAATTTCCTAAAACCAAACTATACCGAAAAAACTAAAATCGTTTCTATGATTAATGAATAATAGTTAGGGTTTAGAGATTAATATATCGTAGCAGACATTTGGGTTGAAATCAACATCAGGAGGTCGAATATCCCGCATTTCTATGTTTGCTTAAGAAATCGATGCACTAAGTCGCATGTGTGTTCTTCAAATCGTGGTATTGTTCTTGAATTCATCGAATTCAACACCACGATTTGAAGAACACACATGCGACTTAGTGCATCGATTTCTTGAGCAAACATGGAAATGCGGGATATTCGACCTCCAGATGTTGATTTCAACCCAAATGTCTGCTACGATATGTTAATCTCTAAACCCTAACTATTATGCATTAACCAGAGAAACGATTTTAGTTTTTTCGGTATAGTTCGGTTTTAGGGAATTACCCTAACCACTTTACCAATGAATTCCATCATGGACTGAAGTAGCAAAAAAAAACTGAATTAAATTAAACATAAATTTGACCAAATTTCAAACTTTGGACTGAAGTAGCAAAAGTATCAAACCATAGGGACGAAACTGACCATTAACTAAAAATAAATATAAGAAAAACAAAAATACCCCTTAAACTAACGGCATAGTTGGATGCCGTTAGACAGGGAGACGTAATTGGCTAATGTTTAAAACTATAAGGACTAAATTGACAAAATTTCAAACTTTGGACTGAACTGACGAAAGTAGCAAACCACAGGGACGAAAATGACCATTAACTCGTTACAAATTTAAGTTAACAAGTTTGGTTATGAAGATTAGGGAAACTAATACATGATTTAAAATTTTGATTTGCTACACAATTTCCATTTAAAACACATAGCTCTCACACAAATTTCTTAACCATATTTATACCTATACTATATAATAAAAAAAAGTTTTAAAATACCACATGTTGTGGTTCTTATAAAAGTTTTCATCCTCTGTCTCATATTAAATGCATTTCTTTCTTATTAATAGTTTTATTTTATTTTTAATATATTGTTTCTCTTTTTAATAATTATTTTCTTATTTAAAAATTTTAATACCAACATAAATATATTATTTTGTTTTAGATAAATATGTTGTATTAGTTATTAATAATAAGCTTTTATAAGTAACCAACATTGAATTTAAATAATTATTCCAAAAATTAAGGTTTTGAATATATTATATTAGTTAATTAATATTAATGTTTAAGAAATGATATTATTGGATGAAGAGCAAGCTTAATTAAAAATTAAAAATTTCAATGAACTTTAAATTATTAAATATATATGATTGCTTACTAAATTGCAAGTTTCTTCATTAAAATCCTTAAAGGATAATTTCACTATTTATCTATTCTGAGCGTTTATGTTAATTCAAACGAGCGGGTTACTTTCACCAATTAAAGGATCAAATATGGTTCAGGTCAAAACAGACTATGATTAAAATGAGTTTCGGTCCATGGGTTGGTTTAAAAGAGTATCAATTTATTCATCATCTTAAAAATCCATAAAAAAATATAAACACTAGACTACATGCTTTAGTTTTAAAGGTGGATAAGACAAATCCTTACCTTGGTAATACAAATGTTAGACTTAAGCACCTTGTTAATCAGATAATAAATTGACTTTGCATATCTTTTTATTCTTGAATATTTCAAAAGCATAGTTTTTTTTAGTGAACGAGTAATACTTGTACCAAAAGATGAGTTTGTTCATGAAGCTAACAACCATTTGCTATCCATGTTCATGAAAAACAAATTCACCATAATAACGAGTGTCTTTTTATTTTTTATATGAGTACCATATTGTTATATAAAAATTAAAAAAAATTATTGGGTTTTTTTACGTATTGTGTTTTACAAAATTGTGTTATACAATTGTATTTATCATTGTGTTTTTTTTCTCATAGTGTTTTTTTCCATTGTGTTATATAATTGTGTTTTTTATTGTGTTTTTATCATTGTGTTTTTTTTATTGTATTTTTTTCCATTGTGTTTTTTAAATTGTGTTATTCATAGTGTTTTCCATTGTGTTTTTTTCGATGGCCGTTTTCCGTTGACTTTTTTTCAGCGAATTTTCAGTGAATTTTTCGGCGATTTTTCTTGGGGATTGTTTTCCGGTGACTTTTCGACGACTTTTTAGGTGAAAATTTCCGGCGAAATTTCCCATAGACTTTTCTGGCGAGGTGGTGGTGGTGGATGACGGTTGTGGTGGCGGTGGAGTGGTGGTGGTTGTAGGAGATGAGTGAAGATGTAAGTGGGTTTTTGAAATTAATTTAAATGGGTTTTTAGATTAAAGTAAGTGGGTTTTGATATTAAAGTGTTAAGATTAAAATACCCACCTTTCTAGCCTTCTTAGAAAAATCAAACTCTTTATTTGAACCTAACCCATTCTTTTAAATAAAAATAACTCTGGCATACAAATTTTAAATAAATTTGAAAAAAAGAACATAGCATATACAAATATGTATTTATGAAAAAAAAAATTTCTACAAAACATGTTTACACAGAGATTTATGTATATCTTTAACTGATATTATTAGGTCAGCCATGTTTACCATTTGTATTTTTCTTATTGTTTTTTTTGTTATCTTGTGTATGTTGGACTTTGCCTCTCCATTTGGTTATTTAATTTGCCTGTTTAAACTCCAAAATATATCATTATTGTTTTAACAACAGTACACCACCTTACTAGACCGTAGAAACCGAAAAATATTATTCTATTATTCTAAATACAGTAAAGATTAATACCTGTTGATGTACATCATCATTCCAATGTGTTGATTATATTTTGAGACTACCAATTCCAACATATTAGTTCTACCATATTAGCACAAACTAAAGGTCCAATGCCACATTTGACAAACTTTAGTTCTGAAATAACCAACTCTAGCATTATTCGTTCACCGAAGGGTTATATGAAAATCACCACTGCATAGGCATGCCAAAAAAATATGTATTAGCGGATAACTGTGAAAATAAGTGAGTTTTCAAACAGACGACGCCAAAAATCTTCACATAACCCAACAAAGACGTCATTAAATTGCTTTTTTAACATCAATATGTAATCACAACAAGCAAAACCTTTTTTTTTTTTTTTTCATATTTTTTGCTTTCCCGTAATGATAAAAATTTATTTCCGTATGAGATTCAGCCTACACATCGTAAATCAAGTTAACAAATAAGTGTTTATGCTTGAACTCTGTCATTTTGAAACCAAGCAGCTCAGTTTGGCTTGGTTTTGTACGAAGTTTTCATGGTTAAATATCAAACTCCAAAATGTCATTAACTTAAGACTTCCAACTCAAAGTCTAACACATCAACAAAAAAATTTCAAAAGCTTATAATATAAGTTTAGATGAAAATAACATCATTGAGTTTACAAATCAATGTAGTATTTTGTGACTAGCTTGTGTTAAAGTTATAAGTTTTGTATCACACAGTATACAAATCCTCCAAATGCAAAAAGAATCATATATAATCAATCTATTTATTTAAATATTAGTTAAAACGAAACAATATGTTACTTATAAACTGAAATACATAACATAAGCCAACTAACCTGATTGATTGGAACTGTTATGGACGAAAGATGATTCGTGATGTCAACGGTGGAAGCAGACGTAGCGGATGAGTTATGAGTGTGGCGATTTACTTAGTTAATGATGGTAAGTTCCTCATTATTCAGCTTATTCGGTTTCGGTATGATTCGGGCCAAACCCGAGGAATACCAAAAAAACAGATTAACTCGATGTTGAAATCCTCGATAAAAGTACCTACATCCTAATACGTGGGAACACATCAACAGACTACAGAACCCGATTGTTGTGAAGCTGGAGTTTACCCCATTTTTTCTGCTCAACTGCTTTTGAGATTTTTAGATAATTTGTGTGTTAAATATATTACAACAAGAATCTATTGCTTCTTAGCTAAATTATTATGATTTTACCAATTGAATATAAAATAGAGACCCATTAATTATGAAGTGGTTCTAAACTGCCACCTCTACATTTGATTGGTATGTTGCTATAAATACATTCTGTCCATGTGACTCTTTTTAGTTATCAACACATGCTATATAAAATTCTTTGACGGTGAGCCAAATACCTGAAATACCCTCCAATAAACTTGAAATGCTGCAATCTCCGGGGGTTAAAACAGTCATTTTATAACGATCTTGTAGCTTCATATGACTTTATATTCTTGTTGACCAAAGGAACAAAAGTGACACGGGTAATATCAAGGTCGCAGAAATACCCAAATTGCCCCTAGGACCGAAAAGAAGCCGAATTTCTCAATATATGTTACTCTTAAAATGGTCGGTATGTTTTTAATCTTACAAAGGTTACAACTTTTAATATTAATACGTATTTTACACCTTGTACATTGCAACTGCTTTTGTGTGAAACAATAGACTTGTACTTTATGCATTAAAGATTGTGCATGGTATTTGTAAGCACAGCCCAGATGTTTGATGCGGCTTTTTGTGCACCTGCTTAACGGCTTGTACATTATACAACAATATTGTATGCGAAAGTGCATCAGATTGGCTTATGTCAAATTTTGAGCAATGGACTACGTAAGTTAATTGCTTTTTTGGCATTGTGTTATAGCGGGTTGTACTGTGTGCAATAATGTTTGTACGTTGGGATTGTTCAGATTAAGTGGACTACAAAAAGTCAAAAAAGTCAATGGGACATAAGCTGATGATCCAGACTGAGGGGTGACATGGATACATTGAATCTGAATGTGTGTGATTGTGGTTTATGTTAATTACATGTAAGTCCCTATTCTTTTATATAATTACTAAGGTCGACACTAGTGGTACATGATATTAATTCTATATGAACAATACAACACTTAAAAGTTAAAATTATATACATTTTTACAATACAAGGACCACAATGACATCATAGTTACATTAAACAATTTGGGAATGGATGTTCTTTTTTATTATAAATTGGATTTTTATGTGATAAATTAGTAATAACCAAAACCACGTGAAAACATAAGTTGACATGTATCAAAAGGTGTTTATGTATATCAATTAGTCTTGAAGCGAACTCAAACGGGGAGATGCTCGTGTTCTTTCGCTTGACTTTAATCAAACACGAACATAAGTATGCAATTGAACAGACTTTTTTTGTTCATGTTCGTTTATTAAGAAACTAAGCATGGTGTGTACGTTCGTTCATTTAAAACCTAAACTAACAGTTCATGAGTGTAATCGAACATAAACAAACAAACTTAAATTAACATAACTAAACAAACATAAATGATCATGAATGAATATAATTGATCAAACGTAAACAACACACAAATGGACATAAATTAGCATTAATCAGGGCCCATTGAGTATTGACCAAACGAACTCCGGCTTAACTCATTTCAGTGGTGTTGGAACCGGCTCATCTGATTATATATTTTAGGCTTTAGCTTTTATGGTTTAAAGTTTAGTGTGTTAAGAATTATGGTTAAGGTTCAACGAGTCGACTCCAACATCACTAAATTGAGTTCAATCGAAGTTTGTTTGATCAATAGTTCCTTGGTTATCCATTTTGTTGTGGTTCACAATGAACTTGTTACCCTCCATAAATAAACGTAGATTAAAGAAGATAAATGAAGAAACAAACGTGTATTCATGTTCGTTTATTAAGCTTACAAAATCTTTAGAGAAGTTTACAGTTTACTCATACAAGATGTTATTAGTTTAATTTTCTTTTCCTAGATTTTTTATTTTGCAATTTGAGAAAACAATATAAACTTTATTTTCCGTTGAAGAATAAAACAAATGGTAAGCAAAACCAAGATCCAGTACATGGTATGATCAAAACCACAAAGGGGCATTTACAAAACTTATTAAAATCCAAAAGGATCAATCTGCAATTTCTCAGCCACCACAATGGAAGTCCATTTTATTTGGTGGAATAAATAATAAAGAGAAATTTCCCAGATACCAAACCGAAATTTCTTGGATATTTCCCAAAAAACCCACAAGTTTTTATTTAATTTTCCCGCTTTCTTGATCTTCTTTAATCCTAATCCAATCTTATTAATATTGTTATTCCAAGAATCCCTTAAAGATTCCATTTTTATTCTCAATTTCTTGTTAAACTTTGAATCTAACCCATTCAGGGTTAGATTTGGATCAGATCTGAAGTGGGTTTGTGTTTCTTGATCAAAGAAAATGCAGAGAAAGATTATGGAGAAAAGAGGGCTAGATCCCAGTAGTAGTCAAGAAGGTCAACCTGAAAAGAAAAGACCAGCTCTTGCCAGGTATTTTTTTTAAAAAATATTTTTTTTGAAAAATTGTGGATACTGTTAGTGGGTGTTTCCATTTTTGGATATTATGGATTTGTGGGAGTTGAGGCATGTCAATCTTTCTGTTATTTTTTGCTTTTTTGGTCAACTTTAGTATAGTTTGCTTTTTGTTAGTTTTTGCAAAATTGATGTTAGTTATGCAAAGGAATAAATGAGCATATTATGTAACTAGCAAATGGAACTAGATTTAAAAAATTAATATTAGTTGGTGAAGTAAGATTGGGTACTTTGCAAGATTTAAATGGGTAAAGATGCAATTTTTAATGTGTTGCATAGTCTCTTTTGGTGTATTTGTAGTGTGTTTTGTATATAAAAGTGTTTTAAGGGAGCATTTTTATGCAGTGTCATTGTTGAAGCTTTGAAGGTGGATAGTTTGCAGAAGCTTTGTTCATCGTTGGAGCCTATACTTCGACGTGTTGTAAGATACTTTACTAGTTACTCTCAAGTGAAATATTGTAAATATATGGATCGAAAATTGTATTCTAGTGGTTTGATGCTTTTTATTTGATAACTTATTAATAAATAACCTAGAAACGGACTTTTGATTCTAAAATTTTTAATTGTGTATTGTAAAAACTATTAAACTTGTTTTAATATTTGTTTGTATAACATTTATAGAAGCATTCATTTGAGATTAAACTAGTGGAGATTGTGTTTACTACTTATACTAACTGGCTTTTTGATTAATAGGTTAGTGAAGAAGTTGAGCGTGCCTTAGCAAAGTTGGGACCGGCGAAAATTAATGGAAGGTATGCAGTTTTCCATATTTATTTTGTAATATTGAAGCTAATTTATACGTTTAATCTCTTACTAAACAATGTGTAGAGTCAAATATTGCATTTTTTTGGCCTTTTACCAAGATTCTTGATGCTAGCTTTGCTAGTTTGTGCTTGTGAATTACATAATTTCTTCAAAGTTGTTTGTTTTACTGAATTGACTTATGCAATATTCATTTTTATAGCATGCCATAAATATCAGTTTTGCACATTATGACCATAAAAGTTTATTGACAACATTGATGTGTACAAATAAGATCTCTTCATTTGTCTTTACTTATTTTTTGTTTTAGATTTTAAACAAATAATATAGCTTGTTTGCTAAATTTTTATTAATTATGTTTGGGAAATATAAACAGGGTGTCACCTAAAAGAATAGAAGGACCCGACGGAAGAGACTTACAGCTCCACTTCCGGTCCAAATTATCACTCCCTCTTTTCACGGGTGGAAAAGTAGAAGGCGAACGAGGCGCTGCGATCCATGTCGTATTAATCGATGCCAACACGGGCCATGTTGTAACAACCGGCCCCGAATCCTCAATCAAACTAGACATTATTGTGCTTGAAGGCGATTTCAACAATGAAGATGAAGAAGGATGGACTCAAGAAGAGTTTGAAACTCACGTGGTAAAAGAACGAGAAGGAAAACGACCACTTTTATCCGGTGAATTGCAGGTTCAACTGAAAGAAGGTGTAGGGACGTTAGGGGAGTTGAGTTTTACTGATAATTCTAGTTGGATACGAAGTCGGAAGTTTAGACTTGGGCTTAAAGTTGCATCGGGTTATAGTGAAGGGATTCGAATACGTGAGGCCAAAACAGATGCTTTCACTGTTAAAGACCACCGAGGAGAACGTAAGTGTTTTTTTTTACTCGTGGATCTGGTTGGGTGTTCCATAGTCACTCAAAGTTTTTCGGTTTCTCTAATGCCACTTAACTCATTAGGTGTTCCAATCCTATGTAATTTTTTTGTAAATGTTAAAAAATGTCAAAATTAAGTGAGGCTATTGAAACATATGAATCTTGGTTGCTATTCAATTATTATTTATTTATTTTTTTCAACATGACTTATATTTAACAATAATGAAACTTGTTTATTATTTAGTGATTTTTTTCTTCAGTATTACCTCCCAAATTATCACTTATTATTTTATTAATAACCAAGATTCGTATATGTTTCACTTGCCTCAGTTAACTTCAAATAACTAAACATTAATAGTGAAAATCTTAAATTCTGAATAAAACATTTTAGAAGGATATATAAGATGACATGAAGACATCTACGTTTTGTTCTACAGTTTACAAGAAACATTATCCACCGGCTCTAACCGATGAGGTTTGGAGATTGGAGAAGATTGGGAAAGATGGATCTTTTCACAAGAAGCTGAACAAAGCAAACATTTTTAGTGTTGAAGATTTTCTTCGTCTCGTAGTGAGAGATCCGAAGAAGCTGAGAAATGTAAGATCATGATCATTTTATATCTTATTTACCCAAATTTCTCACTTTAACTAATTGAATTAGAAAAAAAAAGGTGATTATTCATTTTTTTACTCCATTTTTAACTGTGTAATCTTGAAATTGTTTGTAGATATTGGGTAGCGGAATGTCAAATAAGATGTGGGATGTTCTTGTGGAGCATGCAAAGACTTGTATCTTGAGCCCCAAGCTTTACGTTTATTATTCCGATGAGATGCAAAACGTTGGTGTGGTTTTCAATCACATCTATGAATTAAGTGGTTTGGTTGCCGATGGCCATTATTATTCAGCCGATGCCCTTTCTGATAATCAAAAGGTTAGTTAAATGTCTAAAATACCCTTCAAAAAGGATAAAAAAAAGATATATATTTTTTTAAATATATTTAATTATGGAATGTGAACCTTCTTTTATATATGTGCAGGTGTTTGTAGATACCTTGATGAAAAAGGCATATGATAACTGGATGCAGGTGGTGGAATATGATGGAAAATCATTTTTAGGAGCTCATCAAATTAAAACCACCGCTCCGCAACTCGATATGGGAATGGGCCCACAAAACTATTCAAACTCGTTTGATCATCAACTTAGTCTACCACCGCCGGCCGCTCAAGAGCAGCCTAATTCAAATCCCGGTGTCACCCTTGGAGGTAACTTCTTGTTTTCAAACCTATTCGTGAAATGTTATAATATCCTTTAGATATTGAAGTGTTTAAAATACCTCTGACTCTTTGAGATAGATAACTGTTTTAAATGCCCTGAGGTAATGAAATGTCTAAACTACCCTTGACATAGTGAAATGCCTAAAATACCCTTGAGATAGTGAAATGTCTAATATACCCTTGAGATATTGAAATGTGTAATATACCCTTGAGATAGTGTTATACCTAGAATACCCTTGAGATAGTTAAATGCCTATAACACCCTTGAGACAGTGAAATGTTTAAGATACCCTTGAGACAGTGAAATTAATAAATGCCCTTGAGACTGAAGTTTTTTTAAACACCCTTGAGACAGTGAAATTTCTTAAATACTCTTGAGACTGTGAGATGTCTAAAATACCCTTGGGATATTGAAATGTCTTAAGTACCCATGAGATAGTGAAATGTCTAAAACACCCTTGAGAGTAACCGGACGTTTATCCTTTCTTGTGCAGGTTATGACAATAATGTCACGACTAGATACGGTGTAGAATCACAAAACATGAATCTGAACGCACCTACACAATTCGACACAACTTCATTCACTCTTCACAATCCCATGGTCAACGGTTCACAACAGCCTCTTGCAAATGATAACATCTTGGCCCTCGGATTAACACAACCATCCGCTTCCAATTTCCTCTCGGGCAACACCAACACACTGAACCTAAGCTCATCATTTAGAGGACTAGAAGATTATTTCCCCGAAGAAGAAATCCGCATGCGAAGTCACGAAATGCTTGAAAACGAAGACATGCAGCATTTGCTTCGGTTGTTCAACATGGGCAACAATGGGGCCCACGGTCAAACCTCTGGCAGTCACGCCAATGAAAACTATTACCAGTATTCGTCAGGTTATATGCCAAACACACCTTCTAATTTCGGGTACGGGTTTGATGTGGATAAAACCCGTTCTTCTGGGAAAGCTGTTGTCGGGTGGCTTAAACTCAAGGCGGCGCTGAGATGGGGAATATTTATTAGGAAACAAGCGGCCGAGAGACGGGCCCAGATTGTTGAGCTGGAAGATGATGAGTGATTAAGGTAGCCTTGTTTGGCGGTTAATGTGGTTGACCTATAAGGAAGTCTTGATATAGTGTATAGTGATAACTTTTCGTCGGTTTATCACTTGTTTGAAGGCGAAGAACATGCTCAGTTCGAAGTTTAGAAAAGGGGAGAGCTTTTGGAATGGAATGTGACAAAAAGGAGGTGGTTTTAGTTTATATAGTGATTGATTTGTTGTATGTTGTGTTAGTTATTGTAACATTAACAACCTTTTGTTGTATGCATGGTATGATGTGAATTCTAATAATAGAACAATCTTTGTTTTCATCTCTGTTCGTGTTGTGTATCCTTTTCACACATATCGTTTGTAGTTGTGTCGTCGTTTGTTTAGCATCATACACAATAGCGCACCATATAATAAAAATTTGGGATGTTTTATGACTTTTAACTGACCAACAAAAGCTCTGTGAAGGAGAAGTTTTGTGCCGTCTGCCATGTCATCCATTTGCAAGATGCTGCATGTGCAGTAGTTACGTCAGTTATTTGTTGATATTGAGTTTTTTACCTAACTAATATCGTTTAAGAAATTCTTTTCACAACTAAGCATGGGTTTGAAAATTTTTCAAAATTAATACAATCTCTGTTAGTAATGGCAACTTGAAGAAACCCTATAGGCTTAGTCAGGGAATGTAAGGGAATGTAAGACTTACTCTATTAGGAATGCATAAGTTGTCATTACCAATGGCAACTTCTGACATGTTGCCATTACTAATGGCAACTTCTGCCATGTTTTTGTCAAGTTGCCATTACTAATGGCAACTTCTGAAAAGTTGTCATTACCAACGGCAACTTCTGCCAGGTTGCCGTTACCAATGGCAACTTCTGATATCACTTCTTTGCTTTAATTCACGGGTGTTTGTTTGGAACAATAAATAAGATGAATGTCGGTAGCTAAAGATGCATGCATGTATTTTTTAACATTCTAATATAATATAAGTAGATTGAGGGGAGACCATGATTTTTAAAAAGTGTTAATGAGAATTAATGTTGAAACTTGCTTTGTTTTTATTTTATTTTTTAAGTCAAGACTATGAACAAGCATGAAAATCAGTACTTTTTCAATTAACTCGAGTAACTCAAAATTCACTTCGTTGAGCATAGTCAATAACCATGCTCACATTGCATTTAGAAAATATTAACATATTTTGTAATTTTCTTTACATGTTTGCTAGTTAAAGATAATACACTTGGTGTATTAAAATTTAGAAGTTAATTAATAAAAAAAAAAAGACAACATTCATAACAAACCATAAAGCATACATTAAAACCCTAAATTCATAAGAAACCTTAAAGCATGCGTTAAAACCATAATACATATACTAAAAACATAAATTCACCAATGCTCCTACGCACCTAAACCATCAGAGTCGGAGTCGCGATCTTCAACCGGAGCATTAGTCGCAGCCGCAAATGTAGAATCACGTCTAAGAAATGACCACAAGGTGATGTGTTTAAAACCGTGGTTCATAAACTCGTTTCGGTACTGAAAATGTGCCTCTATTAGTGCTTCTGCTCTAGGCAGTTCCGCACGTGCAGCTACGTAGAATTGATTGAATTTGGTAATTTTATTTTTCAAATTCTGCCACTTTGCACAAAGTTCAGCTGGGCTATGACCAGGTATACTATAACGGGGTGCACCATAAGTGGCAACTCTAGACCAAAATGTGGTTTCTGACTGTATGTTGTTGTGGTTCTTCACGTAAATCCAAGCCTTTGCCAAACCGATCTCATCATCGTCAGTCCACTGAAAAAAATGTGGTCTCCGGGCCATTTGTTGGACTTGTAAGTAATTGAAAATTTTAAGTAAGAGAGACAATTGGTTGGATAGGGTTAGATTTATAGGGAAAGTTTTGGATAATTATTTTTTAATTGATTTTTTATACTTATACATGGATTTTATACTTATAAAATATATACTTTTTATTTTGATTTCCATCTATGAAAACCATACATTTACCAATTAAACCACAAGTTACCACCCCAACTCTCGTACCTATGCCTTCTTCTAGGTCGATAAGTCGGTCTTCTACTCACAACAATGATGTTTTTTGTTATTGTGGTAAGCGGGCGGTTCTAAAAACGTCATGGACGGAAAAAAATCCTGGGCATAGGTTTTACGGTTGTCCAGAACAGGTAACCATTTCTTTGTTTGTGAGTTTCTTCTTCTTGTTGTTGACCTAAATCAATTCATTATTATCACAGGAATCAAAATGTCCTTGGATTGGTTGGTTTGATCGAGAGATGTGTTCTAGATCAACCGACATCATTCCTGGACTTTTGAAGGCAAAAAACAAATTTGGAGACTTTGGATAAGGAATTGGAGATTGCGAAGAAGGAATTGGAGATGGACCTCCAATTAAGTGTAGCAGAAACTCAGAAGTTGAGGAATCGACTAATTATGAGCTGGATTTTCTTCCTAGTACTTATAATCGCCATTGTTATCTATTAGTATTTAAGTTTGTGACTAGCGTATTTTCATAATTAATGGCTTAACGTATGATGTAATGATTTGCAAACCTGTTTTAAGCTTTCTCAAAGTTGGTCGTTTGAGATTTTCAAAGCTGTAAAAAAACAGTTTTTTTTACAAATTTTGCTTGTAATTATTAGTTGACATACGATATGTTTTTACCATGTTTTTCTCTCAACCGACATCTATCACGTGATTACTTTGCAAAGAAACAAACCATGTTTGAAACGGGGTTTGTACGAGAAGGACATATGTGATCAAAGTTGGTCGTTTGAGATTTTCTAAAATTTCAACAATAAAAAAAGGCATTAAATAGTCTTTGAAAAATTAGATAAAATTGAAGGCTAAAAAAATTTATCTATAAATAAGTATACCTATTTCACAACCCCTTCACCACTTTTCTTCCTTTAATCTCTCCAAAAATATCAATTTCTTTTCTCTAAAAAAATGACAAAAATATGGATGGATTTTTCTGTTCTCAACCAGCTCCTAAATCGACAAAAATGACGGACCAACTTTGAAGGCGTGTAAGAAGGCCGTCCACGGAAGACATGTCTGGCTCGTCTTCAAAGACCCTTGAAAATCCACCGGAAGCCCCCCAAGATAAAGATATTTGCATTTCTTGTTGAAGATTCGAAAAACTGGTCCAAGGATGTTGTCAAGTTTTATAACAATGGGGATGCCCCATTTTGCTATACTCGTTTCATTACTAAATAACTAGATAAAAGTTTCTGGGGTGCCCTCCTAGGTTTCGAATCCAACGGTTCTCTGTCATCTATAGTAAGTTTACATCGATTTATCTTCATTTTAAATTTTATTTCGCGAAAGCAATAACTAACTTTTTTTTTATTATTCGTGTATAGCACGTTGAAGCATGGACGGTAAGAATGATGCGTATTAGACAGTCAAATCTTCTAAAAAATCCAGCTTCAGAGTTACGTTGGACCGTGTTGCCGCCTGATTTCTATGATCATATGAAAGACCAGAAGTCCATAACTGCCATCGAGATGGCAGGAAGAAAAGACCCATATCCTCCATTTTGGGAGGTTGACTATGTTTATCTTCCCTTATGGATTGGGGCATCAGATTGGCTCCTTGTCCGTATTGATATGCGGACGATGGTAATTACTCAATATTGGACTGACAAGAGATGGAGAAATGAAAAGCGACATCAAGTTGCGTACTACATGGAGATGATAACCCTTTTTTTCGGATGGTTTCTTGATAGTATTCACTACTGGGCAAAGTCCAAACACCACATGAAGTATGATATTTCTGTTGGTTTAGTTGAACTGGATGTTCCCCAAGACAATGGTAACCCTGCAACCACTGGTGTTCTTGTTTGCTTGTTGATGGAAAACTTGGTTAGAAACAAATCATTGGTGATAGAAAACGACATCGAAGAGGCTTGTGCCAAATATCGACGTCACATGGCTTACCAGCTATATAAATGGCGTTGTATGTGAAGTTAGCTTTATTATGTAACTTGTTTTAAGTTTTTATTATTTTATTATTTTTTTTATTTGCTGTTTAGGCCTATTATGTGTGATGTTTGTCGTTTATTTTTGGATTGTTATTATGGGTTATTCCCGTTATAATTATCATTATTATTATTATTATTATTATTATTATTATTATTATTATTATTATTATTACTTTGTGTGTACCAAATGAGTTTGTATTCAAGAAGTTACAAATGATAAACTAAAGATGATATTAATGCAAGAAAAGACGTTAATAATACAACATGGCAAGATAAAAGCACAATAATACGCTGTTAATCACGGGTGTTGGCTAGTACATGCATTCCTTTTGTGATCTCTCTGTTGACATATTCCACATGTATAATTAGTAGCTTGCTCGGGCCAATCCATCTCATTGTTAATTCTTCTTGACTTTCTTCTACCCCGTGACGTGGTTATTCTTGACGTGTTAGGCTTAATTTTCCAACCCGGATCAATCCATGTTTTTGGGTTATCCAATGGAAAAAACTCACCTGCATATTGCGCTTTGTAGGCGGCATTTGTGTATACTTTATTCACAATGGAGTGCGGTGAGTCCCCCCTGTTAAGGCAGACTATGATAGCATGTGAGCAAGGAAACCTTTACATTTGCCACTTACCACACGTGCACGTTTTTTGGTAGTACTCGACAGTGTAATCATTTCCTCCGGATTCGTTTGTTTGTACCTTTGATATAATCCGGTACCTGCCGTTAACGTAACTGTACTCCTGTAGTCGATGGTGTCTACAATTTCTATAACGAGTTTGATACCACTCGAACCTACACGGGGCTAACCGGGTGTTACAGTTGTGTGCAACTTGGTTGTTCATTAGAAAGTGTTCTACTGTCTTGTCGAATGTGCGCTCAATGATGGCCTTTATTGGCATAAGCCTAATACCCTTCAATGCGTAGTTAAAGCTCTCTGAAATGTTATTCGTTAGAATACCCCACCTACGATTGTTTGTATCCTTCAAAAGTGTCCAGCTCTTCTCGCCTATCTCTTCCAGATACTCCCACGCTTCTGGCTTGATGCTCTTCATTAAATCCACTAAATGATCATACTTCCTTTGTTGTGTGGTGCTACTGATATCCCAACAAATTTTCTTCAATTCTCTACTCTTAAACTTCTGCATTAGGTTGCTTCGAACGTGTCGAAGACAAAACCGATGAACAACATTATCTCTCCATACTCTAAAACATTGCTTAATGCGTTGATAATACCTTTGTGTCTGTCGGAGACAACACGTAATTTTTTCCCACGGTGCACTGCAATATGCACCCACAGTTGTTGGAAAAACCAAGTCCAACTTTCCATAGTCTCTTCATCAACAATTGCGAAAGCTAACGGCAAAATTAAGTTATTTGCGTTTTTAGAGACTGCAATTAGCAACTTTCCCTTGTATGACCCCTTGAGGAAGGTACCGTCAACAGATATGACTGGCAGGCAATATCGAAATGCGTTTATTACCAGACCAAACATCCAAAACACATATTTAAAAGTATGGATCTCGGATGATCCATTGGGTTCATGTAACCATTCAACCACAGTTGTAGGGTTACGTTGTTTTAACGCATCAATGTATGTAGGTAAATCTCTAAAGTTACTCAACCATGAACCGTAAATCCTCTCGATTGCATCTTCCCGGGCTCTCCAAGCTTTGTGATAAGAAATATCAATGCCCAAACGGTCTTTTATATGTGCTTGAATGTGCTTTACGGGATATGCGATGTCATCACGTACGTGATGAAGGATTTGTGTTGCAATATCCTTAGCCTTCATACATCTATTGTTGTTCCCCACTACCATCCCGTAGCAGTTGTGTGAATCAACCCATTTAGTAAGTCGCCACATGTGATTATTGGTCTCCTTATGGGCGTAAGCATACCACCCACAAGTCGGGCCGCTACTAAAGTTCGTGTTACACTTAGGGTTTTTTGTGTAGCATTTTGCTCTCCATTTCTTTGTTGTGCTTTCAACAACATACATCTCTTTGTTACATTCAATATTCCAAGACCGTACCCCGAACATCAACTCTTCTTTTGTAGCGAAATACATACCAACACGGACAACGTGTGGGAGATGTGCGCTCCACACATCGAATTCGTCTTCTTCATCCCTATCAATAGGTTCATAGTCTCTTAATCCTTCGTGGAATACAAAGTTATTCACCTTGCCATGTGATGGTTCGGGTGCATCAAAAGAGTCATACTGCAACGGAATTTCAGGTTCAGGCACAATACCATCAGAGTTAGAGGATTCATCTGAATGCGGAAACGCTTCAGATTCTTCGGTGCTTTCTGGACGATCTTCTTGTTCGGATTCTTCATCGTCATTATACGACTCTTCAACGTTGTTATTGAGAGATTAACCAGCTTCTGGCTGGTGTGGGTTATTGTAACCATGATACATGGTTTGTTGGGTGATAACTTCTGAAACAGAAGAAATACCGCGTAACAACTCCATACAACTAGGTTGATGGGCATATTGTATTTGCTCAATAATAACGTGAATGTTAGGCCGAAAACAGGGATCATGCATCGCAAGGTAATACAACACCTCTAGACTCTCATCGTGAAAGATTTCAGACGATTGAGGAAACCCTTGATAACTGTAGAGTAATTTAATTGTTATTTTATAAAATTCCTTTTGAACTTGTAAGTGAAGACAAATGAAATCAAGAAATTCTTCATATGAAAGTTTGGATTGAAGGATCATCGTGGTGTTTCTTGTGTCATTATCACAAACAACATGTCCGTTTTCATATGAAACATTTCCCCCCAGTACAACTGAACAAAAATCGTAGGAAACATGGTGATTGGTGGTATGAAATGGGTTTTTGATTTTTGACGTTGGTGTAAGAAGTGGTTGGTTGTAATTGGTGGTAATAAGTGAGTGTATATATAGGCCAAAATTCATGCATTTATCATATTTTTTTTTTATTATTATTTTGATGTAGCTGTAACAAGTACTAGGTTGGTTGTGTGTAGTTGAACAACTTTTTTGTTAAAAAAAAATTGGATACGAAAATACCTAACATGCTGGATGCATATCCAGTTAGTTTATTTTATTAATACTTTTTCATACATTGAAACAAATACAAATAACAAGAAATGGCTGACTACATGCCATCAACATCGTCGGAGTTCGCATCTGCATTTAGGTCAATTTCAATGTTTCTCCTTCCCATGAGTTGATCAGCCCGAAGCTGTCGTGCCGGTCTTGTTGTTGGGGAATTAAAATTCCCAGAATTGTTGAATGCATCCCAGTTGTCATATGAGATTTGGTATTGAGGGGGCACAAAATCTTGTTGACTTGCTTGGTTGACGTTTGTTGAAGAACCCCCCACCTCAAAAGTTTCATTTAAACTCGGGAAAAATTCAGAAACGGCATCGTAATCTATTACATCTTCATGAAACGGGCTACCAAACCCTCCATCTACATGACTAGGAAACGATGGATGCATTTCTTCGACTCCCGGGTTCATATGCACAACGTTCGCAAAACGAGGTCGTGGAGCTTGTTTCCTTGGCAATCATTGAGTCATGTGAGGGAGTCCATGAGCTGGGGTGTTTGTCTCAAATGTTGGGAAATATCCCATATGCTGTTGTGGGACATTTGCATATCCCATATATCGAGAAGCCATATTTCTAAGATCCGGATCATTAGCTGTCTGGAAAACTTGGCTCGCAAAGCCTCCCTGCATGTATATGTAAATGTGTAAATAAACTTTTGTTCTAAAAATTGTTTAAAAAATTAAAAAATATATATCTTCGCATATGAATATTTGCACCCTCCCCCCATCATTTTGAAACCCCTGTCCGTTTTGGATCTCTTTTGTTGGGTTTCCTACGATTAAAACCGTACGACGAGTGTACCACTCCATATATTCCTGACTAGCAATGATCGAATCAGATTCTATTTCTGTGACAACATGCTCATGACGAGACAACCATGGTACAAATTATGTTTGGAGCGCCAGTCCCTATTTCTCCCGTCAGCACGTCTCGATCTATGAAGCTTGTAATACACTTCTCTTGTCATAAGTGTATTATACGGGATTGGTTGGAACATCCTAAATTGTCTCAACACCCTGCGTGGACAATGGAGTTCGACATTATTCCAACAAATGAGGAACGTCTCATTTCGCCAACAACCTTCACCGCTCTTACACATTTGTGGTAGTCTCCAAAGAATGGAATCATAAGGGGTCCAAATGAAGGAACACTCAGACAATGAATTAAACTGAGAACGGTATGCAGTTAAAGTATGCGATGGTATCTCCTTAAGACTTAGTGCAGTGTCTTGCCACCTGTTAAGTTTATGAAATAAATAAAATTAATTACAGAATGAAAAATTTTTGGTAAATATAAAATGATAATTTATTTTCCTTTTATATTTAAAATAAAAAATTTATTGTAACAAGTACCTAGCACCATATGGCTTATTCTAATTTGTTAGCTCCGTGCTATGGCAAGGTCTCACGCAAGAAAACCTCTCCCATGCCCATAATTGTAATAGAAACATCGCACCCCCAATCTCTCCGGCTGAATTATGTGTTGCCCTAGATAAATGAGTATACAAATATGCTAAAACGGCACTTCCCCAACTAAGACCACCACATGTAGATAAATCATTTAGAAAGTCTAAATATTTAACATCGACAAAACTACTCCCTTTACCAGGAAATAAGTGTGAACCAATTAGAAGAAAAATAATTGTCCTTGCGCGTTGACGGCACTGATCATCAGTTGCATTTTCAGAAAATTTTGATTTCATTAAAATCTCTATCACACATGGCATATTTATTTTTTGATGATGAATAGCATTATCCTCCAACATAATACCCGTTAAAACATTAAACTTTTCCTTGATTTGTGTTGGTGAAAGACTCTGATCACTACCACAAATTTCATTCCCATCAACACTTAATCCCCACAAAACTTCCACGTCTTGTATGTTACTGTAACCTCTCCAAAAGGCATATGAAACGTGTTGGTTTCAGGCCGCCATCTCTCCACCAAAGCGGATATCACACATAATAACACCTGCGAAACCGGCCAAAGTTATGTATTCCATAACTTTTGAGAGAATGGGATTTTCACGAATGAAACGCCAAAGCTTCTCGGTACCCCTTCTTACTCTTAATAACCCACCATCTTCTATTTTTGAAGGATCGGAGAAAATATAATCCACCTTGTGCTCTCCGCTAAGAAACAACAAATCGTTGTTTAAGGGCCCAGCGGTATAGCGAATCGCCATTAGTAACGACAATAATGCAAAACACTTTTTAGTGTTTAAAGAAAGTTGCAGTGAGTTTTGGATAAATTGGTCCCCCCCACACACACCTTACCTACTTTATTGGTACAAATGCATGCATATGACATTAGTTTTAACTTTACTGAGTATGGCTCCAAACAAAAACACCGTGAATTAAAGCAAAAAAGTGATATCAGAAGTTGCCATTGGTAACGGTAACCTGTCAGAAGTTGCCATTGGTAATGACAACTTTTCAGAAGTTGCCATTAGTAATAGCAACTTGACAAAAACATGGCAGAAGTTGCCATTAGTAATGGCAACCTGTCAGAAGTTGTCATTAGTAATGACAACTTATGCATTCCCAATAAAGTAAGTTTTATATTCCCTTACATTCCCTGACTAACCCTATAGGGTTTCTTCAAGTTGCCATTACTAACGGAGATTGCATTAATTTTGAAAAATTTTGAATCCCATACTTAGTTGTGAAAAGAATTTCTTAAACGGTATTAGTTGTGTAAAAAACTCGTTGATATTAGTGGGTTAGTAGGTTTATTCATATGATATCTTCGTTCCTTGTTTGTAAGCCTTTAAAAGGGCCAAGTTTAGTTGTGTTTCATGCTGCTTTGCACGAGAGAAATCTTTTAGTTATAGACTTACCACAATATTGTTTGTGTCGAGTTTACAAGTGACCAACAGGCAACACACAAGAAAAAGGAAAAACGAAAATTGGTCCCCAGTTTTATAACAATGGGGATGCCCCATTTTGCTATACTCGTTTCATTAATAAAAACAAAGCAAGTTTCAAAATTAATTCTCATTAACATCTTTTAAAAATAACAGTCTAGTCTCGATCTATTTATATTATAATAACTAAACATAATTAAAATGATGTATGCATTATATTAGAAGGTTAAAAAAAATACATGCATGCATTTTTATTTTGTTTGGTAAAATATGTATGTGTTTATTAAAAAGATTATGCATATATTTAGTAAGACAATAATGCAAAACACTTTTTAGTGTTTAAAGAAAGTTATGATACAATGGTACAATTACGAGTTTATGATAAATAGGTCCCCCCCCCCACCTTACCTACTTATATTGAGTGTTTGATGGTTTTAACTTTATTGGTAAAACAAATGCATGCATGGTATTTATTATAACATTCATCTTATTTATTGTTCCAAACAAACACCGGTGAATTAAAGCAAAGAAGTGATATCAGAAGTTGCCCTTACTAATGGCAACTTGGCAGAAGTTATCATTACTAACGGCACATTGTCAGAAGTTTCCATTATTAACGGCAACCTTTCATAAGTTTCCATTGCTAATGATAACTTTTCAGAAGTTGCCGTTAGTAATGGCAACTTGACAAAAACATGGCAGAAGTTGCCATTAGTAACGGCAGTTTATACATTCCCAATAATTTAAGTCTTGCATTCCCTTACATTCCCTGACTAACCCTATAGGGTTTCTTTAAGTTGCCATTACTAATGGAGATTGTATGAATTTTGAAAAGTTTTCAAACCCATACTTAATTGTGAAAAGAATTTCTTAAACAATATTAGTTCTCTAAACAAATCTTTGATATATTGAAGCAACCCCACATGAAACTAAACTACAAAAATAGATCATTACGAATTTGACAAGATAATTAAGTTCGTTATGGGTGAATCTGCTAAATCGAAATTGACGTATTTAACCGTCTATAATATTATTTAAAAAGAACTGGAAAAAAAAAAGTAAAATCTAAAAATCACTATAAGCTCACTAAAGATTAGAATTTAAATAGTTTAAAACTTGTGGGTATAGAACTTTGCTATCAGGTTACTTATATAGTTAGTTACATGCATGTAACGTAATGAGACTTTTGATAGTGAAATAAATAGCAAGCTTTTGTTTTAGTTAATAATTCAAGATGAGAATATGTAGAATATGTGCTGATGTAATGATGTGTATAACCCGTACAATACACAACACATCACATTTACTATATTTATTTATACGCATCATATATATATGTGCACATATAGCATATTCACATACATATCAAAAGTTTTCAATATTTTGTTTCAAATTAATTACTATTACTAATATATATAATTATGAACTTTGGTGGCATAAAGTTCATAATTATATATATAACCATAATGGTATGTGATTTTGTTTTTCGTTTTTATTTTTTTAGTTTGATTAATATAACGTATGTAAAGGAAACCGACCAAACGTATATTTTTGTTTTAGTTCCGGTAGCAAAACAAAAACTCACGGAAACCGTCAAATTCACGCAGACTCATCGTCTCAATGCCCGTGATTGATTACGCTCGGTTTTACCAAAGCGCAAGTTTACCGATCGACCCCACCCCCCAAATTGGCCATTGGTCCAACTCAATTTTTATATATTTTTTTAGTTTTTTAGATCCGGTAACGTAACGCACGTAATCAAAACCGACCAAATTTGTGTCGAGTTATTGCCTCAATGGCCGGGATTGACAACACTTGGAAACCTTCGGGATTTGCCGACTAAATAAACATCGTTTCAAATATTTTATTTTTTTTATATTAATTTGACGAATTAATTTTTTTGGGTTTTAACACTAACATTTTTTTTACCAATGATGTGTATACTGTAACGAACGTATCCGATACCGACCAAATTCTTGTTGACCCACCTTAGTGACACTCGGTTAGACTGACGCACGGATTTCAACGCTGGTGATTTGCCAGCTGCCCTGGCGTATTGCGCCTGATAAAAACACTAGTTACACTTAAAATCAAACAAAGCAAACCAAATAACAATCAAACTGGCAAATAGCATTTGTTCTAGCATATCAAAGTGTTAAATGCGACTTCTCCTTTCTATGTGGTGATGTTTCATATCCCATTAGTGACTAAAAAAACCTTCAAACTTAAGCCGTTCCAAATAATAATAATAATAATAACAACTAGCGATTTATCCGCGCTTTGCGCGGTAAATCGGTCGGTAAAACCCGGGGTGTTGCAGCGGTAAGTCAACGCGAATCCAGTCAATATTAGCTATGTTCGTAACGGTACTAGAACTAAAACAAAATGGAAACAAAAAAATAAAAATAAAAATAGAGGTGGGCGAATGGGGTGGCGTTGGTTGGTCCCGGACAACAGCGAGTCAACGCAAATTCAGTCGGTATTAGCTACGTTCGTTACGGTACTAGAACTAAAACAAAATGAAAACAAAGGATTAAAAATAAAAATTGATGTGGGCCAATGGGGTGAGGTCAGTCGGTCCCATACGCTGATGCAGTAACTCTACGACACTCATATAACATATTATAAACATTGTTTTAACATGTTTATAAAACAATGTTTATTTGCTCAGTAAACTCGAGCATTGGTAAAGCGATCATTGCATCTGCGAGTTGGCTCGTATTAGAGCGTTGTGGTGGTGAGTCGGTAAACTCGGGGCGCTGGTAAAAATCCGAGCTTCCCGACGGTGGGTCAACGCAAATTTTGTTGATTTCGTTTACATTTGTTAAAGTATCGAAACAAAAATATGGTTCAGTAAAACTCGGGTTCCGTAAAACCCGAGCATTGTCTGTCTCGAGCTTTGTGACAAAGAGTCGACATGAATTAGGTAAAACAAAAAACAAAACATTCGTTACGAATTTGAAATTAAAAAAAAGTATTTAAATCAATAAAACAAAAAAAAAATAAAAAAAAATATTATTAGACCAATAGGTTAGTGCCACTTGACCCAATCACGATCTTGCGACACCATGAACTTTACTATAATAATAATAATAATAATAATAATAATAATAATAATAATCAAACCAAAGTAATAAATTGATTTCTGGTTCAAATCAAACAATAATCGAATTAAAGAAATCACTTGTGTTGGCAATGCTCATCAAAATTCAAAATCCGAGGACACAAGTGATAAACATAAAGAAATCAAGATCATGCAGAGAGAAAAACATGTTAACGTAAAACACAACCAAACAATACACGCAAATAGGTTAACTCGAAATAGATACAAAATTATTTGTTTCAACTAGTTACAACCACTAAATCTAAATACCTAATCACCACCCAAATTGCCACCAAACACAAAAATAAGAACCTTTCAATTTCAGAAATATAAAATATTTTTCCCATGTAAATCAAATTGGTAGATGCAGAACTTACCCAATTATATTTTAGATTAGAATAGTAATCATTATCACAATGCCAATGCCTAAAGCCTAATTCACGAAGTAACAGATATAACAATTTAGAGCAACGGTTAAAACCGACCTAATCAAGTATATTTTTAAATACATATTTAGTTAAGTGTCAAATCTTTAATAGCAGTTTTTACTTAACGTTGAATCATTCTTCTTATTTTTAAACAATTTATTAACCGAAAATAAAAGTTTATTAAATTACCGTGCCGGCAGAAATTAGAACAAATTCACACGTACACCCGCACTTAATCCTGACCGTCCATCCACTGAATAAAACGTGTCATCTCCCAAACCACATTCATCCACGTGTGAAATCTCTATTCGCTTAACCACATTGGATTCTGCTATACGTGTTCGAGAAGAAAAACAAGCAGGAGTCAGCCGACTTAGACCGACCAAATCCACCGCCTCACACGAACCATCATCTGGCAAATCACGCGTTCACACGTGTCCCAAATTACAACGGCTACTTTTTTCCACCCTCGTATAAATCTGCATTTAAACTTATCCAAATATTCGAGTCATTTCCACGCAATTTCAAGTTTTTATTTTTAAATTAATTAATAATCCACAGCACACAAAAACCCTTAAACCTCTTCACAACATCTACATTTGACGAACAAAAATCTCAATTTACAAGATTTATCAATTCAAATCAAGGTTTGTAATTAGTTACAGATCGAGGGCGAAGCTTAATTTGAATTTACCCCCACTGTTACATATGTCATGTTTTTCAATTGATTTGGGGTTTGAGTTTCTGATCCGATTAATTGCAATTTCCTTCAGGTATTTAATAATGGAGAGTGATTACAGATTAGGGTTGGTTAGACGCACGAGTTCATTCGGTCGAAAGAGGGTTTTCATTTTGAACTAATTGGATATCGATTCTGTTGATACGATTTCGCCCACGAAGAAACGGTCAATTGGGAATGATTTAGGATCTGAAAGATCGTTGCTTGAAGCTCTGCCTCAGGATATTATTGTGAGTTTGAATACCACGAATGTAGATTGATGTTTTTGTTTGATTTTAGTTTTACACATAGTGATGGTGTTTTGTGTGTGTTTTGAACAGGTTAAGGTTTTATGTGGTGTGGAGCATGATGATCTCAAGAGGCTGTTTCATGTATCGAAGCCGATTAGAGAAGCGGTAAGTTTGATTTCTCGTTTGATGATTCTAGGGGTGTAAACGAGCCGAGCCATGCCTGAGCTTGACTTATTTTGGTTTACGAGAGCTTGGCTCCTTTCGAGTTGTTTCGCTAAAGCTCGAGCTCGGCTCGTGAGTTGTTTTTCAAGCTCTAGTTTGACTAATTCATTATTTATTTTTGTTAATTTATATAAGTTTTTTATTATTTTTATATATTTTAAAAAAAAATTAAACATGCCTAAGCTCAGCTCGAGCTCGAAACTATTACATAGAAATTATGCAGTGCGGTGGGCGAGCGAAATTATTACATAGAAATCTAACATGGTCAAACTAAAAAACGCACAACGCTCGAGCTCAGGTTCAATAACTAAATGCGCTTAATTTGATGCTTGGGTTAAGCTCGATTTCAAAAAAGCTAGGCTCATTTCGAGCCTTTTATTAATCTGAGCTCGAGTAACTTGTAAGTGGCTCAGCTTATTTGCCACCCATAGAATATTCAGTTGTTCATCATCAGTTCAACCTCTAGGGTTTAAACAAAATAAAGTTAAAAGATTTTGATTATAATAATTAATAAGTGTTGTTGGATTCTAATGCAGACTCTAATTGCAAAGAAGCTGCATTTTGCATACAGTACACCAAAAAAGGTTCCAGCTTTTCGTTGCTCGGTTGATCAATTAGGGCTCGATGACGATGAAATCGAAGCTCCAAACGCTCCAAAACAGTCGAGAGTAGCTCGTTCTCGGCTGGATAAGAAGAAACTGGCGGGGCTCTCGGTGGCGTTGTTTGCTGGCGATGAAGTGTAATCGAATAATGTGTTTATGTGTGTATAGATTCTGTTAAATGTGTTTTAGGAAATGGTAAAGAGTTGCACATTAGGCAATTTGGTTCTTCAATTGTTGCATTGAAGATGAGGGAGTTAGTTGGTTTGTGTCTAAATTGCTTGTACATTTAGAACAGGAAGTATACACATTAGGGTTGAGAGAGAAGGTAGGAAATCTGTATTTATAGTTACGTTTTATGTTAAAACTTTAGTTACATGTAACATGTTTACCACTTTGGATTCAAATGTAACTCTGCTACTTGTTGATGAACACACAATGATACATTACATGAATAATGCATTTTTTGAAAATGTGTCTAATCTATTAATGCTTTTTTGAAAATGTATGTATTCATTTCTTTAACTTACGAGTGTCAAACCTAAAATTAAGCATGTGAATTAGAAGTGATTTCATTCTGGGCATCAAAACCTGTAAAATCGCATTAATAGATTAGACGCAATGTTATATATCGGTTTAATCAAAATGAATTAAAACAGTCATTCAAACTTGCAGATTTCCGCAATCGTTATAATGTGGGCTATCAATTTCTACTACGGTATGTGGGCTATCAAGATGCATTGTGTTGTTTATGAAAAGTCCACATTTTGATATTTGATTTTTTGTACTATAGAATATATGTCGGTGCACTCGTTTGTCTTTTTTTTTTTTTATATGTTCGGATCTCTTGCTTCTTGCTAGATGCCCCCTTTTATGCTTTAATAATATAATTGTCATTTAAAGAAAAAAAGAAAAGAAAATAACAAAACTATGTGTTCCCACTCACTCATCTTTGCCTAGTTGGCATTAACAATAGGCATTTAAGAACACAACACATTTCGTATGAAGATAGCATATGAAGTTGTTACTCTTAGACATTATAGGAAACATTTCAATTCCTCAACTGCTTGTTAGTTTTTTTTTTTTTTTTTTGGGGGTAAAAGGTAGAGCAAACGTCACTCGATTACTTGGTAAAAATGGTGTAACTTGGATTACATCGAAACAGAAGGCAATATATATTTATGGACCGTTATGAACAAACGAAATTTAGATATTAAAGTGCATCAACGATTTGATGATGGTAGTTAGTTGGATCAAATAAATCACGTCTTTGATCTTCAAAACTTGCTATGTGCACGTTAAGGCATTTTGATCCGACTCGAAAGTATGAATATTTTTAAACTGTAAAGATTTTGTAAATACTAATATTTATTAAAAAAAGTAACCAATATAAAAAAATACAATTACAAGAATAAGAACGGGTTTTAAATCCACTCGTCGCACCCAAGCCTCATCTTATTATTTCTGTTCATCGACTTACAAATGACCCACAAAGTCGTCTAAACCATGGCTTCTAAAAGATCATCTTTTTCTTTCCTTTTTTTTGACAAGCCAGAATCATCCACCCATGGCATAATCCGACTAAGGGTTATTGAATTAGGCAATTTAAGGTAAGGGCATCTGATAACACTAATATAACAAAATACACACATATGCTTTGGATGTCAATACTTTTTATCACAAAGGTTATTCCTAGTTAGAAGAATATTCAATAGATCCATGCCATTATGTTAACTTTCTTCGGAACCCATACGTTCCATCTAGTAGGCGGATTGACAGTCGGGACAATGCAGCTATCAATATATTTCGTAACCCGTTTAACTTGGAAACTGTCTTGAAGATCAAAGTCCCAAATCCACTTGACAGCATCTATGGACCATGGAAACATCTAATACTCCTACACAAGGCCATCAAAATGCATTTGTTCCACCCTCCCGTCGAATGTCTCCTCCAACACCACACCCAAAAGACATTGTGTTTTCTCACATTGATCAAACAACCTTATGGACTTCTAAACTGTATAATCTTGGAGAATCTCAATGCGGAAGTTGGATCTCTTATCCAAACATCTTGCCAAAAAAACCAGGAGTCCCCATTACCCATCTTTTTTCTCATATACGATAAAGGAATAAGACTTTTATCATTAAAATCACTAACCCTCTGACAATCCTATTCAAAATCCCATTGCCTTCAGCAAAGAGAATCACTATTATGACGATGGAAAGAATTAATAACCTTGACCGAAATTGAATTCGAACATTAGTTATATCTCCAACACAGCTTTAGTAATAGAGAAATATTAAGCGAGCTAAGACTTTCAATTTCCAACCGGTCATGTTCTTTATCCGCCAATAGAAGATCACACCTAACCCAAGGGCCAAGGTATCTTCTTTACACCTCCATCACGGCATCACCACCCTAAATAAAATTAGCTCAAATTTCATACAAAGGTAATAATTTTGCGTGTTATTTATTTATTTATGGGAAAATTCTGAAAATGATCCAAAAGTAGAAAAAGATTCCCAAAATAGTCCTTGAAAATTGCGCATTCCAGAAATAGTCCACTCAAATCAATCGGAGCCGATACATTGGGAAGAAATCCGATGGTTTTCCAAGCCACTAAGAAACGGCCAAGTGTCCCACTACCCACCTACCCAATTGATTTTCTCCTCAAACTGATCGGTCCAAATTGTTTTTATTTAAAAATCATCTTTGAAAAATCAACTTTATTTGAAAATCATCTCTATTGAAATTCGTGTTTTTTTTTTTAAATTCGTCTGACTAGATGAATTTCATCTTTGGAGACGAATTTCAAAAAAACACCATCTTCATCTTCATCTTCTTCATCACCTTCATCTTCTTTATCTTCATCTTCACCTATCTCTTTCCCCGAAGAACTCCAAGAGCTCAACATTTTCAACGGCGGAAAGGTGTGATGATGGTGGCCGGAAAAGTGGGAATGGTGATGGTGGGTGGGGTGGTGGCCGGAAAAGTGATGATGATGATGATGGTAGGGTGATGAAGGTGATGTTTGGAGGAAAAGTGGGAATGGTGGTTGTGGTGGTGACCGGAAAGGTGTGATGATGGGCAGGTAATGGAGGTGATGTTTGCCGGAAAAATGGGAGTGGTGGTTGTAACAGCCCAGCTACCGCCGCACCATAATATTGTCCGCTTTGGCCTGGACGTACCACCATCGCCTCACGGATTTGCTTTTAGTTGCCCAGGTGAAGACTTCCCAAGAGGTCACCCATCCTGATACTACTTTCACCGGAGCACGCTTAACTGTGGAGTTCTCCTCTCATCCACTACCATTAAGCGTCCAAAACGCGTTATGATCGGGAAGGTATCCACCTCCTTATAAAGAAGGCTTAGTTCTCCTCCCCAACCGATGTGGGATGTCACAGTGGTGGTGGCGGCGATGGGTGGGGTGGGGTGGGGTGGTGGCTGGAAAGTGTAGATCATAAGGCTCCTCGCTATGGGGCGCGGTTGGGGGAGAAACGGGGCGCCAAGGGCGCGAAACACCGCCGAGGGGCGCCGTTGGTGGGGCGCGGAAGGGGGAGCGGTGGAGGGGACGATGGGCGCGGTGGGCTCTCTCTCTCTCCTCTCTCACATACACACACACACATATATATGCATATATATATATATATTGGGGGCGCCCAAGGGGCATTAACCATAAGGGCGGGCTTCGATGCCCCGTTTTCTACGAGGCGATGACGTGTCGTTGACGTGGCACGGTGGAGGGGCTTCGATGCCCCCCACCATAGCGGATATCCTAATGGTGGTGGTGGTGGTGCATGTTTTTTTGAAAATTATCTTCGAAGACGAAATTCACTTGAAATTCATCAGCTCAGATGAATTTAAAAAAAACACGAATTTTCATGATTTTTGGAGATAGTTTTCATGGGAAGATAATTTTCATTCCAAATTTATTGGTCCAGACATATTTCATTTGAAAACTATCGGAGGTAGGTGGGTAGTGGGACACTTGGCAGCTTCTTAGTGGCTTGCAAAAACTATCGGATTTCTTCCCAATGTATCAGCTCCGATTGAATTAAGTGGACTATTTCTAGAATGTGCAATTTTCAAGGACTATTTTAGGAATTTCTCTCGTATTTTAGATATTTTCAGAATTTTCTATTTATTTATTTATTTATTATTTGGATTCACTTTTTTAAATAGCTAAATTGAACCTATGTATTCGTAGCATATAAGAAAAAATGAAAAAATTAAATACCAAATGCAATAAAGGAAAAGCACCGAATATCTTTTAGAAATTTTGTCTAAAAGCTTCCTTCTTTTGTTTCGTGGGGGGTAGTCCCCTACAAAAAGGATTCATTGGCTTTTTTCTGTGGGACGTGTTCACTTCTTTCAAACACATCATGTGCTCGTATGGTTAAGCTCGTATGAGATGATTCAAATATTTATTTTGTTTATCATAGAGTTTTAATTTTAAATCAAATTTTAGATTAACTTATTATTTTAGGACAAACACAGGGTAACGTGTTATGTTATGCTTGGATTTTCGATATAGACATAGATAACATATCATT
Source organism: Bidens hawaiensis (assembly GCF_021521415.1). Lineage (NCBI taxonomy): Eukaryota > Viridiplantae > Streptophyta > Magnoliopsida > Asterales > Asteraceae > Bidens > Bidens hawaiensis. The sequence goes on from NW_027505014.1 coordinate 256,980, forward strand.
ATTTCTATCAATTAAGGTCACATGCAATACAAAACTTAACAATAATTATACCAAACTATTTTTAAATTGAGGCAAATTGGAAAAAAATAATCTTATCTTTTGTGTATTGGTCGATAATAATCTCATCTTTAAATCACTACCAACGGTCCCACCTTTCAACTATTTTTGTCTCAATGCCCCCCCGTTTAAAATACCTAACATCGTTAAGTTTTTTCCCTAGGTTCAAACCGATATTTTAGGGTTTTTGATCGGAAGAAGAATACGATTCGACTGATCTAAAACTTATCTCGAAACGGTGATTCAAATGACTTAATTTTCGTTAATTGAAAATTCAAGCAGCGGAATTGAAACATTGTTTCGTCGTTTGAATCACCATTTCGAAATTAGTTTTACATCAGTCGACTCGTACTCTTCTTCCGATCAAAAACCCTAAAACATCGATTTGAAACTAGGAAAAAACTTAACGACGTTAAGTATTTTTTTTAACGGAGGACCATTGTGACAAAAATAGTTGAAATGTGGACTGTTGGCGGTGATTTTTAAAGGCGGGATTATCATCGGCCAATTTACAAAAGGTTTGATTATTTATTTCTAATTTTCCTTAATTTATTGTTTGAAACATGTTGATCCATGTAAGTAAAATTGTTCTTAAACAAGATAACTGGGATTTCCACATACTAAAAAACACAAACCTTCCTTTCTTCCACGTTACACTTCTGCCTGCTCGTTATATTTTCCTCGACGATACAACATTTGAACTGATTTCTATTCTGTTTAGTAGTGTTTTGATTTTAATTTGGCAAAAGCATTTCACTTAGGGCATGCAAATATGTAATTTATACTAATAAATGGATTTGAAACTTGTGTGTTATGTTCGGATCCACATAACTATGTGTTTACTCATGTTTATGAGTTTCTATGTGTCTTTATGAACCTGAGATGGTTGTCGACCAGGGAAGATTAGAAGGAGAAGGGGTGTGAGACGTGTGATGGCTTTAGCCTTTAGGTATTATTTTGATCATGTTACAAGAAAGTCTACTTTTAATAATTGAGGAAAGAGGACCCATTATATACATTGTGAGTTGGAATGGTATAAAGAACAACTATTTTTCTTTTCCTTAGGTATTAAAAAACTATGTACTTTCCTAAATTATATCTCATCACACAAATCAGTGTTATTACATTTTTGTTATTAAAGTGTTTTAGTCACTATAAAAGTAGGAGATTGAGTAGTCTAAGTTAGGATAGCTCGGTACCGTACCGTACTGGTACCAGTACCGAAAATACCGATCCCAAAAATTACAAATTCTTGGTATCAGCACCGGTACCGAGAAGGTACCGGTATTGAAGGTAAAATTCGGAAAATACCGGTATCTTACAGTATCGGTACCGAAAATACCGATCCCAAAAATTACAAATTCTTGGTAGCGGCACCGGTACCGAGAAGGTACCGGTATTGAAGGTAAAATTCGGGAAATACCGGTATCTTACAGTACCGGTACCGAAAATACCAATCCCAAAAATTACAAATTCTTGGTACCCGCACCGGTACCGAGAAGGTACCGGTATTGAAGGTAAAATCCGGGAAATACCGGTATCTTACAGTACCGGTACCGTACCGATCCCGAAACTCAAAACCTTGGTACCGAATCGCCACCGACGGCACCAAATCTATACCGATTTCGATACCGGCACCGAATTTTCTCTATCCCTAGTCCAAGTCAATGTGAAGGGTGGGCTGGTTTGGCAATGACACGCCCATTCCACCCTATCCGATGACCACTTGCGACATGACCCGATATTCGCACTTGTACGATTCAATCTCATCTATATACAAAATGGTCCAACGTCGCCAAAAACAATAATGTGTAACCTTTATAATTATTGTACTTACTTCTCTTTACTATAAAGCTACTAATGTTTCTTTAAAGATTTTTACAAGGGCGAAGTTCTGAAAAAGGTACCTTATTGATATGGTTGACTAAATTTAAAAGACATTTGAATAAAAGTATATAATTAAAGCATGTTTCTAAAACTGAACTAGATGTTAGATCAATAGCTAGTCGGATGAGAGTAGGGCTGTGCAACGGTTCAGAACCGCGAGAACCGAACCGAAACAGGAACTGAACCGGAACCGTTAAATGCTAAATATAAGAACTGGAACCGAACCGTATTTTAATGGTTCCGGTTCGGTTCGGAACCGAGTTAAACGGTTCTTGCCAGAACCGGTTTTCAATTAAAATTCTAAATATGAAATATTAAAAGGTGCAAGAAACAAGCAACAACCCATAAAATAAAACATTATCATATCAACATATTATATTTTGATGAAGGAGATTGAAAATAGATTAGAATAATGAACTCAAAATAGTTCAAAAAACCAATTATCTTTTAAAATAGGTTTAGGGCCGTGGAAGACGATTATTGTTTATGATATTGTAAGGGATTTAATGTAACCGGGAAAGTGAGAACGTGGATGGTCGCTCGCACATAAAAGTATGAAAGCCTACTAAATAAATAGGATTTTAAATATAATCTTCAAAGTTTAAACCTAACCCGGTTCTAGCGGTTCTATAATTGGAACCGTCGATTCTAACCGGAACCGAACCGGGAACCGTTTTCAGCCAATTTTAAGAACCGGAACCGGACCCGAAATACAATGATACGGTTCGTATCTAGCGGTTCGGTTCGGTTCCGGTTCCTTGGTTCTAGCGGTTCGGAACCGCGAATTGCTCACCCCTAGATGAGAGAACATAATATCCTTAAAACATTTTCTTTGCATGACTTTTTTCACTCATTTGTGGGATGATATAATAGGTGTGTAAGGCCCTGATTTCAGTGCCCTACATTGGGTGTTGAATTTACTCATAAACACAGTTCTAAATATCAGAGTGAATTAAAAATTTTCATGAAATATACAAACATCAATCATTCATACATAACATTCAAATCTTGTCTTAAACATACTCAAAAATCATAGCAATCCTTCTTCATATGCCAGTCTCTTCAGTTTATGCGATGTGTCTCCCTCAAACCAGCTACATCATCCTATTTGCCTGCGTGCATACTAAAAGTTAGCTATGCTGAGTGAGTTCTAATTAATCAGGCAACATATACTGCAATGACACACTTACGTATTCGTATCCGAAGATACATATTACATACTTAACCTGCTTACCTTCCTTTCATGCATACATTCACATACTCACATATACGTATCCGAAAATACATATTACATACTTAACCTATTTACCTTCCTTTCATACCTACATACATATATACGTACATACATTCTTTCATACTACATACATAACTATCTCTACCATATTAGATATTATTAGGGTCTGGTCCTTTCTATCTCATAGATTATTAGGGTCTGGTCCCTTCTATCTCGGATATTATTAAGGTTTGGTCCATTCCATTTCAGATATTTTTAGGGTATAGTCCCTTACATCTCAAATATTATTAGGGTCTGGTCCCTTCTATCTCATATATTATTAGCGTCTGGTCCCTTCTATCTCAGATATTATTAGGGTTTGGTCCATTCCATCTCGGATATTTTTAGGGTCTAGTCCTTCCATCTCAAATATTATTAGGGTCTGGTCCATACCATCTCAGATTATTAGGGTCTGGTCTCTTCTATCTCAGATATTATTATGGTATGGTCCATTCTTCACAGAAAACCATGCAAACCGTATGACCATACAATCATACATCCATACATACCTTCTGTCATATAATAATATACGTCTATACATACACATTCACATATCATACACTTAGCAAATATAATAAGTGTATTAACCTATCACATAGAGTATGCACACAGCCCCGATAAACATAACAGAGAAAAAGGGCTAGAAACTCACATGGGTCATGTTCCTTTCTGAATTAATTGTAACACCCATCTTCATCTGGGCACGACTAACTGTGTAACAATTATAACTGTTAATTAATTACTTCTAATGTCACACCCCGACCAATGAAGGCGGAAACGTCGAGGCGCGACATGATTGCTCATTGCACAATGACACTATAAAGTTAGAATATTTAAACTCATTTAAATCCATATAATCATAAATAACACAACAATTGTTCATACAAAATGCCAAATGCTCGTTCACTAAAAACATACCGCTCACAACATCGTTTGCCACTTGAGCTTGATTAGCATTCATCATAAAAGCTCGTCCTTGGTTACCGGGATTTCCTTGAGGTGCATGAGGTGGTGGAGGAGGAGGTGCTGGGATGACTTGCATGGGTTGGATGAGTGGTGCATTGAGTTGGGGAAGTTGAGGTTGGTAGGTTTGGACTTGGTAGGCTTGGGTTTGATAGTAGGGTATGGTTACGGTTTGGGCTTGGTTTGCAAAAGTGAGTCGTGGGCAATTGTTGCGGAAATGATTTGGGTCACCACAGTTAAAGCAAGCTCGGGGTTGTTGAGGAGGGTTTTGCGGGTAAGGTGCAAAGCGGTTTTGGGTGTTTTGTGGAGTGGTTCTTGGTTTGTTGGGTTGAGTACGTTGTGCGGAACGACATGTGTTATTTAGATGGCCAAAACGGTTACAAATGGTGCAATGGCGACAAGGTAAGTGAGATGGGTGATGAAGTTGACAATTGTTGCATAGTGGAAAAGTACCGGTATAGGGTTTTCGATTTTGTGGGGGAGCTTGGGGTTGTTGTTGCGGTTGCGGTTGGGTAACGGCATAGTTTCGGTGGTTTTGTTTGGGTTTCTTTTTGTTGTTGTGGCGGGAAGAGTTTGAGTAGTTAATGGCTTGAGGTGGTGGGTCAACTTTGGCTTGAGGTGCGGGTTCGGTTTTGCTTTTATCACTTTTCTTCTTGATGGTTAGGGTACCCGCCTTAACATGGTTCTCCGATAGCGCACCGGCTACAGTAATTGCATCCTCAAGGTTCTCGGGTTTGCTACTCATGACTGAGTCCCGAATTAGCATGGGTAAACCCCCGATGTATTTGTCGATTTTACGTTCGAGCGGGGTAACCAAATGAGGTACAAGGGTGCTCAATTCATGAAAACGGAGCGAGTAAGTGGCTTTATCACCACTTTCTTGTTTCAATTCCCAAAATTCGGCTTCAAGCTTTCGGAGCTCGTGTTTGGGACAAAACTTCTTCATCATGAGTTCCTTAAGTTCGGTCTATGGAAGCGCCATGGCAATTTCCGCCCCTTGGAGATGCATAACACTACCCCACCACGTAAGAGCAGTTCCCTCAAACATGCTCGAAGCGAAATTAGTTTTCTTCGCCTCGGGGCACTCGCTGTGTCGGAACACACTTTCCATCTTTTCAAACCATTGCAACAAGGTAGTCGCACAGTTCGTACCAAGGAATTTGGTTGGGTTAGCACCGGTAAATTCTTTATACAAGTAGGGAGCGGGTGTGGGTTCAACGAGTGCTACAACGGGTGGAGGTTGGTTTGCTTGCAAGTGAGTTAGGAGTTTGGGAATCACAGCGGCGACTTGTTTTGCTACTAAAGCGGCCATCTTGCGTCTGGAGTCCTTGCGGTAGTGGCGTCGTAGTTGAGGCATTCTAAAAATTATAAAGAATTGTAGTGAGTTTGAGGGAATTGAGTTTAAAATAGAAGATGTATGTAACCATTTTTTTTACGTGAATCCTAGTGTCATAAGGATGAGAATGTTAGTAGAAATAAAGTTTATACATAAACCAAATGATAAAAACGTATATATAAGTATATGTTTCAAAGTTTCGAGAATTTAAAATTTGGACGTTTTGAAGTGTTGAAATTTGTATATAGTCGGAAAAATCGTACATGAACCACCATGATTTGATATTCCGAAAAAAAAACAACAAAATTTCTTGTAAATATATATATAGTTGGGAAAATCGTACATGAACCACCATGATTTGATATCCCGGCAATAAAAACTTATGTAAAAGTAATACATATGGAGTCGAACATGTGCACTAAAAACACAATATAAAATCTAATGTTTTATTTTAAGTAATCATATGTAAAAGTAATCACCGCGTCTTTCATGTTGTTGACTCAAATCATGATAATAACATACAATAAAACGGAGATAAAACGAGATGTTAAAAACACTTGTCCACGTATCACCGTGGCTTTTATGTTTTCAACACCAAAAAATAAGGAGGCGACCGGAACGCTCGCATACGACAACTTAAAGTGTCGGCTCATATAACTCGAGTTGCTTGTCCTAGAAACCAACACTAAACCCAATCATCCCAGGTAAGTAAATCACCTTCGATTCTTGGAATCTTTTTGTCAAATGATCGAATCAAGTGTTTCGTTCCCTACGGTCGTCACAAAACAAATTATAGAACCTAGCTTTAAGGAGATTGTAAACAACGAGATCCAAGTTAAGCTTGTGATCCATAAAACACAATATAAAATCTAATGTTTTATTTTAAGGTAAAAATACCTTAGAATACTATTGAAAGTGTGTGTATGTGTACATTTATGATGAGATAGATTTTTAAACAAGTTTATAAATAATTAATAAATGCAATAAACAATCAAGTAGGGTAAACACGTATGAGCACACGTATAGGGACCCTAGAGCATAAACTATACTAGGCTGTTACGTCTAACCACCTATCCTATAGTCGATGGCTATGATACCAATCTATCACACCCCGACCAATGAAGGCGGAAACGTCGAGGCGCGACATGATTGCTCATTGCACAATGACACTATAAAGTTAGAATATTTAAACAACTCATTTAAATCCATATCATCATAAATAACACAACAATTGTTCATACAAAATACCAAATAGATAGATAAACAAATAACTTGTTCTTTTATTTTCTAATATCCTAAAGCCAAGATAATAAGTTTCTTCAAGTAATCCAATCAAGCTAACATCAAACCTGTAACATTGCATAAAATAGAGTTTGTCAACACGAAGGTTGGTGAGCAATTTTCATAGTTTTGGACAATAAGTATATAGTATGAAATCCACAACTAGTATATGAAAACAATAAATAATATCAACAATTTAGAAAATAAAACCGTCAATAAGAATACATTAACGAACCGTCAATAAGAATACATTGACGACAATAATGAAATCGTCAATAAGAATACATTGACGACACCTTTCTATATGGGGATACCATATATACTCGGAATTAACGTATGATCATACTTTGATGAGCCTACCCGCCTTAGCATTCAAGAGGCTACATGCCTTAGCATTCAAGAATTTGCACATAATCATGTAAAGCATATAACACCAAATCGAGCATTTATTTAAGTAAACATATACAATACGTGTTGTGGTTTAAGACTCAAGTATAAATCATTTGAATTTGAATAAGTATGCAATGCCACCCCCAAAACGAAAGATGGAAAACGGGGGATGAAAAAGTACTCACATTAACAAGTAACTTGAAAGATAGTGTCGTGAATAATCGGAGAGATCGGTTTAATGAGCAAGACCTATATTAAACGGGTCTTGTGTTAGTAGGTAGTCTTGGAAGGGTTTAAAATAAAATACATGACAAATAAAGTAAATAAATAAAGTTTAGGATTTAAAATGTAAATATTTGAGAAATTAAAGAAACGAGTTTTGTAAAATAAGTTTACTCGAAACCGGGTCTCGGTATTCTATTCATTAGTTTTTTTCTTTTTTTACTCAACCTATGTTAAGTAATAATGTGGGTTAAAATACGATATTGCAAAACCTTTGGTTATAATAATACCAAAACGAGGTTTAAACGAGTGTTCGGGTTTGTCGGTTCGAGACTTGATAATTGACCAAGCTCACAGTTAACTTCCCAAAATAATAAATGTTATGAGATAACTCAATAAAATCAAAATAGACTTAACCAAGTATGTAGTTCTATTGTGAAGAACCTTAACGTTCGTTAAGCGAGTATACGACCTTATCGGTTCGAACTTGTTATAAGATCAAGTTGGTTACCGACATGCCAAGTATGTTTAGAAATTAACTAAAATTGATTTAAAATATAATCTTGAAGAAAACTATGAGTTTTGGTGGCTAAAAACACACTTGTGTGTCTTAAGCGAGTGAACTCGGTTTAGTTCGGTTTTTGGTTCGGTCCTTGACTCGGAATAAGACCGAGGATGGTTACCACATACCCAATTACCATGGAACTTGTAAAATAACTTATAAATAATAATACTCAAGTTTTACATTCAAAAAGTTAACAATAATGCTTTTAAACAAAAGTTCGGTTTTTGGTTCGGTTCTCAACTCGGGATGAAACCGAGGCTAGTCACCACATACCCAATACCATGGAACTTGACAAATATGAAAAATAAACTAAAATATGTAGAATTTAAGCAAGTATAACAAGTTATATGATTAGATTTGTTAAATATATAAACAAGGACTACAAAGTCCTCCATGTAACCTTGCCTTACTAGTCCGACATTTCAACCGGCCGAGACCGGAGAAATGAAAGACCGAAGGTAAACAAGGAGTGTATATTATATATATGTTGTAACATCAAGCTTTAAGTATTGAGAAGTTAGTTAAAATGAAAGATTAGCTTATGAAGAACAACCTTAGAATTCAAGAATTTCAGAGAGAAATGAAGAAATGAGCAAGCACAAATGAAGAAGATGGGTGTGTGTATATAGGGTAAGTTGAATGGGTCTTTCATAAAGGGTGTTTCATGAAAATGGGTTGGTTATAGACCCAAGAAAGCACAAACTACAAATGGGTCCTTCAAGTCTCCATTTTGGTAGTTTTAGTCCCTGGAGTTCGTTTTGAGCGTTTTCTGGGAATTTTAAGAACCAAAAAGGGTGTTTTTTTATCCAACAACTATAAAACAAATATTTAACATACAATTCATCATTTTGATAATATCGAAAGGTTCGGGATACAAAACGGGTCGGGTTTACATTAAGAATACAAGTATAAAATAACCCGAAATTGACAAATGTCACATCTAATCAGGTCATACTTTCTAGACTAGTGAACTACTTTAACTTAATTAATGGGTACTGTTCTGAAAAGCATCGCACCGGAAAGCAATCGCAATCGCATTCGCATGACATAATCAGATCGCATGCATGGATGCAAACTAGTCGCATCGCATGGGTGCAAACTACTCGCATCGAATGGATGGAAACCAATCGCATCGCATGGGTGCAAACCAATCGCATCGCATGGATGCAAACCAATCGCATCGCATGGGTGCAAACCATTCCCATCACATGGATGCAAACCAGTCGCATCGCTTGGCTAGCATTTCCAATCGCATTCCTCACCCGAATCGCATCGCATTTCCAACGAATTGCATCGCGTTTCCGTGCGATGCAATTCAGCTCCTTTTTGCGATTCGAGTTGTTTGTTCTTTAATATCGTTTTTTAACTATTTTCATCCTCTAATCTTTCCTTATAACTCGTTTCACTGTTATAATGAGTTCTGGGTCATAACAACCTTATCTACTTGGGTATTACACGGTCCGAACATACCCGTTCATCCCGAACCTCACCCTTTAACTCTTTTACTATGAAGTTTATGTTTTTCTTACATGTTTCAACCCGATTTACTTTCCTTTCAAATTTCATGCAAAACCAACTTCGTTTACCTGTCCTTTTCACGAATCCAAACTCTACTCGTTTTACCCGAACCGAACCAACTAACCCATTTACTAACAAGTGCATTACTTTATCAATAATCATGGCCCGATCTATCATCCTACCATGTTTCATGCAAATCTGTACACAAAAAGTAAACATTTTTAATAAAAACGTACATTTGAGGTTTATATTTGAAATCACTCGAATAGCTCAAAATCATATCAAACGAACTCCGATTTAGGTGATTCAAGCAGCCACGGAACCGTCTCACCACAATATACGAACTCATCAGCTCGCCATTGCCGGAAACCGCCACTACAGCATCCGGAAAACCCAAACAGTCGTTGGAAATCTTCATTTTTCACTATTACTGTTTTGCTGATAAAAGCTAGACTTCCCGAGTTCTGATCGAAGATCTGATAGGTGGGAATCTTCATTTATATGTCATGAATACTCAGTTTAAATTTGAGATTGATCCGACGGTTAGATCTCCAGGAATCGTCGAATCTTTATGGGTTGCTCTCACAACAATGAGATTTTGGTAAAGAATGTGGTTAGAGGTGAAGATGATTATAAAATGAGATGGTGACTATTTTTATAGGAAGAGGTAGTGTTTTATGTTTAAATTTTTATCTAATAACACTTAACCCCCTCATACTTTAGATAATTACATTTATCTTCTATAATTCATTTAGAACCCGATTTATTTAAATACCATCGAAACTTGAGATGTTAGAAGGTGACGACAAATCTAACTAATATCTTTTTATTAAGAAAAATGTTCGAAAGTAAAACTGTACTTGATGCTTATAAATATTTTAATTTGTTAAAGAATAATATAAAAGCATCTTTTTTTACATATGTATTTAGTCCTTAACTTGTTATAAATGACTTGCATTTATATGAGTTAAAAGATTAAAGTAGATAAAGTTATAAACTTGTTTTTCACAATAATTGAAAAGGCATAGGTTTTTGAGTTTTTTTTAACTATTTTATAACATCAACAAATTTTTCAGGGTTGTTAATGACTTTCAATACATAAATGTTTCAAACGGTTCATTTGCCGGTTTTACAACTTAGTTTGTTTCGAATTTGGGCGTGTTACTGACAGTCTATAACGAACCAGCTGTTAAACTTTTAGTATTTGTTGATATTTCTCAATTTTAGAAGGCTTGGTTATGTATATGTATTATAGTCATTAATCATATTTGTCATTTTAAAAATATAGATACTAACTATCAATTTCAAAATAGAACAAAAAAGAAAAGAAAGGTCAATTTATGCTTTCAAAAATATCAAACCGTCACACCACCATGTTTGACCGACATACCTTGTTTTATCGTTCTTTGAATCTATAGTTAGCACTTTGACCCATAATTTCATAAAAACTTATTAAACCAGAACAACATAGCACCCGCAACTTTTTGTCTTTACAAAAGTAAAATTAAATTTTTTTTAAATATATCAAAAGTAAACTATAATTAAATGTGTTAATTCGTCAAAAATCAAAATATCCTTCCTATATTTTTCAAAAAAGAAAATAAAAGACGGGGAAGGAAGAAAATAAAGTAATCTTCTAACTCTTATACCCAATATTACTTTTTTATGAACGACTAAATATTTATATATTATTGGGTTCGAACTCTTAACCTCCTATTTAACATCCTAACCCTCTTACCATTTCCATCAAAATGGGAATGACCACCCAATATTATTAAATTTAGGATATATTATTAGCCCTTAGGTCAATCTTCTCTTATTTTTTAATGGTAAAATTAAATAACAAGACTTTTATCATCCAGGTTAAAAAAAATATAAACTTAGTTAAGTAAAAAGCAGGTTCATGCATAAGACTTTGATCCTTGTGGTGAACGCTACTAGTCTAAGCATCAAAGCCCTACCATGTGTCACAAAATATGTTTGGTCATTTCAACCCTAAAAGTGTTCACGTGATTTTCTCTTCATCTTTTTCATCCTCTTAAAAGATTGCTTGAACATTAAAATTGTAGCAATTTCAAATACTTCTAAAATAATCATAAGAAAATTAGTGTTAGTTCACGACCTCATCAAAGTTATTTATTTTAGACTATATTACAGATTTATTCATATAAATTTGTCTATACACAATGACAGCTTGGATGTTGATCTTTATTAGTTACACTAAGCATTTTAAGTTAAGAGATTTGTAATACTTTACGTCTATTATACCCTTCGTTATGGGTGCGGAAGGGGGCAACCATGGGGCGTCTTCGGCCCTGCACACCGCCGAGGGGCGCGGAAAAGGGGGCGGTTAGGGGGGCTTCACAACACCCGACGCCTTTGTGGGATTTTTTTGGGCCCTCCTCTTTTTCAGCGGTAATATTACTGTTAGCAATTTAAAAAAAATATAAATTATATATATATGCAAAGTATAAAATGAAAACCGACTTGAGTTGTGAAAACCCGTGAAAACCCTCTGGAAAGTGTCGAAAACAAGACAAAAGCAATGCAATAGTCATATATACGTACTGTAATAAAGTTGGTCATTTTGAGGAAGACTGCAAAAGGAAAACCGTTACATGTTTCAGTTGTAGAGAAAAAGGACATTTCAGCATTGAATGTTCGAAGAAGACAAGTTACGCAAGTGAAAGTGGTGTTAAGGAAAGAATGGCAAAGTAATTATGTTACACACAAGAAGAATATGACAATCAAGAATAAAGGAAGATAAGAGTATGTCAAAGGGAAGGTTTAAGAACCCAAGGCATTTGGAATAACTAATAGTATAGTTAAACTCTTATAAACTGCTTGTAAACTCGTTTTAAAACGAGAAATTTTGTAACCATAACAGGGTCTTTGAATCTCTAATGTAAATAAAAGAAAGATATTAGCATATAGATCGTATCTTTACACAAAAATGTTTGTACTCATCAAAAAGATATATTCCAAATACGAAAGACTATATGATTAATATAGTCCATCATCTATAGAAAGATGAAATAAAAAGAAAGAATTAAATCGGATAAAAGGGAGTATGTTTCAAAGAAAATCGGTTATGTATTCTTTGAAAGTCCAAAAGAAACAACCGATGGCTATAAATGGGAGGAGTTCGTCACGATCATAAAGCAACGAACAACGCGAGACAAGTAAAAGAATCTTGAAAGTTATCAAGATGAACAAGTTAAAAAGATTCGTCAGACTGAATCCAAGAGGTATTCTGGATAACATCAGCAAATGTTTAGAATACAATAAGTAAGGTAAATAATTAAACACAACTGGCCACTATGTTTAGCAATTTATGATTACTTATGATATTCTGAACCACCGACTGAAAATATCAATTAAGATGCAAAAATCATTTAGTATGGATAAGTTAGCACAACTATATGATGAAAATATTGTATCTTTGCATGGTGTGCCATTATCCATCATTCCGGATAGAGATAGTCGTTTCACTTCAAAATTTTTAACAGGTTTTCGAAAAGCTACAGGAACGCGATTAAATTTGAGTAACGCGTATCACCTCAAACAGATAGTCAAAGTGAACGCACTATCTAAACGTTAGAAGATATGCTTCATGCATGTGTGATTGATTTAGGAGGAAGTTGGGATACTCATTTACCGCTAATGGAATTTTCATACAACAATAGCTATCATACGAGTATCCAAATGGCACCAGTCGAAGCATTATACGGACGGAAATGTAGAACGCCCGTATGTTGGTCAGAAACAGGGGATAATGAATTATCCGGTCCAGAAATCGTTCAAAATACTACTAATCAAGTAATACAGATACGAGAACGATTGAAAGCGGCAAGAGATCGACAGAAAAGTTACGTTGATGTTCGCCGCAAACCTTTAGAAGTTCAAATAGGAGATAAAGTAATACTCAAAATATCACCTTGGAAAGGTGTGGTACGATTTGAAAAGAAAGGAAAACTGAGTCCGGGTTTCATAGGGCAATTCAAAATACTTGAAAGAATATGACCTGTTGCATATCGGTTGGAATTACCCGAGGAAATGAAAGGTATTCATGACGTGTTTCATGTATCAAATCTACGTAAATGTCTAACCAATGAAACACTTGCAATGCCGTTGAAAGATGTTGAAGTTAATGAAAAGCTTAAGTTTGTAGAACAACCAATTCAAATTGAAGGTAGCATGATTAAATTTCTCAAACGTAAACGACTTAAGTTAGTAAAAGTTCGCAGGGATTCAAGACGCGGACCCGAATATACCTGGGAACTCGAGTCCGAAATGAAAAGAAAGTATCCACATCTCTTTGCCTAAATCTCTAGGATGAGCTTTTTCTAAAAGGTGGGGAGGATGTAACACCGCGAAATTTTCGACTTAAATTTGTGCCAAAAATGTCAATTTTAGAAGTTCAGGGACTTAAAATGAAAATATGGAAAAAGTGCATCTTCGCGCGACGTGAAGATGCTGGTCGTTACAACTTCGCGCGACGCGAAGTTGCTGGCACACATTTCAACGTTATCCGATTACGTGTCGACACGTGTCACTCCAGGATTGACATGCAAAATTGTTGCGCCGCCCATGCAACTTCGCGCAGCGCGAACCGTCATACGTTGCATCTTCGCGCGGTGCGAAGATGCACAAATCGTGCCTCTATAAATAGGCAGCCACGGATTCAAGTCCATTCATCCCATTTTCACCTCCATTTTCACACACTTAAGCATAGAGAAGCGTGTTAGGTTTCCGAGAAGCTTCGAGGTGCCGTTTTCTTGAAGTTTGTGCAAGTATTGAGGTTTTATCGAACTGTAGAGCCGTTAAGCGAGTTAAGAGCAAGGTTCTGACAACCAAGCCGTCATTCTGCCCTAGTGTTAGCATCCTCGTACATTCACTAAGGTAGAATTTAAGTTTAAGTTATTGTCTATCATATTATAATAGCTTAGACTCAGTCAAGGCTATGACCTTTAACCTTGAAAATATTTTCAAAGCATTCATAAATTGTTTTCAATAAACATTACCTCTATAAGGGTAATGATATACAAAACTATATTTTGACGGGCATGTAGTAACTGGAAGGGGGATATCATTAGTAGACTCTTCTTGCCTAAGGTAATTAATTCGTACACATCCCAATCAACCGCGGGACCCGTTTACTTACCTGGAGAAGTTTGCCAACGTGATAGACTCTATTAGGCCAAAGAATGCTATACCAAACGTTACACAAATACAAACATGATTTCAAAATACATTCACAAACCTAATCAAGGTTAAAACCAGACTTAAAGTCTGCAGCCTAATCAAGAAACACCATCAAGGTGATCATTCAAACCTATTTGTTTATAGGTTAACAATCAGTCACAATCAATAAAGGTTTTCACACAATCACATCATCGGTACAGGTGAATACGTTCAACCTTTTTATAACGTCAATACGTTAAACCTTTACAAACATTCAAACATATTTATACTCTATAAGATTGACAAGTTGTTGTCTTATAGAATCAGTCAAACATTTGCATGAGATTACGTGATCTCTAAAACGTTGTAATAAAAATTAGAAGATAAACCAACTCAGACCGAATACACATGTGTCTGGATCCAAACATAATTGTTTAACCTAACCATTCGAAGGCTACATGGCCGCGGGTTAAACAGTGATAACTAATTCTCTGGTTTGGGCTACGTGGCTCGGAGAAATTGTATGTGTGTACTGTGTAGGGCAGTGTCACAATAACGGAAATAGAAATATTTCTGCTGAGCAATGTCAAGAAAACTATATTTGTATTATAATCGTTATTAAAATATTTTTAGAGTCAACGATTCACCAGCATATCGTTGACGTATTTTTCCCCACATTACAGGAAAGCAAGCATAGTACAGATAGCAAGGCATAAGAGTCATTTATGGAGTTAGAAGCTCGCAAATGGTGATGGCTCAATTTTAAATAAATAAACTATTATAACAAGAATAAATAAGGTTTGTAAACCAAATACTTGGATATTTATTATCCAAGAGAATTTTCAAAATAAAGTAATATTTTTTAATCAAAGACTTCCGCTAATAACCCCAACTCTGATATATTTTCAAAACAAGTACCAACTATGGGTGTCACACATAGGCCCTAAGTCGAGGTGAGAAAATTATTATTAACACATTATTGGAGTCAATTTTTTAATCGTTAGCAAATATCAAAAATATTTTTTACATAGTTAATAAGCTAAATATTTCTAACATGGGTGGTATATGAACAAATTTTGTCACGTAATAAGGGCAAAAGGGTAATTGCATGTTAAAAGGGGAAATATGTAATTAAGAGGCTTAATGAGGGGATATATGTAAAAATCCCTTATTTTAACCTTATATATATATATATAGGAAAGATTTCAAATCAGAACCCCTTTGAGTTTTAAAACTCGAAAGAACTTAGTGTAATAATTTTTTTTAGAATTTTTTTTACACATGCGTAATATATGTAGGTTACATACACGTAAAAAATTACAGAATTTTTTTTACGCACCGAGTCGACTTTTTATACATATGTAACAGACGTAAAAGTTAGTGTAACCACTTACATTTTATTTTCTCTCCTATTTTGACTTTTTTGCCTGATTTAATCTCAACCACATATTCCAATCCATTTAATTAAATGTGTGGCTTAGAATGGAGTTCTTAACTTCTTAAAACTCAACATGGTTCTCAAAAGATCCCTCTCCTATATATATATATATCATTCACTCACTTCTACAAACATCTCATTCACTTCTTTAAACTTAAAAAATTTCTCCAAAATTATGTCTTCCAACTCATCTTCGACACCCGACTATTGCCCCGATCCAGACGTTATTTCATATTCGGATTCAGAGGATAAAACGATACTTAGTGTTATTCAAGAGGCTGCCCAATTCTTAGTCGAGCATTTCGAAAGCTCATAACCACGAACAAGACGGCCTCATTTTCAACGGGATCGTGTAGGTGCTCATGACCGGTTGATAAGAGATTATTTTTCACGGGGGACGCGATTTTTGATTCGGAGCGATTTCGGCGCCGTTTTTGGATGACTCACCAACTATTTCTATGAATAGTTGGTGATTTAGAATGCAATCACGCATTTTTCCAACAACGGGAGGACGCAAGAGGTAAACCAGGATTTTCTCATATGCAACAATGCACAACGGCAATTCGTCAACTAGCGTACAGGACTATAATCAATGCCATGTAAGAGTATTTACAGATGTCGGAGACAGTGGGTCGTGAAGCCCTTCACACGTTCTGCGAATGTGAGTATTATTATCATTTTAATTATTTATTTCTAAACCTACTCATTTTGAGTGGAAATTTTATAAACTTTGTTAAAATTATTAAATTAGGTATTCCTCAACTATATTATAAAAAATATTTGAGGAGGCCGACTCAAAGTGACATACAAAAAATATACGAGGTACATTAACAAAGGCATAGTTTTCTCGGGATGCTTGGTAGCCTCGATTGCACACACTGGCCTTGGGTAGCCTGCCTAGTTATTTGGCAAGGTCAATATCATTGGGGTGATCATGATGGCCCAACAATTATGCTTGAGGCGGTCACATCATTTGTTCTTTGGATATGACATGCGTTTTTTGGGTGGCCCAGTGCAAACAACGATGTAGTTGGGATACATTCGCCCCCTTGCACCTGACACCTAATTTTCCACGAATGATGTCAACTAATCTACCAGAAGGGATATCGAAAGGGCATTCGGGGTATTAAAGAAACGCTGTCTATCATTAGACAATCGACTCATTTCACCAAATGAATAAGTTAAGAAACATAATGTACACTCGTATTATTTTGCATAATATGATATTGGAAGACTCGGGTAGAGCAATTTATCAAAACGAGTACAACGATGTGCCAGAGCCAATCTCAACAATAAACGAAGTTGAGAAACTTTCTAATTTATTAAGAACACGAAGAAGGGAAACGAATTTCTGTATTCGATCGGATTTGGTTAAACATCTTTGAAGGAACAAGCAAAATGATGATGACGACTAAAAATAGTTGTAATTTTTTTAGCTTTTATTTATATGATTTTAAATTTAATTTAGTTTTTGATTTAGTTTGTTTTTTATTATTATTGTATTTTATTTTATTGTGTTGGTTTTTTTGTTTTATGGAAAAAAAGGGTTTAAAGCCCCTCAGGGCGTTAAACCATAGATGAGCATCATAGTTTGGGACTTTAAAGCCCCAAATGCCCATATGAAACTGACATGGCATTGTAGAGGGGCTTTAAAGCCCCCCACCATACTGAACAGTCTTATAGTAGCTGCTCTTAAGTTTGCATTTTAATCCTTGTTAGATGACCAATATGTCCTTACCTATTATACCTTTTCAATTAAAATATCTATATGTATAAAAATAATATTTTAATTTAAATATAACTCAATGAATTATAAAGATGATAATAAATTCATTTTTAGAAAAATTTTTGGCGTGTGGATTTTTTATGCAAATTTATTGGTAGAATTGTATATTAACTTTTAATTATGAAGATGCATGCATCGGTATGAAATCACATAAGTAACATAGATACAAGTGATCATCATAATTATATATATCCAGCTTCAGGTATAATAATGCCATGACTTCAAAATCTACGTATACAAATTTTAAAAGACTCGTTTTTATTATTCAAAAAAACCTAACGCAGCTTGTTTTGCATTCTATTTCAGTTTAAAACAAATTTTCCTTGATATATATATATATATATGAAGAAACACTAAGTGAACCCTGGGCAGATTATAGATAATCTGGAGGTTAAGTAATGTTTCCCACGAGGATGAGGTCTAGCAGAGAAGGTTGTTCTTCAGGGGACCTGCAAAACAGACACCGTAAGCTCGTCACTGAGAAGGGGGGGGGTTCCTCCTTGTGACCACCCTCCGGCGTGAGAATCAGACTAGATTGCTCTGAATATAAGTGTATATTAAGAGATTGCTAGATAAGATTGAGATATCAGATGATGTCCTTACCATTCCAAGGTGTTGGAGTATTTATAGCCGAAGGTAGGTTTCCTAGAAGGTACAGCCGGCTGAATAGTATTTCTGTTCCACCAACAGTGGACTACGCACAGGCCATGCTGGTTGGTGGATAGGCTACGGCTAACAGTAAAGGTCGGCTGTACACTGTTCCTTTACTGCCGGCTACGCACTGTTCCACCAACTGTAGGCTGCGCATGTCCCATCGTAAGGGTTGGTGAGTAGGCAGCGGCTAATAGTGACAAACAGTACTAGAGGGTGCTCCTCCTCGTATTGTTGTCGGTGAGCTGTCACCCTGTGATTGGTTCATGGGCTGTTCTGGTCAAATTGTCTGTTCCGCCCATACCTTAGTAGGTATAGTACGAAAGATCTTCCAGAAGCATACGAACTGGCTCATTTAGGCGGGAGTATTCCTGCCTTGCTCATTCCTTCATGTGACTACTGAAGTAGCTAATGCCTTGTGCGTGTAGCCTTGCTGTTAGTGCGGGTAGCCTTCCCTGATGGCTTGTATCCGCAGCTGCGGGAACAGGCGAGGTACTTCACCATTGGGAGGCTTTCCCTGCATGTACAGCTGGCGTACTGCGCGTAAGGTTCTCTGAGCATGGTGGGTCCTGCTGGAGCAGTTGGTCGTTGCGCAGACGTCCCTGTTCAAAGTGAGTCTTGCGGGTCCAACTGGGCTCTGCTGGGACCTACCTCTTCAAGTCCCCCCAGTCCAATGTTCTTCTCATGAATTATTAATAAGTGAGGTGAACTTTTGGACTTAACAAGGGGTTTTGAAAAGGGTTTAGTTTTTAGGTTTTCCGTGGGGATTCTTCCCGCGGAAGTCCTTGTCACTTGCAGAAATTCCCGACTTTCCTGCTTGATCTTTGGGTATGATGCGGGTAGGTCTGTAACCTCCTCGCAAGTCAGGAGCGTTGAGTCCCACTTGTGTGGATTCTCCATGAGGTTTTGGTAGTTTTGAACATAGTGATCAATTATGTTAAAACACCAATTCCATCATGGAGCTTCAAACAATGTAGTTCTCGACGTTCCCGCTATGCGGGGATGTTATTTCCGTTTCCGCAAGCATTGCCAAGAAGATCCTTCTTGGTTTCAATTCCCTGCGGAGCGCTAGGTATGTGAAGGGTTTTGCCTTAACACTGTACCCGCGCTCGTCTTATGGTTACTTTACTTCCAAGGTATTCCTGGCGTCAATTCCTTGCGGGTGCTAGGTATGTGAAGGGTTTTGCCTTTACACTGTACCCGCACCCGTCTTATAGTTACTTGGTTGCCAAGGTATTCTTGGCTTCAATTCCCTGCGGGTGCTAGGTATGTGAAGGGTTTTGCCTTAACACTGTACCCGCATCCGTCTTACGGTTACTTGGTTGCCAAGGTAAGGGCTATTTTCCCGCTTACTTTTGAATCTTTTTGAATTTTTTTTTTTTTTTTTTGAAATTCGAAGAGTTGGTGAAAGGATAAGAACAGTCCAAACCTCTGAAACGTCGTGCGACTGTTTATTCTGACTGTGTCAGGACGTGCAGGAAGTTATGGTGACGTGACAGTACATGGTCATTCCAGACGCTTTTTCAGGCGCGTGGGCACGATTTTTCGGGCGCGTGGCCGCGAAATTAATGGTATGCGTCCTGTCAACAGCTGTTGCCAGCTTGCTCTTTGCCACGTGTCATAGTTTCATTGCACCTTCGATTTCTCTCTCTTCCGCATTAAATGCATCGCATTAATTGCGATTAGTATATAAAAGGGGAGAGGGTTCTTTGTAATCCACACTTTCACTCTTCTCTTCATCTTAAGAACGATTTCCGGCGAATACTCATCTTTCAGTCGAGCATTCTCTTGAAATCGTTTTCTTCTTTCTTTTTGCAAGATGTCGTCTCGTGATCTCGAATCTACAGCCGATGACAAGAGTACTGCTGGCGAGTGCCAGTGTGCTCTGCCTGGCGATCTGTATCAGTACATCGTCAGGAAGTTCATGCTCGAGTCTCTCGAGCCTGAGTTTCCTGAACCCCACCAGACGGTGTATGATTCCCCCAGAGGCAAGATCGGGGTTTATGCTGCATTTTTGTTTATGGGAATCTTAGGTTCCCATTGACAAAGTTTGTTTACCGTGTCCTTGAGAGGCACGGTGTGCACCTGACCGAGGTGCACCCGATGGCGATTGCCAAGATTCGGCACTTCGAGTGGGTGTGCCGGATTCTGGGCATTGAGCCCTATGTTGACCGCCTGATGACCTTCTACACTTGGAGGTGCATCCAGGGGTGGTACACGTTGATAACCCGGATTAAGGGTTTGAAGATTTGCGCAACCGAGCGCAGTCTTCGCTCGTGGAAGCGAGAGTTCTTCTACATCTCCGCTCGCGCCATCCCCCTTGCCATGAAATTTAAGAACGGGCAAGCACTTCCCAGCCTTCACGCCTCCAACTACGAGGAGGCGGAATGGTTTTCGAAGATATCCCGAGTCCAATATCCGGTTTACCGGTTTGCGGAGTCCGTGATGGTGATGCTGGGGATGAGCCGGGTGTGGAAGGATGCGGATGCGCATAAGATCCCAATCGTCCTCGAATACGGTTCGAACTCTGTTCCTTACGGTATGCTTTGTTTCTTTTTGTTGATTTAGAATCTCTTCTAACTTTTTTCCTGTTTATTTCAGAGGGGAACGACTTGCAGTCGCTCCTGAACCCGCGGGAGGCTGACGGTCCCGCTCGGATGGGTACTCGCGCTCTAGACGAGAATGAGTTGCCCATCCTAGAACAAACGGCGGATCGGTTCGTGGAGGTCTATCCACTAGGCCACGAGATCCTTAGCGCCAGGCGGCCAGGTAAGGCGCTATTCGACCCTCGACCCCTCAATGTTGAAACCTCTGCTGGAATTCCTTTAATCGTATGTTCTGATGAGGAATCCGCAGATGGTCCTCCGTTGGTGCGGAAGAAGAAGGCTGCCGGCGGGAAGGGGAAGGAGAAGGTGGCCTCCACTGCCGATCCGGCGCCTCGGTCTGATTCGGAGACCGAGAGCGAAGAGGTGGCGGGGAATCCCGGTGGTGATAAGACCACCGCTCCGGAGGCTGCGACTGTCACCTCCGGAGAGCCCAAGAAGACGACGGTGAGCGGCGCAAAGAGGCCGGCTCCATCGGGTTCGTCCCCGCCTCTCCGTACCTTTAGGCTCAAGAAAACCCGTAAGTACAAACTTCCTTTATCTTTTAACTTCATAGTTTTCCATCATTAATACTTATCTTCTTTACGCAGGCGTGGATGTTGACGCATTCCAGGGTGGAGCGCAGAGGAGTACCTCTCCGCCAATGACGGTAGGCTTGGTCAGCCTACCTGAGGCGACGACCCAGGCGCCTGCGCCTGCTTCCGCTGGTTCAGTTGCTCACTCCTTTGAGCCGACTGTTCCAGCTGTGATGACGTCACCGCCGGCTGTGAGTGCTGTTTTTACCGCATCTTTCACCGAGCCGGCGGTTACTTTTGCTGCAGATTCCGCGGCGGCGACCGCGGCGGCTTCTACCATGCCTCCGTCATCGGCAACGACAGCCGAACCTTCAGGTATGCATGGGGCTTATCGCCAACTTCTGCCTCCTTCCCATCTGCCTGACCTCTTGGATGGATTTCCGTTGGGTTCAGGTGATGGGTTTGGCGGCTATCGGCCTGTTATTGACCCTACAGGTGCGTAGGGTTCTTTTGGCCCATTTTATATATATTTTTTTATCATCTTTTCTTAACTGCTTTATGTTTTTTGCAGTGTCGGATTCCAATGAAGTGTATGTTCCACGATGTAACATTCGCCGAGGAACAACCCTTCGCACCCCTGTGGAGTGCGTGGAATGGGCTCGTCACGCTGCTCCCAGTGGTGCGTTGGGGGAAGCCATGGCTAGCTACCAGGAGGGTAGGCTAACCAAAGAGCTTCGGGTTCTCCTGGCCCGGATGCAGCCGCGCGTCGAGCTGCTTTGTCGTGAAAACGACAAGTTAAAAGCAGCTCGCCTTAAAGAAGTGGCTCAGGCGCGGGCTGTCCGGGAGGAGAACCAAAGGCTTTCCGCAGTGGCTGCGGAAAAGGAGAAGGCCTTCAAGGCCCTCGAGGTTGAAGTTCAGGCTCGACTCGAGGCCCGTTCCAAGGCTGCCCAAGCTGTTAATGAACAGCTTCGGCTGGCTAAGGAAACTGCAAGGAACGCAACCGAGAGGGCCACAAAGGCTGAAGCTGTTGTTGAGCCTCTACGCGTGGAGAATGAAGAGCTTAAAGCCAAATTAGAGGCTCTCCAGCAGGCTCATGATGCCTTGGCGTTGGAAGACGCCAAAAAGCTCCAGGAGATCTTGGACCAGAGGGGGGTGCTTGACCATACTGAGCGGAAGCTAAAGGGCGTCGAAGAGGCTGCGGCTAAAGAAGTGTTGCTTGCCAACCTCAACAAGAGTGAAGCCGAACGCGCCCGTAACGAAGCTCAAGCTGCCCTCCAAGAAGCTCTGGTTGCCAAGGAATGGCTTCTTCGAGAAGCGTTGTCTCAGGTATTGTTTTCATGTCTTTACGCTTTTCTGTGTAAATAGAAAAAGGTTTTGACACTTGTATATTTTCTTGTAGGTTGTGCATCGGGTCTTCTCAGAGACGTCTTATGATGATGCTATGAGCGCAGCCCTCAACGCTTCTCATGAGGATGGGGAAAAGGCCGGCTTCCTGCTTGGTCTAGGGTTCGTTGAGAAAGGCATCCCGCCTTCCAACTTCCCTTTGTATAATGTTGATACTGAAGCTGTTTACGACCAAGCAGTGAATCAGTATGCCGCATTCCCGCATCCGGTGGTGGAGAAGGTGAATGAAGTCGCTGCTGCTGATGATGGGCTAGCTATCCTTAATTTTGCTATGAAGACATGATAAACAAGAACATTATTTGTATCATATGTGTAACCCCACAGTTACACAAAGAACCCGTTTATTTTACATATATGTAACTCAAAAATTTAATTGTGCATCTGTGTGAATCATTAAATTACATGTACGTATTTTAGTATGACCCAATTTCAAAATACAAAAATCCTAGAGCAACATGATAAACATATAAGAACTATATTGTGTATAACAGGAAAAAGAATATTAAAAAATATAAATGATAAAAAAAAATATTATAACATAATCGAATAACTATACCTGTAGGCTACAAATATGAAAGTGAAGATTAAATATGAAAAATAGAACGTATAATAGAGGGAGACCGAGGAATTTTAGGAGTTTTTGAAACTAATATTTTTTTTGTACCGATCATGCCCTTAAGCTTCTTAGTTAATATCCTTTATATTTTATTTATTTACCAAAGTGCCATTGAGCATATTAACCATTGATCTAATAGATCAATGATCCAAATTGATTTATTTAGTTTTATAGAAAACCATGGTTTTCATTTGAACCCTCCCATATATATATATATATATATATATATATATATATATATATATATATATATATATATATATATATATATATATATATATAAAAGTGACATTACTAATATGAAAAAGTTATTTGTTTCTATGTTTATTTTATGGGTAAAGTTAAAATACGAAGGACAACAAAAATAAGAAGCGTGAGAAGTAATCTAATCCATTGATCTTATATTTGAATAGTTTAGATTAATTTAAGAAAATAAATTGATAAAAAATGCATAAAGGTAATAACCCACTTTTGTTAACTTTTTCTTTCCATATGTAAGGCACATGTCAATTCCTCCCACCATTTTAAAACATCCATAACTTTTTCATGCAACATTATTTTTTTAAAAAAAATTCACCATAATAACAAACGTTTTTTTATCTTTAATATGAGTACCATATTGTTATATAAAAATTCAAAAAAAATTAGTGGGTTTTTTATATCGTGTTATTGATTGTTCATTATGATTTTTAATTGGGTTTTTCTATGCATTGTGTTATAGATTTTAATTATTATGTTATCAATTGATACTCATATTAAAGATAGCATTGTGTTTTTATGCTCATCATTTGTCTTACTACTTATCATTGTGTTTTAGTTATTGTGTATTACGTTCATGTCATTGTGTAATACGTAGATTCCATTGTGTTTTATGTTTCAGGTCATTGTGTTATATGTATTCACCATTGTATTTTACGTTTCTGGTCATTGTGTTATATGTATTCATCATTATGTATTACGTCTCATGTAATTGTGTAATATGTATTCATCATTGTGTTTTATGTATTAGATAACTTCTTGTTATTTTATCATTATAGTTACGTATTATTATTACACAACCATATTATTAGCATTAAAAACAAAACACAATGATGATTTGAAAGACACAATGACGAAAAAAACACAATAACAAACATAAAGACACAACGACGAAAAGACACAATGAAGTAATTTTTTTTTAAAATTTTTATATAACAAAGTGATACTCATATTAAAGATAAAAAAATGCTTGTTATTATGGTGAAATTTTTAAAAAAAAATAATGTTTAATGAAAAAGTTATGGGCGTTTTAAAATGATAGGGGAATTGACATGTGACTTGCATGTGAAGAGAGAAATATGTAGTATTATTTTTATACCCTTTTACCTTTGGTCCCCGTTTGACACATATCAATCAATTATGACTTCTTACATTTCTTACTTTTGTTTCTTACATTTCTCATTTTGGTTGGCCTTTATAAAATAACTCAACCCTTATTTTATATCATAGATAAAAATAATAAATGATTTGCATAAAAATATAACTTCTTTCAATTAGAACACAACTGATAAAACTAAATAAATATTAAAATAAACGGATACAATTTTTTAATATTCAAATTAACAAATACAATTATTTGATATCGTATAAGAAGGGAAAATTCCTAAAATAGGTATTTATGAAAACAAATTTCTAGTTTTAGGTATTATTTGTAAAAAATTCCAGAAATAGGTATTATAAACTAGTCGTGGCGAGTAGTTTGTAGAAACCAATTAGAACTTGCCACATGTTCTTAAACTAATCATAACGAGCATGTTCACTAATCATTTACTCATCACGACTAAAAAAGTTTCATGCCTCGTAATCAACGTCCACGAGTAATTCATAAGTCGTTTAGTCGCAACGAGTAGATTATAAGGTTAAACTAGTCGCGACGAGTTAACTACTAATAAACTACTCGTGTAGGGAATGTAAACCGGGTAAACTAGTCGTCGCGACTAAAGGGCTTATAAATTACTTGTGGGCGTTGATTACGAGGCATGAAACTTATTTAGTCTTGACGAGTAAATGATTAGTGAACGTGCTCGTTACGGTTAGTTTAAGGACACACGGTAAGTTTTAATTGGTTCTACAAATTACCCGTCACGACTAGTTTATAATACCTATTTATGGAATTTTTTACAAATAATGCCTAAAACAAGAAATTTGTTTTCACAAATACTTATTTTGGGAATTTTACCGTATAACAATTTGTTACTAGCTTGAACACTCTAGTCATCCAATAACTCAACAATCATGATAAACTCATTAAACTCTAGCCATCTAGAAATTTAGAAAAGCAATGAAAAACTACAAGAAACAATAGAGCCTATATACAGTAGATTTTGGCGAAATATAGTGTATTATAAGATAATTGATGAAATCTTGTGCGATGTCAAATAATCTGTCACATAATATACGAAAATCTTATCTTATGTAGTACGATCAATATAACAATAGCAAAGGGCCTATCACAACAATACAGAATATGAACAACATGTGAACTATTACAACAATGCGTGTCGTATTAATGGTGGAACAATGTCGGGTGTATGACAACAATACGCCAACACAAGACGTGTTACTTAGTCGATAGGACTAATGTGGTTGAGACTGATCTAAACCATATATAAATTCAGAACTAGTTATAATTTTGTCTTATTTAAAGTATAATTATAATAACGAAATTGTGGATTTTGTTTATTTTAAAACAAAATGTAATAATCTGCAATTAGTGTAAGTATGATATAAAACGACACTTCAGTGTCTTATTGTGAAAACAACGATAGTGTGTCCTATTTGTCCCGTGGTTATCCGTTTTACCATAATTTTGTAATTTTCTTGATTTATATTTTTTAAGAACATTAATTTGAAAGCTTAAACGACTTTAAAATTATTTAAATCTTAACGAATATGTTTTATATGTTGTCTTATTCCATATATTGAGTTCATATTTTAAAAGTTATGTTTTGTATAATTTAATGTAAGATCATTTCAAACTATTAGGATATAGCCTGTGCAATGCATGATGGTTAAAAAAAATGTAACAAAAAAAGTTAAATTTAATAATATACATAATAACATATCTTATGGACTCAAAACATATAAATAGTGATAAATACAATTTTAAAATTCATAAATATCTAAAAGTCTCATTTAATACAACATTTAAAGCTATATTTGTAACTTTGTTAGTAATTCTATAAATAGTAATTGTATTAGTTGGCATCCTATTTGACTACTTTAGTTGAATGGCATGCGTGATTTTGTTTTAGTAATATAGATAACCAAAACCGTCCTGAAACAAATTTTTATTGTATTAAACAAATCTTACGGGTCAACTCTACGTTTAAACACTTGAGATAGCATAAGATGAAATGTTACGGTCTACCTCACTCTCTCATATTAAATTATCAAGATGTATAGTTGTTACAATTCCCTATTTAAAGTATGTTTCCTGTTAAGCGTGTGTGGTGACAAATATACATTTTTTTTAATAGCGTTTGGATCCCCCACCAATACCTGAGTGAGCCTTCCTGAGACGGGATGTCAACCGTCCATACTGATTTTGACGCTTCAGGCCTGACCTACTCAAGAACACCATCAAGGAGGAAACTCACACCACTGTGAGGATACCCCCTTGAGTCAGGTCTCGAATCTGACACCTCTAGGATTCCAAGCCTTAACCATCATCCCCATGCCATTGAGCCAGAAGACCAATGGCGGTGACAAATATACACAGTAACTAAAAAAAGTTAAGAATGAACACATAAAATTTAATAATGGTTTCTACTATTCTAACTCGTAACTCTATATGAGATAGCTTTTAAGCTTCCATGCCTTGCTTTTACGCACTCCCAAAAAGCTCTCATTCTTGTTTTACTAATAAATATAAATGGATTAGTCTCGGTTCTCCTCTTGAATTCTCACCACCAATGGAATTCAATTCCATTCACCATTCCCTTTCCAAATTCCCTTCACACCCTCTATTCTCCACCATCATTACTCTTTACGCTTTACTCCTCCTTTATGCTCCTCCTCTTTTCTTTAGAATTGCTCTTTCTCCTGTTCTCAATTCCACCGGAATCATACTCCTTTTCCTCCTCAAGTTAGGTGCCAATCAGAGATTGGAAAAGGAATCCAATGTTCGTGATCATAAACATTATTTGGAACCAAGAGTTGTTGATCATAAAGATAAACATTATGAACAACTTCCTTCTTTGGAACAAAGATTTCTTGACTTGGTAGATCGAAATCAAAAGAAGCCGGAATCGGAATCGAATTCCCAAGATGATTATGCATTTTCCATGGAATCAACACAAGTGGTTGAGAAGGAAGACACAAGAATGGAGATGGAGACAAAGGAAGTGGATACAACAATGAAATTTACTAAATGGAACTTAAAAGCACCATTGGAAATCATATATGAAGAATACGAAGGAGAAGAAGAGGAAGAAGAAGAAGACGAGGATGATAATGGAAACATGGTTTTTCGGGATAAACAAGTATTGGGATTCGAGGGATATCTGTCGCTATCGATGTATTATCCAGAAAGCGAGACAGATAGCTCGTCTGATGGTGATTTTTCTATAAACGAAAATTGGGAAACACACAAGGGCGCACTTTTTAAATGGGAAAAAGAAGATGATGAAAGGGAAGAGCTTATTGAGATTTCGGTAGATCGTTATGAAAATAATTGTATAGAATTTTCTGGTGCCGAAGAAGATAATTTGATAGAAATCGACATTTTGCCTTGGGGAAATTGAAGTTCTAGGGGAAGAGTTTATTCAACTGGGCTCAAAAAGGTATAGATTTGGTGACTTCTAACGTATCCGGCTGTCATAGTTTAGTATTTAGTTATAAATACATAAAATGTTGATCAAACCTATAATAGATATTGTGTAAAACTCATAAAATGTTGATCAAACCTATCAACCTATAGGACTGAGGGAACAATATAACAAAAGAGAGGGAAAAGTATCATCATATAACTAAAGACCTTGTTAAGTTGTTATTTACACTCAAAAACAACCTATATAAATTAAGGTGTCAGGTTCAACCCGGCATCAAGCCCGACCCGATTCTCTTTGTAGCAATAATGCGTTATTCATTTTTTTACTTTGTATCCGTCTAGTTCTTGTTCGTATGACTTTCCAATGTCTTGTGACATTTGTGATTATGCCATAGTGTGTTTTAATTGCATTTGGTTCGTATTCATATGACCTTTCACTATCTTATTACAATTGTAATTATGGCAGTTTTAAGTAGATATAGATCTAACATTCTCACTTATCCAAGACAACAACACTATTTCAAGATAGTATCCAATCTGTATCCTTTACGAGAAGTGATATATTTCATATGAGTTCATGTCATGGATCATGCATGTTAACCTTTATGATACTCAAAACCCTATTTCAAGACATATAATCCCCATTGAATTCATAAAATGCCCTTGATTGTACCAACCCTTTTGATCATGATCGATCATGCGTTTCTTCGATGTTGTTTATCAAGGGCTCAAATATATATCTTTTATAGATGTGCTAACTCATCTTAAATACATCTTACTTGAATCTGTCAAAATTTTTTACTATCATCTAACTACAGATTAATGCTTGAGTATAACTCATTATTAGGATAAATGACGCGATCTCAAAACGAATCTCCCAAAATTTGTTCGAAACAAACTCTTAGCCATAATCATCTCCATAAGAACATGAGTCAGTTCTAATAGCCTTAACTTAATTGAGGTTCGCTATAAAAACATTTTAGTAGAAGTCAATTATACAAAAAAATAAATAAATAAATAAATAAAAAATACTAAAACTCAAAATTGTTAACAACATTAATAAATCATGTATTTTTTTTATCGGTGAATACACACTCTATATTCTATAGGATTTGAACTCAAACCCTTTACCGCTTGTTCCAACCAACAGGAAATAGTAACTTGTTCTTATTGATTCAATCGATCAACACAATATAAAGTATAACCAAAATCTAAGAACTTCAATCTTGTCAACCGACATAGTATTGATGTTTGGCTCCAGGGAGTCAACTCTTATTTCATATGTGTACACGTACATCTGTGGCGTGTTTCATGCTCTCATGTCACTTCCACACACACGTTGATAACACTACTAACATAACATTATTTGTGCATCGCAATGAAACCATTAAAATAAATACAAATTTATATCTTCAAATATTCAAGAGGATAAACGATAATTAACGAAGAAACAAAATAACAAATATTCTCGTTTTTATTATAATATTATAATTAGGAAAACATAATATAAAAAACTCAATTACAGTAACTGTCGCCCATAACTTTAACTTGATTGATGAATATTTATAATGTTAACCGAAATCAACAAGTTAACCAAAATACTAAAAGCCCCTTAAATCTCATACAACTTAATGAGGTTACTTAGGCACAGGCCATTGGACCCGCTCGGTAATTAGCCGACAACTATAACACTAATATCGTTTTAGTAGAGTTGATAAACCACGTTTTAAGATACTCCAAATGTCTCTGGTTTGCTCAAGCTCAGTCAGACCTCAAGCTAGAGGTGTACAAATCGGGTTTCTGAAATACCTGGTTTCAGGTATGAAACCGGGTTCAGGTATGACCATGTATTGGAAATCAGGTATTGGCAATACTTGGGTCGGGTTCAGGTCCAGGTATTGCCTCTAAAAACCATACCCTATGTATCGGGTTCGGGTCGAGTATAGAACCCGATTTGAATACCCTATTCGGGGTATTGAAAAAACCTTTTTTTTGTGTTTTTTCTAGTTTTTTCCGGGTGTTTTTCGGGTATAGAAAGGACTTTTAAGGGGTTGCACTTTTTAGGGGTATTTTTCCGGTAATTTTGGATATAGATCGGGCATTTGAAAAACCTGGTTTCGGGTATTGAAGAAACTCAGTTCCGGGTATGGAACCAGTTCCGGTTTTCGGGTATTACCGGGTACAAATCGGGTCCGGTTCAGGTGCGAGCTTTGATTCTGAAATGCATACCCTGTCCATACCCTACGGATAGGGTTGGGTACGGATTCAGGTATAAAAACCCCGGTATAAAAAAACCGATTCCGGGTTTTTTTCCCAGGCCCGGTTCGGTTTTGTTTCTTCACCTTTACCTCAAATTGGGTCACCTATTAGATGAGTCAACAGCTAGAAGCCCATTTCAAAGTGGGCCAATGCCACTGACCCAAACTCGCCCCATTCTCTGTTCCTGGTTTGGCTATTTATACAAGACCTACAAATTTAGCATGCATGTAATCATTACATATACATTATCATTTACGTTTAACGATTATAATGAAAAATATTTTGGATATAATACTTTTATAAGGTTTACATTGAACGATATGAATAGCATAAATGTATTGTTTAGTTTAATTTTTGGTTCATGATAGTTACACAAACCCGATACTTACAAGTTATACGAGTCGTATTATCATTTTAAAGTTTTTATTACGTAATTCAATCTAACTCTTATAAAGACTATAACTTTTAAACTAATTTCTTTATATAAATATAATTTTTTAATACAATTAAACAAATATTAAAAAATTAATACATTTTTTTAATAAAAATACAGCTTTTTTTTCTTTTACCTTTTTAATCAAATTTTAAAATAAAACTAAAACATTTCTAACTAAGTTATTAGTAAAAATAAATACAATTAATAAGTATTAAAATAAACTAATGTGGCTTTTTTGTAAAAATATTTTAAGTTGTTTTTTTTAAACGGAGAGGAGCAATATGAGCAGTATCACTCATTACAGATTGTATGACTCAATACAAGTTGTCTGATGTAACAAACTCTATAGGTTAGGGGCGTACAAAGTAGGTCCTTTTTCAGTTATGGAGGCTTAACCATTACCATAACCAAGCTTCGGTTATAAAATATTGATTAGCCATAACCTGTAGCAGATGGTCATGGTTGGTGAAGCCTGGGTCGGTTCGCCGCTCGGTTAGGGATACGGGATACCTGGACGATGTATCAATATAATAGTCTTTTTTTTTTCTTTTTTTCTTTTTCATACAAAATACATGTTATTTTAAGGTTAATGGCCAATCACCATCAGGGTAGTCACAGTGAGGTACAACTCATTATTATGTCTGGTGGTATTCATGAGATGATACGGCATATGAATGCAATCAAATTTAGTAATATTTTATTGTGAACAATATTGGACATGATTTAATATGGCCACTTTATGGATTACGAATTAAAAGAAAAAAATTGCTCCCGATACACATATACTGATATACTTAGTGACTAATACTAGAAAGACAACATATACGAAGTGAAATCAGTATATTTTTCCTCAGTCTTGATGTGAATTTTATAAGCTTATATAGAAACAAATAAAGATCAATAACCTACCCTGTATTTAATACTCCTAGTTACGTGACTTAAATAGCTATAGATTATGTTTTTGATTAGGTGGAAATATGTAGAAAGAAGTGGGCACTTACGATGTTATTCACTCATCTTTCATGTAAGAGAGACCACTTCATGCCCACAATCACCAAAATAGATGAGATGCATGATCGAATAAAATCGATCACACTTATCATGAGACCATGTAACAAATGAAGAGAATAAGGGTATTATAATTGTTGGTGCCCATTCTATGCCTTGTACTCTATAAGAGAGATCATGTAGTTGTAAAGGGATAGTGGCCACATTCTTATTAATTGGTTACGAGAAAAATCTCACAAGACTTCTCTTTGACTCGTGTAGCGAAAGTATATGTGATGATTTAGGACATGCTTTGGAGTGCACCATCTAACTATCACTTAGTTGGAGCGTGTTCATCTAAAGAACACACCATAAGTTCTTAGGCGATGCGAAACTACTTTAATAGTGATTATGATGTTGATGTTGACTATATTTAAGATCAACTTCTTTATTTGATAAATAAATCTAATTAAAAGGGAACCGTTTACTATTGACTAAATATGATCTATAGTTTTTATGAAATAAATAGTTACTTATAAATCAATAAACTTTTTTAGTCAAATAAATAATAGAAAGACTGACTATTATGTTTTATCATCTTACATAATTAGTTAAAAGTTTTATATATCCGGCCTATTTGAATATTCAAGAATATACTATATAAAGTAAAAAAGAAATCTCTGATTCGAAATTCATAGTTAGTCGCCCAAACTAAGGTATTTTTATCCAAAGAGAAGATTAAGGAGTCGATAAACTTCTTGATTCTTTAGCCATTGAGTCTCTATTTTTGGTTTTGACTTGCGGTTTGTTTGTATGTGCTTGTTAGCAAGCAATTAACCCTTGCAAGGGGTTCGTAATTGTTCAAACTGATGTAGGCTAGTGTACCCAAGCAAGTAACTTCATATAAAACTCAAATACAAGCAAGTAACTTCATATAAAACTCAAATACAGTATAACCTCTACAAATTAATACTTGATAAATTAATAACCTTAATAAAATTAATAATTTGTCGAGTCCCAACTTGGGCCTAGTGCAAAATTGGACCCCAATCGATAAAAT
Source organism: Bidens hawaiensis (assembly GCF_021521415.1). Taxonomy (NCBI): domain Eukaryota; kingdom Viridiplantae; phylum Streptophyta; class Magnoliopsida; order Asterales; family Asteraceae; genus Bidens; species Bidens hawaiensis. Next base: position 290,221 of record NW_027505014.1, read on the forward strand.
AACAAAATAATAACTCTTTTGAAATCCCAATGTATATATATTGGTGCCAATGAAACTATCAATTAATAATTACTGAAAGATTATAAATTCTAAGATTGTCTAGTAAAAAATTAATATATAGTCATTTGTTTTTCTATTGAACTTCAAATCTATATTGATTTAATTTTTAAATCTCTTCATTGCATTTAATAGTTCTGGCCTGTCTTCTCATATTGCAACAAAATGTTGTGATCAATTTGCATTTTATAGTGATCAATTTCAATCGCGTTTAATGTACATGGAGAAGAAATGCGTCTGAAACTTGTTTTTGTAACTGATTTTTTTGATACCATGAACTAATTTTTTACTTAATAAAAAACAATAAACTTTACAAATTCAACTAATTTGTAAATGCATATTGCACTTGAAAAATTATCTTGATCTCAGCATTATTAATTTATAGAGGTTTTCTGTATTGCATTTTTTGACAAAAAAAAGCTTCACTTCAAGCATTCCATCCTATGTACTTCATTACTTGTCAGTTTCAAATCCGTACCAAAGTGTAAACATTTTACACAATGTACCCTTTCATATCTACACGGGCATACAAATTAATTATTATTATATTATATACAAACTAATTCTCAGAACTATTCTCTTTAGTCTTCAACTAAATACACCTAATATTAGATTCTGACGTCGCCCGAAATCAAAAAATAAAAAGTCTGGGACGTTTCTCGTGTTTGAAGGAACATGAAAATAAAATACAGTAGAAACTCTATAAAATAATACACTTAGGACTACCAAAATTTATTAATTAAAAGAGTTATTAATTAATCGATAAATTAATAATTATTAATTTATATATTAATTAATATTTTATTAATTTATAGTAGAATGTTCTGACTCACCCAGAAGAAAATGTAGTTGCACAGTTGTTGACTTATGAAGAAATTATTGAAAGCGTTATTGGAATTAATAAAGATGATATCGATGAAGAAGATGATGAAAGTTCTACAATAGAGCCCCCTTCGCGAAACGAAGCTATTAAAGCGGCAATCACATTGAACAATTTATTGTTGAGCTATGAGAAAACAACACCAGAAGTTCTTACCATGCTAAGGAAAATTAGAGACGAGATTCAAGGGAAAATTGATTTCAACAAAAAACAAAAGACAATTGAGTCATTTTTCAAGAAACCTTCATAAATCATTCATGTAATATGCTATACATAAGGAATTATTAATTTATATTTATATGGGGTCTAAAGAAATTATCAAAAATATATTATCTTATAATTTTAGCGAATTATTAATTTAGCACCCTATCCCCGAGTCAGGACCGACAAAAAATATTATCTTAGAGAGTTTATTAAATAATCGAATGGAGTTTCTACTTTAATACAAAAGAGTCGCAGACCACGTGGCATGTAAATAATTAACTCCAGATTTAACGGAATCATGCTTTCCGTTCACCGCCACCGATATCCACGTGCCCAATTCTCACGACGAACATTCGCCTCCTTCGGAAGAAGTTGCGTAGAATATTGAATAAAGTACAAAGCCAGCAAATCCTTCCAACTCTCTCTCTCTCTCTCTCTCTCTCTGTATGTATATTATACTGGTGGTTGAAGTTTTAGATCTGAAATTGTGAGACTGATTTTGACGCAGCAAATGAGGAATTTGAAGCGCTTTTCCGAGTATCCTTCGATTTCCAAGTTTCTGGTGGTTTTCGCCGTCAGGTATTATTCGTTCGCAATTAAATGATCTAGGAGGTTTTTAAGCAATTTAGATCTGGATTATATTATAGTGAATTTGAATAGTTGCAGGCGATTGAATTGTTGTAACTTGTAAATCGTCTTCTCTGTGTCTTCTGATTATTATTAACTGTTAGCGGGAGGAGTCAATTTAGTTCTAGATCATAAATTATTGATGATTTTTCAGGCCAGGGGTGCAAACTAGCCGACTCGCTCACAAGCTACTCGAGAGAGATTGGATCCATAAAAAACTTGTTTGAAACATTATCGAGTCCGAGCCTCAAACAAAGCTCGTTTAGTTATTGAGCCTGAGCTTGAGCCTTAACGAGCCTTGTGTATTTTTAGATTTTAACTCTTTTGGACTTCTATGTATTACTTTCATACTGCACAGCCGAGCTTTGGCTCGTTTAAGGTACTGCACACAAGCTCAAGCCGGGGTTAGGCTCATTTTAGGTTTTTCCCAAAATATATAAAAATAGTTAGAATGTATACAAATTAATTAATAAGTAATGCACGAGCCGAGCTCGAGCTCTCATAAGTCAAAACGAACCAAGCTCTGTCACGGCTCAGCTCTCAGTTCTGCGATGGTTTTCTTAATTTAGTTTGATATTACATGTTTCAGGTTTGTGATTAAGCGGTTGTAAATGATGTTCTCTGTTTATGATCATCAACTGTGAGGTGTTTGGATGAACTTCATGTTATTTTGTTGGATTCAATCTGCAAAACTTAAATTCATATATATATTCTTGTTTTTCTATAATTTATGTATAACTTTGTAGTGGTGGGGGTCTGGTGGCTTATTCTGAGGCAAACAATATACAAAGTGCTGCAAAGATTGATGAGTTACCAGAGGCAGGCAGTGAGAAAAAGAGAGTAGTGGTGCTTGGAACTGGTTGGGCTGGAACAAGTTTTTTGAAGTATCTCAAGAATCCTTCATATGACGTCCAAGCGATATCACCAAGGAATTATTTTGCATTCACACCTTTGCTACCAAGTGTTACAGTTGGTACAGTTGAAGCTCGTAGTGTTGTTGAACCAATTCGCAACATCGTCAAGAAGGTAAATATAATGGTTTATACATGATTTTTTCCACCAATTATCATCTCAAAATCATTTGAAAGGGCTTTGGTAGATTAGAACCTCATGGGGTGAATACGCTATGTTTTAGTGTACAGTCACTCTATAAAATTCTTTGGTTGTTGACATAACATTATAACCACGCAAACACAAATAGTGGTTTGAGTGGATGTTAATTAATATGTCCACTCCCTGATTCTTCTATTGAGATTTTCTATCTTCTCTCTGTATTGGTAGAGATCACCGTTTACAAACTTTTCCCTAACGTTTGTATGGATAGCCAATTTTCTACTAATGGGAGTAGAGATCGTCTTTACTCATTTCTTTTAATGTGGTTGAGAGAACCAATAGCTTCTCCTGAATCCTGGTAGGGATCAACAATGCAATATCTCTCTAATATATGTAGGGATTATCACTCACAACTCACAGCATACTAGCACTTCTTTGCTTGCTACTTCATTAACTTTAAAAAGTGTTTAAATAATTAGAGATCACTTTAATGAGACTTATAAGTCGGGTTTTGGTGGGCAAGATATGATGGTTCAAGTATAGCCTAGAAGGCTGCTTAAATAGACATGAGAGATTTCTTTGAAAATTTTGTCACATGGTCTATCCATGTGTCTGGAGCACCATTCTCCCATACTTTCTAGCCGTTGTGTTTAGTCAAATTCCGATATTTTGCTTTTGTAAAGACTATAGGCTGAACCAAAGTCCCTTAGAAAGGACTTAACTCAGTTTGAAAGATTTATTCAGAGCAGGAAAGATAATGTGTGATGGGTCTTTCCCAAATAGTTACCCATTTACCCAAATAGTCCAACGCATCTTTACAAATTACAATGATGGTTTGACTTTTCAAAAATATCTTCTTAAAGATGATTCTCTCTGGAGATCTCTTGATAAATTCGGTATGTAAAAACTTTGATTTATTTTATAATAGTTTGGTTTCGTTTATAAAAACGTTGTAAAAATGTAATTATTTTTACGTGATCTCAAGTTCAATTCAATGGGCATCGTTTAACCTTGAATTGATGTATCTTGTATACTTGATAATTGTAGGCTAGTTGTTGACTTAGGTTGTGTTTGTTTTTGATTAAAACATCTGCAGGAGGGGTGATGTCTGCAGGCGCGCAGACATCACCCATGAAGACTGTTTGTTTTTTTTTAAGATAAGATCTGAAATCAGCTTCTTTTAATCTTAAAAAAGAAGCTAAAAATTATTGCTTCACACATCTTCACCCTACCTGCTTTCCTGCTACCTCCTCTCCAACCATCCAAAAACAACAATAAGCATCCCATAAACTCCGGCCAGATATGATTCACCTCCGTCATCGCCTCCGGCAACTTCATCGTCGCAAAAATCCTCATCACCCCACCGGAAAACTCAGCACTAGCCTCCGGCACTTCAAACGCAATCTTCCCTTCAACAATTGACGAGTAGGAGCTAATATTATACGTCTTCACCGTCATCGATCCGTTGGAACCCTTGAACGCGATAAACGATTGAGCCCCCGCCATTCCGGTCCCGATGGGATTAATCGCCCATGCCACCCATCCATTTCGAATCCGGTGTACAACGGTGAGGAAAACGGGAGAAAGAGTAGGGTCGCCGGAAATACGCCGTTTGAGACGCCGGACACGTCGCCGTCACGGTTGGAGACGGAGGAGACGTCTTCTGGCGACGACGAAGACGTTTGTGGCGGTGGTGATTCGAATAGTAACAATGGAGTTTCTTCTACATCGTCTTCTGGAACTCCTTGTACTTCCCTTTCTTGGTGATATTAATGAATTAATAAATAATTTATTAATTAATGTGTTTGTATTTTCAGTTTATGCAGACAGTGTTAACTTATAAAAACAAACAGTCTTATTTTTTCAGCTTACAGAGCTTTAGACCACATCTTCAGCTGCAGACATAAAAACAGATGAAATCAGCTTACAGACAGTTTATGTCTGCAAAAACAAACAGCACCTTAGAAATACGGGTTGAGCTTGTTTGATTTCCGAAACACGTTATGATCAACTGGTCCATCCACCGTGGATCTTGTGGTGTTTGGTTCTTTAGATTTCAATCAGCTCTAGATTCAGTCGATCTATGGTCGGGTTGTGCATCCAAAGTAGTTTTTAATTCATGTTCTTTGGCGTTTTCCCTAGTCAGAGCTGGCCAGTCTTTGTAAGCTTGTTTTAGCCAACCAAATGGTGTACTAGCCAATCTGTAGTCGGACCGTGCATTGACCATGTACCTTTGACTGATTTGTTTTGCTAGTTTTTATCAATTTAGCATTCCTGGTAAAGATTTTAAAATGTAGCATATGAACATAGAAAAAACAGTTAGTATATGCATCACATGCTCATATTTTCAATTTCATTAAATCATTGATAATGTGAAACCATGTAGACAGAAACAAGCTTCTTGTTCTGAGTTAAAGTGCATAAAGGTTAGCTACTGCCTAATGCCTGTTTAATCTATAACAGAAGAATTTAAATGTTAATTACTGGGAACCTGAATGCTATCGGATTGATCGCATGCTCATATTTTCGATTTCATTAAAATTATTGATAATGTGAAACCATGTATGCACAAACAAGCTTCTTGTTCTGAGTTAAAGTGCATAAAGGTTAGCTACTGACTAATGCCTGTTTAATCTATAACAGAAGCATTTAAATGTTAATTACTGGGAAGCTGAATGCTATCGGATTGATGCAAAAAACAAGAAAGTTTACTGTCGTTCAAGTCAGGAAGACAAAGAAGAATTTGTTGTAGACTATGATTACCTGGTGGTTGCAATGGGAGCTCGTGTTAACACATTTAACACTCCCGGTGTAGAAGAAAACTGTCACTACTTGAAGGTATCAACTCACTCATCAACTCTCCCACATAAATAATATCGTTTGACTTAATTCATTTGACCAATACAATTCAGGAAGTTGAAGATGCTCAGAAGATCAGAAGGACTGTCATAGACTGCTTTGAAAAGGCAAGCTTGCCTACTTTTGAGTGATGATGAGAGGAAACGAATCCTTCAATTCGTTATTGTTGGCGGTGGCCCAACTGGAGTCGTGTTTGCAGCCGAGCTTCATGATTTTGTGTCTGAGGATTTGGTGAAGTTGTACCCATCCGTTAAAGATTTAGTTAAAATAACACTTCTTGAGGCAACCGACCATATATTGAACATGTAAGCCATTATTCGGGTTTAAAACAGCCAATATTACGTTTTCTTTTGAGTAAATTACATTTTTCGTTCCTTAGGTATATACCAACTTGTAGGTTGTGTCCTTAAACCAAGGTAATTACAAAAAAACATCCTTCACCTGCAAGTTGTAACAAATTAGTCCTTTCCACTAACTGGTGTTAAATGTTAGAAAATTGGAAATAAATAATCCCACCTTTTTGTGTATTGGCCGATAATAATCCCACCTTTAAAAATCACTAGCAATGGTCCCACCTTTTAACTATTTTGTCTCACTGGTCCTCCGTTAAAAAATACTTAACGTCGTTATGTTTTTTCCCTAGTTTCAAACCGATGTATTAGGGCTTTTGATCGGAAGAACGATATGAGTCGACTGATGTAAAACTTATTTCGAAATGATGATTCAAATGGCTTGGTTTTTGTTAATTGGAAATTCAAGCACCCGAATTGAAACATTGTTTCGTCGTTTGGATCACCATTTTGAGGTAAGTTTTACATCGGTCGACTCGTATCGTTCTTCCGATTAAAAGCCCTAAAACATTAGTTTGAAACTAGGGAAAAACATAACAAGGTTAAGTATTTTTTTAACGGAGGACCTCAGAGACAAAAATAGTTAAAAGGTGGGACCATTGCTAGTGATTTTTAAAGGTGGGATTGTTATCGGCCAATACACAAAAGTTGGGATTATTTATTTCCAATTTTCCTAAATGTTATGTTAGTTGTTTTTAATCTTTTTTTTGTAAAATGAGTATTTTATCCTTACACCTAAAGGACAAAATGCGTTATTTCCATAAACTCAGGTAATTACAGAAAACATCATGTATCTAAAAAGTTGCAACATACGTCCTGTCTTTTCCACTAACTGGTGTTAAAATTTCTGTTTAACTTCTTACAAAATGATTGTTTTACCCTTACACCCAAATGATAAAATGTGTCATTTCTATAACCTTTTACTTTGTAAGGGCAAAATATTCATTTTGTAAAAAGTAAACGTAATTTTTAACACCAATTAGCGGAAAGGACATAATGCATTATGACTTTTCAGATAAAGGATGTTTTTTTTGTTGCCTTGGTTTAAGGACACAGCCTGTAAATTAGTATATACCTGAAGGATGAAGAATGTAATTTACTTTAAAAAAAAATTGTGTATTCTTATGCAATTGTTCTGTGCAGGTTTGACAAACGAATCACGACTTTTGCAGAAAATAAGTTTCATAGAGATGGTATAGATTTAAGGACCGGGGCGATGGTTGTAAAGGTGTCAGATAAAGAAATTTCAACCAAAGTGATTAAAACTGGGGAGATCTCTACTATACCATATGGCATGGCGGTCTGGTCAACTGGTATTGCTACTCGTCCTGTTGTAGTGGATTTCATGAAGCAGATTGGTCAGGTATTCTTCACTAAATTGCCAGTTTCTGTTTCTATTTTCATTATTATATCAATATATCCCGTGATAAATTTTGTCTTTCATATGTATATAGGCAAATAGACGCGTATTAGCTACTGATGAATGGCTTCGAGTGGAAGGAACCAACAGCATATATGCACTTGGAGATTGTGCTACAATCAATCAGCGTAAAGTCATGGTACATTTACAATTACACCCTTTTATACGTTATTACTGACATTAATAATATCTTATGATATATAATCTGAATATGCAATGTATATCAGGAGGATATTTCAGCCATATTTAAAAAAGCAGACAAGGACAACTCGGGAACACTTACGGTTAAAGAGTTTCAAGAAGCACTTGATGACATATGTGACAGGTATCCTCAGGTGAAACTTTATCTGAATAACAAACATATGAGCAGTCTGGTGGATCTACTCAAGGAATCCAAAGGAGATGTTGCAAAAGAATCGATTGAACAAAATGTTCCTAAATGTTATGTTAGTTGTTTTTAATCTTTTTTTTGTAAAATGAGTATTTTATCCTTACACCTAAAGGACAAAATGCGTTATTTCCATAAACTCAGGTAATTACAGAAAACATCATGTATCTAAAAAGTTGCAACATACGTCCTGTCTTTTCCACTAACTGGTGTTAAAATTTCTGTTTAACTTCTTACAAAATGATTGTTTTACCCTTACACCCAAATGATAAAATGTGTCATTTCTATAACCTTTTACTTTGTAAGGGCAAAATATTCATTTTGTAAAAAGTAAACGTAATTTTTAACACCAATTAGCGGAAAGGACATAATGCATTATGACTTTTCAGATAAAGGATGTTTTTTTTGTTGCCTTGGTTTAAGGACACAGCCTGTAAATTAGTATATACCTGAAGGATGAAGAATGTAATTTACTTTAAAAAAAAAGTTGTTTTTAGTCGTTGCAAAAGAATCGATTGAACTAAATGTTGAAGAATTTAAATCGGCTCTTTCTCAAGTCGATTCACAGATGAAGAATCTTCCAGCTACAGCTCAGGTATACAATATATTAATACTATTAGATTAATAATTATTTATTAAGGCATCGATTTTGTTTTTGCTAATGCTGTTCATTGACTGTTTCACAGGTTGCAGCTCAACAAGGTTCTTATCTTGCTGACTGTTTCAACCGCATGGAAGAGTGCACAAAGAAACCAGAAGGTCCTCTGCGTTTTAGAGAATCTGGCAGACATAGATTCCGTCCCTTCAGGTTCAGTTTTTACATCTTTTGACTTTTAAAAGTCAACATGAAGTCATCTAAAATCTCATGGTTTGTATGCAGGTATAGGCATCTTGGTCAATTTGCTCCATTAGGAGGAGAGCAAACAGCAGCACAACTCCCAGGTGATTGGGTGTCTATTGGTCACAGCTCTCAGTGGCTTTGGTACTCCGTGTATGCATGGTAAACACTCCCTCCCCCCAACACACACGCAACGCGCGCACGCACACATGCAACTGAGTTAACCTAAGACAGTAGTTTGACTTTTTATACTTATGTTGAACCTGACATATATAGCAAGCAAGTCAGCTGGCGTACAAGGTCGTTGGTGGTGTCGGACTGGATGAGGCGTTTCATCTTCGGGAGGGATTCAAGTCAAATATGAGTTGACCTCAACAAAAGCAATATATGCAATAAGTCCCTAATTTTGCGGCTGTCATGAAGGCAGGTTTTGTTTCATGATCTATATACTTTTTTCAAATTCATTTTTGTTTTGCAAAGCATATGCTGCTATCTGTAGTTAATTTGTTCTGTTGAGAATTTAGAATAAGAAGCGATGTCAATCGTAAATAACATTTAGACAAGACTTGTTAACAAATTGTGCTACGAAATCGTAGGTTTCGATTTGATTTTTTGTCTTGTTCTTTTATATTACTACAAATCATTTTGTATTACATGAGGCCAAGAATGCAGGAACTAGTTTTACCCAACCACTAGAAAGCATTTTCATCTGCTTGTAACAGTCTGTTGAGCCGTTTATTTTACACACTTTAAAGTGTTTTCTGCAGTTCTCAAAACTACTATTACAGTTGTTAGTCCAGATGGTAATGAGAGACGGGTGTTGGTAATTCCAATTTGATCTCTCATATCCGTTTGTAAAAATGTGTCCGTACCTGCATGGACACATGCTTACTCATTACCTATTGAGTGTTGCATACGTCACTAGTTTGTTAAAAGTCACCTACTGGTATTTTAATTTACATTTTACTATTCTTATTCATAGTCCTTTTTTTTTTTTGTGTGCGCGCGCGCTGTGGGTAGGATTTTATTAGGTATGGTTGGTTGGTTGAAAGAGAAATATGGATATGGAAGCTAAAAAATCACATTGAGATTACTTTAGTATTTGGAAGTCAGATCAGGTATCACTTGATATTAGAAAAAATTACAAATTTTGTCCTTTTGAATATAGAAAATTATGAATTGGGTCCTTTTCTAAAATGAGTTTTACTCTTTATCCTTTATTTGCATGTTTCGCTCGATTTTTGTCCTTTAAACTAACGACCATCCAATAATCCAGTTAGGTCTTGGCATGTGACAATCATGTGAGGGCAAAAAGGTAATTTCAGACCTTTATTATTATTATTATACAAAAAATTTAATACTATATTTTAGAAGTTGTTGGCTCCCGTCATTTTCTTCATCAAATCATCATGAAACTGCCGGTTACAGCAGCAACAGCATCACCACCACTTTGAACATGAATGTAACAGCCCAGCTACCGCCGTACCATAATATTGTCCGCTTTGGTCGGGACGTACCACCATCGCCTCACGAATTTGCTTTTGGTTGCCCAGGTGGAGACTTCCCAGGAGGTCACCCATCCTGATACTACTTCCAATTGAGCACAGCTTAACTGTGAAGTTCTCTCATCCACTATCATTAAGCGCCCAAAACGCGTTATGATGGGGAAGGTATCCACCTCCTTATAAAAAAAGGCTTGGTTCTCCTTCACAACCGATGTGGGAGGTCACAATGAACTTCATCAAAATCCCTTTCTTCTTCTCCCACTGTTTAACCCTAACCAACCAAAACCAGTTTGTATATCAGGAATTTATAATAATCAACCCTAGCCCTAGGTGCGTGAAAACCAAAATCAAGTGATTTTCCAAGCGTTATCAATACAATCCCACTCCAAGGAAACCAATTTCAAACCCCTCTTATATCAGTTAATGGAAATTGAACATCCAGAACCCATCGGTTTATGAAACTTCACGCTTTAATGGCTGCTTACCTGTTTGTTTAGTTTCTAAATATCATCATTGACCAAAACGCCTTCGTTGACCAAGTACCATCTAAAAACCCCTAATTATGAAAAATGCATCTTCATATTGTTAATCATAGATCTGGACATCTTCGGTTCACGTGCTCGCAAACTCAAATCGTTACGGATCACCGGAATCAAATCCTCAATCGAGCTTTTAGAAGCTGTCGGCGTCCACCTCCACGATTTCAGTAATCAAATCGGTGTTAGATATGGAGAGACTGTCATCGTCCACAATTACCTGTATGACAAGCAACTTCGGTACCTTACTGTTATTAAACCTACAAATATCTGTGTTATTAACGACAGCCAGTAGCGTGGTGGTGGGTTAGGGGTTAATGATGGGGGAAGGGGGTTCGATAAAGATGAAGATCATGGTCGAGGTGGTGTGGGGTAAGTGGCATTTGCAGATAGTGGCAGAAGTTCTGGTGGGTTAGGGTTAGGTTGAAGTTGAAATTGTTTGATGAAGATGATCTTGATTTAAAGAAAATGAAAATGAAAATTATGAGGGCCCACAATCTTTAAAATATAATATTAAAATTTTAATACAATAATAATAATAAAGATCTGAAATTACCTTTTTGCCCTCACATGATTGTCACATGCCAAAACTTAACGGGATTATTGGATGGTCGTTAGTTTAAAGGATAAAAATCGAACGAAACATGCAAATAAAGGATAAAGAGTGAAACTCATTTTCGAAAAGGATCCAATCCATAATTTTCTATATTCAAAAGGACAAAATTTGTAATTTTTTTCTTGATATTACATCCATCTCATACTCATGAAGATTTATAAAGCTAGTCACATACTTATTTCCATACCCGTCACATTACCTGCCTGTTTGATTCATGTTTGTTCATTGAGTTTGGGGGGTCACACCTGCGAAGATTTATAAAATCTAATTATACTTTTATCCATACCCGTCACATTACCTACCCGATTGCTTGAGCTTGCTTGTTGAGTTTAGGTTTGCTTGAGTAGACGAATACACTTAGACGCAATCACGAGGGCTGTAATTCTTTTTATTTGGTTTGTTTTAATATGTAATATTTTTCTAGGATAGCTTATTGTTTTATCGGAGTCTGGTATGGTCCTGTATGGACACTAAGATATGCCCATTTTTTTTTAATAGTAGGTTTAATATAAAAAAAGATGGTTTTTAGGTGTCTAGCCATCTGAGATTGCTGGATTGGATTTCTCTCTTCTAGTGGCAGTCCACGTAACCAACAACATGTAAGTAAATGGTGATTGGATCAGCCTTCTAAGATGGCTAGATTCAACTTTATTCCCTTTGCCACATGTCATCATAAGATGAGACTAATCATTTGAGATAGCTGGTTTGAACTTGCATATCTAATCATAGATTACTTCTTTTGGCTAAAAACGTGGACTGTTATTCCGAGATAAACCCACCAATTACTACTCACCTTAGAGATCAACCCACTCAAAACTACTTTACTAAACTTCCCATTGTTATATAAGTGTCGGAATATTAGTTTAACAATGTCCTCCTCTCTCAAATACCCCCAACACCTTTTCAAAAATAATAATAACCTATCATATAACATTAATTAATTTAACCAATTCACTAAAAGCCAATGATGGTACTTAAACAAACCATATGTCTAAATGCAAACATAATAATTAATATAGACTAAATTACCCAAATATAAACTTAATCCACACATCTGTTGTGGTTCTTGAACAAGGGAAAGTGCTTTCCCGCAAGAGGAATTCAACAATTGTACCGCGTGTGGCGGTGTTGACCAAACTGAAGCTTGATTTTCCCTTGACCAGCATTCCATTTGTAGTCGACACTAAGCAAGAGATGGAACAAATCATTTCGGGCCAACTTCTCCTTAATCATCAAAATTTTCTTGAGCGGGAGATGGACTACACGATGGGGAAACACCACCCGGGTTGTGTTCGAGGTTGAACAACAGTCCATGCAAGTCATGTTGTCATCTTAAAAAATAGTACACCCGTGACTTGCTATGAATGGAAATGTAAGTTCAAAGTTGCTATCTCAAATGGTTGGTGTATCTTATGATGCCATGTAGCAAAGGGAATAAAGTTGGATCTAGCCATCTTAGATGGCTGATCCAGTCACCATTATATATATATACAATTTGCAACTTTAGTGTGTATTATAGGTTGTACAATATGGTACGAATATTGTATCTTGCATAAGTGGTTGTACAGTGTTCTCTTATGTGTGTACTGTACTGTCTTTGATTCATTGATGCACAGCCTCAAATGACCTTTTACGTGAGCAGAACCCTAATCCCGGCCTCCATCATTGACAGTTCGACTCCTTCTCTAATCCATGTCGACGGCACCGACGACGATAGCCGGCTTCAAAGGATAGTAGCGGGGTTGTATCTGCCATTGATCTAAGAGGATGGTTGCCGTCGTCTCATCTCCGGGTATTTCAAATTCAGGTCCAATTCAATAGAATTATGATTCGAAGAATTCTTTCCCTAAATACCTATTGATGATTCGTATGAGTTTCATTTTAAGCTGTTGAGCCCTAAATGACGGGTGGTCTGGTGCTGGGTATTAAAGAATCGTTTTTGGCCGATGACGGAGGTAAACTTGATTTACTCTGCAAAATTATTATTATTAGTTTAATTTTCCTTTTGTGTTTTATGTTTGTCTATTTGCAGTAAGCGAATGTTGTGAACCCTCTACACGTACCAATGACATATACTCTTTAGTCTTTCCTCTGCTGCAGTTATGTATATAATTGATCCCTTTGCTTAGTTATTGGTGACTGCAATACGATATCCGAGTTTTGAGTGCTAAAAACATATGAAAAACAGAAACCTTTTTTTTATTCTAACCTGTAAGCCATTTGTTTTAGAATGGTTCTTTACTTCAAGAAAATATCACATGAAATAATGTTGTCATGTCCATGTTTAAATATGTGTATATAATTATATATTATTTACGTAGGGATGTTTAATTTCAAGAATAACAATTACTGAGAAAATATCAAAAGCCATTGTTAGGTCCAATATTCATATTTACATTTATATCTACTGAAACCTATAATACCTATTCTGCAATGTAACAAAAAGAATTATCTGTTTACAACATACTAACATAGATCACACCACTCATTTCTCATATGTCTAATTTATGTACTATAAGTTAATCTCTTATATATTTAGGCTGCATATATTCTACTGAAATTTTATTTGAACTATTTGCTGGATTTTGATTTTGCAGCAATAAAGTTGGCTTCTTGCTTTAAGGATCCTCTATATTATATAGAAGAATTTGGCTGCGAGGGTGTTTCACTGCTCAATTTCCTTTGATTCAATTGTACATTCGTTTCCACGAAGGATGCCAAGTCAGCCTCAGCCTTCTGAAGCATCACAAAGTGTGCTTTCATATTTATTTATCAAGAGGCTATGATGACTAAAGTCAAGATCGTTGTTTGGCAAGTTGACATGGCATAATCGGAGGACGATAAGTGTGAGGTTCTCCAGTTGCACCCTCTATTATACTTGAGCTAGACGGATTGGTTGGGTAAAGTGTTAAAAATTGCTACCTTATTCCATCGAACTTTGTAGAAAAGTTGATATCTTTTTGGGAATCAGTAGTAACACAAGGTGTTAGTAGCACAGTGTGTTATGTTGCATTCATTTTTGGTTAAGATTGACTACAATTTGTGATAAATTTGCTTTTATGATGTATTCAAATTAAAAAATTTTCTGACGGTTTTATGCCCCCGCTGCAACCGGGGGGGGGGGGGGGGGGTCTAAATGCTAGTTTACTTACACGTTGTTGCTTACGTGGATTGCCATTAGAAGAGAGGAATTAAATTCAGCCATCTCAGATGTTTGGATACCTAAAAACCATTTATTTATATTAAACCTACTAGAAAAGAAACGACTAACACAAAAAATCCGAAACTAGTTCAATGAGCACTTCTAGCTACAAGACAAAAGGTGTTACTGTATCTGTGTTTTTAACGAGACCACTTTATTGAAACCGATGGTAAAAGTTTTTTCTTAAAACAAATTTAAATCTTAACGCAACGCCTTTTTTCAAGACTTTACCAATACTTTTGCCGAAGGCCAATTGGTTGACAAAATATCATGTGTGAGTCAAGAGTTTTAATAAAGTGGGACTTTGGGCGGTGGGCTTCTCTGGATTTGGTGGCAGGGCCTGTTACCAATGCTATCTGGGCTTACTAGAAAAGGAACGACTAACTCAAAAAATCCGAAACTAGTTCAGTGAACACTTCTAGATACAAGACAAAAGGTGTCACTGTATCTGTGTTTTTAACGAGACCACTTTACTGAAACCGATGGTAAAAGTTTTTTCTTAAAACAGATTTATATCTTAACTCGACGCTTTTTTTCAAGACTTTACCAATACTTCTACCGAAGGCCAATTGGTTGACAAAATGTTATGCGTGAGTCAAGAGTTTTAATAAAGTGGGACTTTGGGCTGTGGGTTCCCCTAGATTTGGTGGCAGGGCCGGTTACCAATGCTATCTCCGATCAATGGCGTGGTTGGCCTTTTGACAATGGGTGTACCCTGGTGGTTGGCCTTTTGAAAATGCTATATGTATTTGTTCCTAATGGTCCGTGACTAATAGAATCTTAACGCCATTAGTTGCAGGTCGTCTGAAATTGATTTAAGTAGATATATTATTTTTTTTCACATAAGCGCAAAAGTTGTTATTACTAAAATTTGTCTATCTTAGAGAATTCTCATTCCACTCTCTATCTCTAAATCAAAAATTACACTAAAACTTATTTTATTTTCTCTCTCCATTTAAATTAAATAATACATTTTATACCTTTTATCATTACCTTTTCTCTTTTCTTTACTCATAACCACTTTCAAAATATATTAAAAAATTATAGGGGATGAACAGTAACTTTTCAAATATACAGAAAAATCACTACTTTTTCTAATAAAAACTCTTCACTCACAACACCTTGAATCACTCTCTAAATTATAAAAATATCCCTCACATAATATGAGGGGTTGGATGAGAATGCTCTTAAAGAGTATCTGAGGTGCTCCATGCCCATTTTACCCAAATGCAACTAAGTACTAACCACTAACAAGGTTACTCTTCAATTTCCTCAAAATTATCCAAATTCATTGCGGTGGTGTTCCAAACTACCCGGAATACTTGATTGCCGTGGTTTTACGAACACCCAAAGTACCCGAATGCATCTTTCCACTTGAATTTACCACCATCACAATCGGGCAGTAGTAACCGGAATGCACTAACCGAAGGCACTACCCGAGCCATCGGCGACGGCCACCCAAACTTTCCAATGAAGCCGAACCACTACTTGAGTGGTGTCCTACCCTTATACTTCTCTATTTGATTTATTCCTACGTAATATTTTATAGAATAGTTTATTATACTTATTGGAGCTAGTATGTACACCAAGACACCATCTGCTTACTAGAAAAGGAAAAAGTTTACAAAAGGAATCCGAAACTAGCTTGTTGAACACTTGTAGCTACAAAACACACAAAAAGTGTTCCCATGTCCGTGTTTTTAGCTAGATGTTTTTATTAAAAGTGGTAGTAAAAGTTCTTTTATAAAACAGATTTTGAAAAGGTGTAGGTAAAATATATAAATCTAAGCCTTTACTCAATACTTTTACAATTTACCAATACTTCCTCCACTTGCTAATTTTTGACTTAATAGTGACATTTTTCGGTGTCACTAATGACAGTCATTTTCATTGTAGTTTGCTAGACTTTGGCCTTGTTTAGATTTTCTGTTAACATTTTTATATTGAAACTTTGAGCTTTTAGGTTATTATAAAATAAATATATGCATATTTTTTTTGAACGACCAGCAAAATTTTAATAAAAAAACTACCGGGACTAGCAGAAGCTAGAGCCGCTAGCAAAACCATCAAAACACCGATTACAATTATAGAGCAAATATTAACCGTTGAAATTGATTTAAGTAAAGAAATTATAACAAATGCAATTATTTGTTTTTTAGAAACTTGAAGCTTACTCAAAGGATCCATCCAAGAAGGCAATCACTACGTTGAATAAATTTCTTCACATATTTGGCCATTTTTACCAAACCTTTGATAGCAACCAGCTCCACTCAAGTCTCAGCACACCTTCTTTTGTTGGATTGTGAAGAAAGCCAAAACAAATGTTTTGAACCAAGTATTGGACATAAATATTTGAGGGATCGATCATTACAGAAACTGAAATAAAGGAACCAACTAAAAATCATGTATAACTAAATGTTAAATGAAAATTGTATGTGTAAATGATTATATAGGGACACTTTCTTTCTGCTCATGATATAGTGAACGGTTTCAAGGATTATGCTTTAACAAGGTTAGTAAGTACCCTATGCACTAAAAGCATGTTGATCAAATCATGATTATTATATATCTCCTCAAGGTAATGATTTGATGTTATGACGTACCCATAAATTTTACATTTTTTTTTCTGAAAGGTTTAAATATATTCAATTATTTGAATTAAAGTTCAACAGCTTATCTATGAATTCATTTGGAAACTTTATACACTCAATTATTTGGGTAAATAACTAAATATGACATTTGGTTTTTTATTATATTTTCGTTTTGCAGTGCTGTGAGGGATCGTCGATTTCCTTCTATACAAGCTAAGGAAACAAAGCCTGATCACTCATTGTTTATCTTCAGAGATGGTGACACATGCATATGCAACGACTCTTATATATGTTAATTATGTGATGTGGACAACATGAATAAAATGCAACAAACCAAGAATTATCTTAATACAAAGTTCAGTATTAACGATCTTGGTGTGTTGAAGTATTTTTTAGGAATCGAGGTTGCTCGGATGAAAAAGGGTCTAGTTTTAAGTCAAAGAAACTTAACAATATTTAACTTGTTTTTTCATGTCTTATATATAAATTATATCTTTATAAAAAGACAAATTGGAAATACATAATTCCACATTTTGTGTATTGGTCGATACTAATTCAACCTTTAAAAATCTCAACCACGGTCCAACCTTTTGACTATTTTTCTCCCAGTGGGCATCCGTTAAAAAACACTTAACGTCGTTAAGTTTTTTTTCTTTTTTTTTTTCTGAATTTCAAGCCGATGTTTTAGGGCTTTTGATTGAAAGAATTATACGAGTCGACCGATGCAAAATTTATCTCGAATTGGTTATTGATGTTCGGTTTATTTGTACATATTTATTTGTGTTAACGTATTTGTTTTACTCGTTTATTTTAGGAACTTTGGTACTTCATACATGTTTATTGTGTTTCAGGTCACAGGTACTTAACGCGCTTAATTTGGACCTGTATGAGCATGGAATGAAAACCCGGGATGTCCAGCACGCTTACCGAGGCAGTTAAACGAAGTTGCTGAGAAAAGAGGCCCATCGCGTAGCGCGATGGGTGTTGAAGGTGGGGCATCGCGCTACGCGATGCCCTGTAAGTTCCTGCGTTGACTTTGGTCCATCGCGTAGCGCGATGGACCAGGAGAGGAGGCCATCGCGCTACGCGATGGTCCCCAGAATCGTGAAAGTTAGGGTTTGTTTTATATTACGTTCTTGACGACCCTAAACGCCATTCTTCACCTTCCAGGCGATTTTCAGAGCAGAAGAGCAAGTCCCGATCATCCCCAATCATCTCTAAGTGTCCTACATGGCCTACCAGATCATAACCGAGGCCCGAGAGATGCCGATGCGCGACTAGTTTCTTCGAGTCATACCGGGGATGTAGAGTATTGTATCTTTCAGTTTTTCTCATGTATTTAGAATGAATTGATTGTAATGATCTTTGATTAATCTATGAGTATTGATGTCTAGTATTATTGTACACTCAGTCGGTTTAGGTTTATTTCGATCAGAACGATCATTGTGCCAGTTGCTATGATAATTGCTTATAGGATTGTTTGACTAGTTGAATATGATGAAGCATACGCTTTCCCTTAGTTGAGTCACACTGGCAGGGACTGTTTGATAACCAGTGCCGTGTGTTAGTAAGCGTTGATGTCTAAGGTTTGTCTAGTTAGTCAATCGGTGTTAATCAGTGATTGTTAATCTGTTAAATTGCATGAGTTTGCTGTTAGGTTAATTACTTGGATTCCCGGGTGTGATTTGTCTTTGTTAATTGATTGAACACGTGATTACTTGCTTGCTTGTTACAACATATAAACCATTTGCTAGTGTGATTAGCACTTTAATTGAATTACTTCATAAGTTTAGAAATTGATTTCACTTCACACTGACCACATACTCCTGGTGGATACGATACCTGACTTACCCTAGCTGCTTAGGTTAATTAGGTTTTTGCATGACTCAAACGACGGTCATCAGTTATCCAAGTGACGAAACGATGCTTCAATTCGGGTGTTTGAATTTCCAATGAACAAAATCAAGCCATTTGAATCACTGTTTTTAAATAATTTTTACATCAGTTGACTCGTATTTTTCTTCTGACCAAAACCCTAAAACATCGGTTTGAAATTCAAAAAACACTTAACGACGTTAAGTGCTTTTTTAACAGAGGTCCATTTAGAAAAAAAAAATAGTCGAAAGGTTGGGCCATTGACAAAGAATTTTAAAGATGAGATTATTATCGGCCAATACACAAAATGTGAGATTATTTATTTCCAATATTCCTATATAAAAAAAATACGTGAATTAACTTTTTAAAATATGTGTAATTGCCACAAAGAACTTGTCTTAATGGCCAAATAATGCAAAATGCTATATAAGTAACAATATCATAAGTATTTTTTTCATAAGACGTTACTTTTGTAAAGTATCATATTTTAAAGACAATTAAGCGTAAGATATATCGAATTGAAAACAAAAACAATTTGTTTGTTGGTAATAAAGGCACATGCTTTGGTCGGCGAAGGTGGCTTCCCTTGCAAATTAAGATAAATATATAACGAATTTAAGGCTACCTTCCACTTTGATGAAATATTTGATATATATATATATATATATATATATATATATATATATATTTAATAAATAAATGTTATATAATTCATGATAAAAACAATTATAAGGCTGCATGCTATAGTGGGGGGCTTTAAAGCCTCTCCAAAGTGCCACGTGGGCACTGGGGGCATCGAAGCCCAGGGCATAATGCCCCTCTATGGTGAGGGGGCTTCGAAGCCCAACATTTTTTCCTTTTTTTTATAAAACAAAAAAACCAATACAAATAAAAATAAAAAACATTCAAATAAAAAAACCAATAAAAACAAAAACCCTACAAATAAAAAAAACCTAAAACTAAAAATATAACTAATGCTTGTTGTCCTCGTCCTCGTTTGCATATTTGGCCAATATCTTTGCTCTTCTTTTTTCCATCACCGCCCGCGACACAAGATCTAGATGCGATAGATCTTTTGTGATGAGCTCGAGTTCCTTTTGTTTCGTTCGCTCTTGGTGCATCGCTTTGTATTCCGCAAGCATCGCCTTTCTCTCTTCGTGCACCTTTATGAGGCCCTCCTGTTTTTATTTTTTAGTGTTGGCAATCTCGGCTAGCCTCCGCTCCAAGTTTTCAAGATGCGAGCTCGTGTCGGAACTCTTAGAGGATGTGGTTCTGGATGAAGATCCTCCACCTCTAGCCGCCACCTTGGCTTTATCTCTTCCTACCGGCCGTGGCAACTCATCCGGTTCGTCAAAAATTAATTCTGGATCCAACTCGTTTAGATTAATTTGACAACGACCATCGGACATGGGCTGTGACGGCGATTGATCGCCCGAAGTAGACGTTGTCTTTGACTGTTTGGACGGTCGCGGCGGTGATGATGTCGGGACCGTATGCCATTATGGCGAGCTTATGCATTGTCTCCAAACATCCAACATGCTAAAATCTTTATTATAAAGGGCTTTGTATTGTTTTAAGCATGCCTCCAACACATCGGCATCGCCTATGCCGTTTTTTCTGTTGTTCACAACGCGGGTGTGAATGGCTGTGAAGTCGGTTATTTGTGTACGTAATGACTTCCATTTGTTGTAGACGGAGTCATTCCCGCGATACTCTCCTCGACCCATTAAAGTAAAGAACTTGTTGCGTATTTGTACCCAAAACTCCAGCGAATGTTTGTCGTCACATTCGATATATATAAAAGCTTAATATTAGTAAACAAAAAAATATAACATGGAAAACATATAAATATTTTATAATATACCTTGAATCGAGTCTTCGGAAGAGTCGATCCACGCTAAGGCTAACGCCATTACCTCGTGTGCTTCCCACATTTGTCGTTTGCCCTTTTCGGTTGTTCGAACGTCACCCGGGTTCTTTTTTTTCTGACTTCTTTTTGGACGCCGGACTTGCGTTTCGGGTATTTGGGTTTGTGGTACTTGCGAGGACGTATACGGCATTGGCGCCCGAAAGAACATATTGGGGGTAAACGATGGCATGGGTGGAGGAATCGTCGGTCGTTGTTGGTTTGTATAGAACGGGTTTCTAAGGTCGACGTTATTTGCGAGCAAACTAGCCCACCACATACAACTCGGATCCTACGAGTTTTGATTCGGGTTCGGGTTTGGGTTCAGTGTTGAGCTTGAGCCCGTGTTCGGGTTCGGGTTCGAGTTAGGGTTCATGATTTGGTGTGAAGATGAATGTTGTGAAGATAGTTAAATTTGGTGTGAAGATGAATGTTGTGAATATGAAAGTTGTTTGAGTAAAATTGAGAAAAAGTTTTGAATTTATATATAAATGTTAATTTTAATTTTTTTAAACGGCTATATTACCGTTGGTGGTGCCCCCCCCCTCTCACGTCCCTTCCGCGCCAGCCTTCCCCTCCACCGCTGCCCCCTCCGTGCCCCACCCAACCGCGCCCCCGGCGGTGTTTGCAGCCCCACCGCGCCCTTCTCCCCCCTCAACGACGCCCATAGCGCACTTCCTAACGAAAGTTGAGAAGCTTGTTACCTACTCCCCATGTCACTTACACACAAATCTTAAAAATATGACGTGTAATTTTTCCATCAAACTTTTATGATAAAAAGGGATCATCATCTAGAATTGAAAGAATGATTCATTAGCACTTTTAACGAGGAAGTTTTTAATATGACGCAAGATAGTCAAAATCACGTGATGAGTATCTATGGCTATGTTTGGCAAAACTAGCTGGAAGCTGTAGCTGGTAGCTGTTAGCTGTAGCTTTTTAGATATATTTAGGTGTTTGGTAGAGTAGCTGAAGCTTTTTTGATATATTTAGGTATTTGTTAGAGTGGTTGGAGCTTTTAATAAAACTAATTGGGTGCCAGCGCGGTGCAGCGGAGTGCGCGCGCAACCTGAGATCAACCGCATAATCAGTGTCGGTACGTGATTCACTTGATATTAGTGCACGCTTAACCCGAACGCAGACGTGTACTTCGTGCAAAGGCAGCAAGCGTGTAATCGTGACGAAAATCAAGAAACAAAGCTAAAATATACAGTAATTTCAAATAGATAGTTATTTAAACCAACCTCTTTTGATTTGAAACCCTTTCCGACCCGACACCATTTTAATCTGAAACATGTTCTGACATGGCCCCTTTCGACCCAAAACCGTACCGACACAAACCGAACTAAATTAACCCTTTTTTATCAACTCGTTCCGACCCTAATTTGGTTTTACACATGACCCGAGCTCGTCTGACTCGACTTGTTGCCAATCATAACCGGTAGAGAAGTATATCAATATCATACTCAAATTAAAGAGAATAAAATGCTCTTTTTTATGATGTGATGTGTTTAAAAAATATTAATGTGTGAAAAAGTTATGGACTTTTCAAGAGCCATGGGGGTAGTTAGTTTTGAATAAGGGTAAAATATGTAACTATTATATAAATTAACAAAAGTTGATGAAAGTTCTAGTACCAAAATTGTAAATTCAATTGTAAAAGCTTGTAACATTTTCTCAAACGCTAGTAGTAGCGTTTAAAAAAAGAGCTTTTTCTCCTAATATAAAAGCTTCAAGCCCATTGAACCAAACAAGACTTTTTGTTAGGTATGAGTTTTTTCTTAAAAGCTTGAAGCTTGAAGTCTCTAAAAACTCCTAAAAGCTCCTGACCAAACATACCCATAATGTTTTAACAGTAATAGAAAAGACTTAGAGGGTCTTAAAGGCGTTTGGATCAGATATATTGATATCCCAAGTTCCCAACACACCAAGAAACAATTCAATAAACTATAAAAATAAAAAGAATAAGCAAATTCTTTTGAACATAATGATCGACACTATTTTATTAAATTCAAACCGGAAATTACACTTGAGATTAAAAGGAAAAATAAAAACCCTACAACCCATGCATAGACTTTAGCAAACCTAAACCTATTGAAACTCTAGTTCCAATTAAATGGAGAAAACAAATCAAACCAAATATATACAAACCAATTCTACCTACTCAATCAAATTAATTAAAACTTAGTAATTAATCCCTCTAGCCATAAAACTTTGACAAAACTCGTCCAAATACTTTTAAGCACAACGATTAGGCACAATAGGTTTTGTATCAATACATGGTTATTCAATTAAGAAACAATAATAGGTAGAAAAACACGAGAACATTCAAACACTCGTGTGATTTAATTTAACTACGATATTTAGGACGTGAAGTGTTTATTTTTTACTGTAACACTTGAACAAACTAAAGCCGTTAGCATTGGTTGAGGATTCACGAGTCCCTTCGGACAGATTCCACACTTCTTCTTAGAGGTCTTTCTCCCTCCCGTGGTACAACAACTGGAACAGTAGGTGTACTGTCGGAGATGACACTCGCACCCGAGAGAGCACCGAACTTGATGGCATCTTGATTCATGGAAAAGGAAAGAAGATGAACGCAAAGATGAAACACAACTTGAGGAGTACTCCTCGTTTAGGTTATGGAGGACTAGAGAATTCATAAACTATGTGACTTTTTAGGTATCCATCAAATGAGTTACGAAACTCATTTTGTAATCACCCAAAGAGAACCCAAGCATATGATTAGGATAATTAGTCTTGTAATAAATAAGATTAAATTTTTTTAATAATGGTTTGTGTCATTCATGCATGGCCTGCGCCAACCGAGTCCGCCATGCGTACCACGCAAGCATCGAGATGTCTGTGTTAGGTAGCTTGCGCCATTGTTGACGTGCACCATGTGCGCGCAACATAAAATCTTAATTCATTTCTTCCAAAATCTCATCTTTTGTTGTTTCAACAACACAATTTCAAGCATAGACATTCATTCTCTATAGCTCCGTTTTGAATTTGGTTTGGCTTGTTGTGATACTCTTAACTAAATTTGTTTTTTATTCTCTAATGTGGCGGGTGTAATGTTTTATTACGGATATCGTGTCAGTGTATGTATGGTATTGTTTTGTGTATATACTAGATGAATGGTAAGGTGTAAATATTTGTTATTTTATTTCATGTACTATATGCCTCGTGTGCTTGTTCAGATTTATTATGTATGTCACTTCTATTTTGTTTTATATACATGTGCATATAATGCGCTTTTATTACATGCAGTCTAAATTCTTATTCTCTCTTCAACACTCCTCTCTCGTCCCACCCGTGACAAGTTTTCAATGAAAACAAATAAATGTTTTAGCAACTGAAGAAACACTAACCGGACCCCGGGCAAATTACGGGTAACCTGGGGGTTAAATAGATGTTTCCCACGAGGGGTTAGACCCGGCAAAGATGGTTCTTCTGATAACCTGCAAAACAGACACCGTGAGCTTGTCACTGAGAAGGGGGGGGGTTTCTCCTTGTGACCACCCTCCGGCGTGAGAATCAGACTAGATTGCTCTTTAAATATAAATGTATATTAAGAGATTGCTAGAGCAGATATCAGGTATAATATGATGATAATATGTTCAGATGAGATGATCATACCATTTGTGGTATTTATAGCCGAAGGTAGGTTTCCAAGGAGGTGTGGCCTGCTGAATAGTATTCCTGTTCCACCAACAGTGGCCTACGCACGTGCCATGCTGGTAGTTGGTGGGTAGGCAGCGGCTGATAGTGACCAGGCCTGCTGTGTACTATTCCTTTTTCACCAACTACAGGCTATGCACGTGGTATGTCAGGAGTTGGTGAGTAGGTAGCGGCTAATAGTGACATACAGTACAAGAGCATGCTGCTCGCCATACTGTTGTCAATGAGCTGTCGTATCTTTGGACAGATCTTTTGCCCATACATCGTCAGGTACAGTAAAAGATCCTCAGTATCGTACGGACTGGCTCATTTGGGCGGAAGTATTCCCCCTCCCGCCTTTGTGCGGGACTGTTCCCGGCTTGCTCATTCCTTCTTCAGGTGACTGCTGAATTATTATGAGAGTTAAGCCTTGTGCGTGTAGCCATGCTGCGCGGGTGGCCTTCCCTGATGGCCGGTATCCGTAACTGCGGGAACAGGCGGAGTACCTGGAAACCATTGGGAGGCGTTTCCTGCGGGGACAGCTTGCGTACCGCACGTGAGGACGTCACGTCTCTGAGCGTGGTGGGTCCTGCTGATCCAGTTGGTTTCTGCGCAGACGTTCCTTTAGTTTAGTCTAGCGGGTTCAACCGCGCAGAAGTCCGTTAAGGAGTCTTGCGGGTTGAACTGCGCAGACGTCCCTTTTCAATGTGAGTCTGTGGGTCCAACTGGGCTCTGCTGGGACCTACCTCTTCAGCAACATATATATATTCACATGTGTAACAAAAACGGTTAGTTAATTCATTTATAATAAAACAAATAATGACCCTTAGCTTCTTATCCAAAAGTTAGCCCTAGGTGTTGAGCAAGCCAACAATGGGTTTCACATGGTGGGGGTGAGGTCTAGAATTGTTTTTTCTTCTACCTCAACCTTCTTATCCCCATGGATCATGATTTAAAATGTATCTACCAATGATAGGTTCCATCTCTCTTATTATTGTAACAATAACTTATTAACCTTTGTATATTACAAACATGCCAGGTTTCTTTTGGATGTCTAATGTCTATAGATATCTAGATGATAAAATAAGCAGTTTTAGTTAAAAAAAGTCAATATGTGTATACATATATTAATCAAAACTTTGTCGGTAGGTTTTCATCAAATGAGGTCTACAAGGTTTTCTTGATAGAAGTCTAAAATTGTATAAAACAACAATTAACAAAACTTTAATGCATAGACGATTATAATAGTATGTCTAAAGTCTAAACTAGTTACAACGGGCATATAAGTAGCCCGGTCAGGGGCGAAGGTTAGAAGGGTCCGGAGATGGACCCGGTCACTGCTGTTTTCTCCGTTAATAGGGTAAATTTCACGATTTTTCCAGAAAATTTTTATAGGTATTAAGCGCGGTCACTGCCAATTTATTTTCCAAAAGCTACCGGTCACCCCCATTTTTTTTTAAATATAATTTCCTATCGTTTGATTTTGTTTATAAAACCTTACGGTTCTTATAACAAAAGTTATAAAAATTGTAAAAAAACTTAGTTTTTAATAACACTCAAATTTGGAGGGGCTTATTGCAAATTTTTACATAACATAACTTAAAAAAAAAACAAACGGGAATTCTTTCAAAACAATCGCCCTACCTGCTGCTTCCCTTCTACCATGCCTTCTGAGTTCGCCACCGCCCCACCGCCTCACCGCCGTCCATCGGTCATCCACCGCCGCCGCTCATTCCCGCTCATCCACCACGGCAAGGTAATAGTCTATTTCCTCTACCTTTTTGTTGTTAAATCAAAGATTATAAAATTAGGATTTGTAATTTTGAATTGAGGCTTTGGGAAAAGTAGTCAATTAAGCTTGTAATTGGTATTGCATGGTGAAATTTTACTCTAACTTACCCTATTGATTCTTCTTAATTAGATAAATCATGAAAAAGCAATATACAATTTTTTCTTTTTTTAAAAAAAAGGTGACAAATAAACAGGTAAATCTTCTTCTAAGGTACTCACCCTCCTCTTGGCTCTTGTATTATTATCATATTATGGATATTTTAGGTCTTGTTTTTTTTTTAATTGTAAGAATAGTCGTTTTGAATGAATGAAA